>NC_053036.3:285475644-285786186 GCF_002575655.3 Aegilops tauschii subsp. strangulata
TTGGTGGGCCTGGGAACCCTACACATCGTTTTGGGCCGTAGTGGAAACCTCGGTCGGACTTCCTTGCGGATGGAACTCAAATAGCGATAAACCTAGACTAGAGACTTGTGTGGTTAGTCAGGTCATGGTCTACACCCACGTCGCCTTTCGCTTGAAGTCTGCCGAGCACATGTCATGTGCAGACGCTAAGTGGTGGAAACATGTGGGAAGAAGTACACCCCTGAAGTGTTATGAATGATCTATTTGAGTAGCCGCGTCCGCAGATATGGACTACTTGGAAAGCTTATATGGTTCATAGATAACTGGAAGTGGATACTCTAAAATGCGCAAGATAAGCGTGAGTGCTATGGATGACCTTCTCGTAGGGCGACGGGAGCCGATCCACGGTGGTGTATTGATATGGTGAATATGTGGACTCGTGTGCGCTTTCTCACCTCAAAGAAAATACTGATAGTCATAGTACAGGATAGCCACTGAGTCGAAGTTGGCTTGCTGCAGTTAAACTCCACCACCCTTTGTTGATACTGGTTCATATGTAGATAGTTTTGATGTAAGTCTTCCTGAGTACATTTGTACTCATGCTTGCTTAATTTATGTTTTTGTAGAGGAGACTTCCGTCTCACTAGTAGTTCTAGGTGGGCTTCGATAATTAGCTTAAGAATCCCAGGCAGAGGCCTGGTTCCTATGGAGGGTCTTGTAGATACTCAAGCTTTTTATCCTCTTTCTTTTGTAGTTGTCTATACTCAAACAAGGTTATGCTTCTGCTTGTTGCTTGTATCAATTTGTACGTTGGGTCATGAGATGCATGTTTGTAATATCATACTATGTATGGCTCTCCGGAGCCTTTCAAATAAATCCTTTGAGTTGTAGAGTTTTGTTGTGATGCCATGTTGTATTTACACATATCGAGCATATTGTGTGTATGTTATTGAAATGCTTGGTATGTGTGGGATCTGACACCTGGTTGTTTATTCTTGGTAGCCTCTCTTATGGGGAAATGCCTCCTAGTGCTTCCACTGAGCCATGGTAGCTTGCTACTGCTCCAGAACACATGGATTGACTGGCATGTGCCCTTCCTTGCTCAAGGTCTATCCCTTCGGGGAAATGTCACGCGGTGCTTTGCTGGAGTCCTTGTAGCTTGCTACGACTCAGTTACACTCGTTGTTGACCGACACGTGCATTGTTGGGTCATGTATGCCTGTCCCTGTAAGTTTGTGCCACCTTGGGTTTACGACTAGTCATGTTGGCTTGGGTTCTCTGTCATATGGATGCTAGCAACACAATCATATCCGTGAGAAAAAAGGCACAAACGGTCTCGGCCAAGGTAAGGCTACAGCCGTAGGAATACCGTGCGTGAGGCCGCAAAGTGATAAGATGTGTTACATGCTAGATCGGTGTGACTTAGGATCGGGGTCCTGACAGCTTTGGTATCAGAGCCTGGCCGCATGTAGGATTACCAAGCCTAACTGGTCGAAATCGTGTTTATAAATGCTTTAGTTATATAATGGAATTGATTGCAGAAGGGTGTCGGTGTCAAAACCGGCGGATCTAGGGTAGGGGGTCCCGAACTGTGCGTCTAAGGTCGATGATAACAGGGGACAGGGGACACGATGTTTACCCAGGTTCGGGCCCTCTCTATGGAGGTAATACCCTACTTCCTGCTTGATTCATCTTGATGAATATGAGTATTACAAGAGTTGATCTACCACGAGATCATAATAGCTAAACCCTAGAAGTCTAGCCTGTATGACCAAGGTAATGAGTCTCCCCTTCCGGACTAAGTGCTCCGGTTTATATAGATACCGGGAGGATCTAGGGTTACACAAGGCGGTTACAAAGGAAAAGAATCTACATATTCGGTCGCCAAGCTTGCCTTCCACGCCAAGGAGAGTCCCATCCGGGCACGGGTGCAGTCTTCTTCGTATCTTCACAGCCCATCGGTCCGCCCCATGGCTAATAGGCCGGACGCCCGAGGACCCCTTAGTCCAGGACTCCCTCAGTAGCCCCTGAACCTAGCTTCAATGACGAGGAGTCCGGCGCGCAGATTTGTCTTCGGCATTGCAAGGCGGGTTCCCCTCTTTCCGAACTCCAAGATAGTCTCTGGACGTGATGATTGTATCCGGACCTCTAACACTCACTGCACACAACCGCAGAGAGAACAGAATATTCCACGGGTCCAATCCATTGACGACTTTTTACAAAGTGACATCACGCCTGCCCGGTCATAATTTCGGACAGTTGTTTCGCCTCCGGCCCCGCGTTCCGAAACGTGGTTGTCATTGACACGTCTTATCCAAGCAGAGATCATGTCCCCTTATTAAGGGATTCTTTTATCGACATGGACGTGGGTAACCCAACCGTCCTTAGGGTACAACTCCTTGGGAATAGGCAAGGTTTAAGGCCCGGGAGGAGGCGTTCGATATTGACAGCCTTTATAAAGGGATACAGACCCGTCTTTCTTCTCCATGCTTGCTTCTTCCTCAACCCTTACTACCTCCAGTTCCAACACCCAGGTTTGAATCTCCGCGATCCTCAGTCATGTCCGGATCCAGCCGTCAAGGCCGGTGGGTGGCTTCTTCTGTCACAGAGGAGGATATCGCGAAGCTTCGGGCGGCAAGATATCTGACCGCAGAAATCCTCCATCGGCTTCCTGCGGAAGGGCAGGTTATTCCTACCATTAGATCCAGTGAGAGGGTCGTGTTCGTTTCCCACTTCCTTCGAGGGTTAGGGTTCGCCCTCAATCCCTTCGTCCGGGGGCTCATGTTCTATTATGGACTTGATTTTCACGATCTCGCCCCGAACTCTGTTCTCCTCATCTCGGCGTTTATCGTCACGTGCGAAGCCTTCCTCCGAACTCCTCCACACTTCGGCTTGTGGCTCAAGACCTTCAATCTGAAACCGCAAGTGATAGAGGGGGAGCAGGCGGAGTGCGGTTGTGCCTCAGTGAGCAAGCTTACTAGTGCGATTTGGCTAAAAGGATCCTTCAAAGAATCTTCCGACTTATGGCAGCAGGAGTGGTTCTATATCACCGAGCCCCGTGGTTCCAAGTGGGCAGCTGCGCCTGCGTTTCGATCCAACCCCCCAATTCAGCTTGCATCATGGATTAACAAGGGATTAGACTGGGGATCAGTTGACGAGGTGTGTACTCTGCAAAGTCGCATCCGAAGCCTCATTGAAAAGGATATCAATATCGCCAACGTTATTCAGGTAATGTTAGTCCGCCAGACCCTACCGTGCCAGCGACGGCCTCTTCGCCTATGGGAGTTTAACCCAGAAGGGCCACAGACTCTTCAGAACTTCTTTAGCATTATGCACGAAGGAATGTGGGAATTATTCTTCGGGAGACGAAAACAATGGCCGGACACCACCGAAGATACTGGCCTAGACTGTAACCATCCGGACACCCCGGTAAGTACTCATCCGCCGAACACCTCATAATCAGATATCCTGGGATAAGATACTGAGCAAACCATCCTTTTCCAGGGCTGGATAAAGAAAGCGGAATGGATTAGGTGTCCGGCCCCTCTTCCCGAAGACTCAGCAGACTCCGTGTTAACACGGATGCTGGCACCGGCACCGTACCAGATACCGGCAGGGGAGGGCAAGGTGGAGAGTGAGAAGGCCCGGGATGACCTTCGTTCCAGAGGTAAATCAGATACTGAGTCCGGAGAAATCGATATTTCCTCACCCAAAGACGAAGGTGAAAGAGAAGCCAGTATCCCTTCTCCATTCGGGAGGAAAAGGACCGCCTCCGAAGGTTGGGAGGGGCGGTCTCCTAAGAGAGGCAAGATGCCACCGTCGAGCGGCTCGGGATTGGAAGGTGATGCATGTGAACAGCTCCGTCATGAGGACAAGCCCTCAACCAAACCGTAAGTGAATCCGGGGTACTTTGATAGTGTCCCGCTTCTTTCCTGTTACCGAAGAGATACGTAACGTGCCGGTGTATTTTTACAGTCCGGCACAGAGTTCTTCTAGGCACTCTCTTCGAGAGAGATCTCCTCCCAGAGATGATGGAAAGCAAGACGCCTCCCCCAACCTCCTCGCCCAATAAGGCGGACGACTCCGAAGTTTCGTCTCGGAGGGTTATTCTTGATCAACAAGCGGTGCAGGGGATGAAGGAGGCTGTACCCGAAGGTGGACCTCCAATCGTCCGGGATTCGGGGGCCAATAATGAAGGCCCCGGACTGTCCAGTTTTCAGCCAACGTTGATTCTAGAGACGGGTGAACGGGTTCCTTCAAAGGATGGTCGTGCTACCAGAGCGGCTTCCGGAGACCCGGCGACACCGGATACATTGCGGGATATGCTGCGAAAAGCATCTGTCTCAGAGGAACAGCGTACCTTGATGGGTATGGTGGTTGAGAAGATTCTGTCCGCGAAAAGCGGATTGAATGAAGCCTTCATGAGCCTGCTAAGAGGCTTCGAGGTTTGTAATATAATGTTTTCAACTATATTTTATTTGCAAAGATGCACTTGTGTATAGGTAGTAGCCCCTGAGACTCGGGTTGGCTCCACATGGGAGGCGAATGGAGGATCAAGAAGAAATACTCAAGGACTAGTCTGATTAACTGAAAGACAGGTTGCTTCCCCCCTGGCTACTTCCCAGACTACGGATATTTCCGAGCTATAGCGGAAGCTTGATGTGGCAGGGGATGACATTGCGTTAATCAATATACGCCTGGACTAGTCGCAAGGTATGTATTTGGGGCAATCCCTTCACATACATTTTTGTTATATAAGCATGACGTTGAAGGTTATATACTGGAATATGCATGACTGCAGATGGTGCTTCCGCCGTTGAAATTCTTTAGGCGGAGCTGGCCCGGGCCAAGGAGCAGGCCCGGTTTAGTAATGCGGCTGCCGATAAGGCATTGACTGAGTTAAAAGCCGAACAAGCTGCTCGGCGCCAAGACGAGGAGAAGATATCCACGATGGCGCTCGAATTGAAAAATGCTGCTAGCCGCTGTGAACTTCTTGAGAAGGAAAATGAAGCCAAAACGGCTGAACTTGACAAGGCCTTACGAGAGGCGAGAGAAGCGCGGTCTGAATCCAGAGCAGCCCATGAGGAGATCCCGCAAGCTGGGGAGATTGCGGCCGGTAAGCCCTTTTTGCTACAGGCTAAGTTCGGCGATCCGAACTATGCTCAGCTTAACCAAGTCTGGAGTTCTCCGGACGAGTTTTTGGACTTGCCGAAGAGTTCTTCCGATGCAGCGCAGTTTTATCAAGCGCGAGAGGGGTATGCAACGGAGAAGCTTTTCTGGTCACAATTTGGTGCGTCAACGCGCCCTCTGCTGTTGAATGAACAGATGTCTCAATGGGCCGAGCTTCATAGGATATCCGGCATGCTATGAAGAACATCATAATTCGGCTATGGCCGACTGAGCCTGTTCCGAATAGCTACTTTGGCTTGGTGCAGCGGCTCGTTGATGTTGTGCCACGTATCGACGCTGTGAAGTGGTTTGCATGCATTGAGGGTGCACGGATGGCCTTTGCCCGTGTCAAGACATTCTGGGGGAGGATGAAGGCCATTGATGTTGCGGTGAAGGGTCCACCCAAGGGCAAGGACCATTACGAACCGGAGCATTATTTTGAAGACGTCCTAGAGGCCGCCCGCTTGATAGAGGGTCAATGCTCGAAAGACATAATGTTCGAGTGAGGTGTATGAGAATTGTAGAAGACAATTTGTAGTTAATCTATTTTTATATTTTGCTCAAAAGCTTGTGCTCCTCCTGTGCGGTCGTTTTAATATAATCTGAAAGTTTTCCAGTCGTCGGCTTCAGCCCCCTCGTAGGGAGTACGGGGGTGTTTGGAAAAGCATTTGATCACTCTTGACCCAACGTCTTGGTCCGTGAAGGAGGTGATAATGCGGCGAACTAGGCAATCAGACTATAGGGCGTTAACACTTTCACTTAGCCATAGGAGTTTTATAGGGGGGACTACGATATAGCCCCTGGCATGCGTACGGCTTATTCCAATATGGTGCGTTACATATATGACTTGAAAAAAAGGTCCTTCATGTGACACGGAGGGAATCACGACATATTCCGATAAGTCATCGAGTGGTTGACCAGCTCTCGCAGCATCATGACAGTCGGTTTTTGGCTTTCTCTACTGAGGTGCTTGACCAGATGAATCGGAAGCACAATCGAGTAGTTCTCCCTTTACTACCCTAGCCGATAGAGCGGAACATAAGGTAGCAAGCACAGGAGCCGGGCAACCCAACCATTGACCCAAGACATGATTCGGAGTTGATGCATATAAGGCCAAACTCGTGACGCCGAAGTACGCTGTAAAGCTGTTCGGACTTTGTTGGCAACTCATTTGTTCCCATACCGAGCCCCTGGCAGGTTATGCCGAGGTATATCTGTGAAACAACCATAGGAGCCATATTCATTGGCGAAAAGACACGAATGATTAATTCGGATAATGTTTACTGGGACCTGAGCGATATGCCAATGATTACTTTATATATATAAAGACCACAACCCCGGCTATTTGACATGCCTGGGGTCGAAGGCGGAGGAAAAAGGCATATTACAAGCTCGAAATAAAGAGTGTGGTCTACAAAAGGTTATTTTGGACCTCCTGTCGCACGTCTGTGTCGCCTGTCCTCGGCGAGGGGAATCCTTGACGGAGGTAGCCCCTTAGGTGAGTGTACAAATCCGAACTCCGATGGAGTCGGTTTAGATGCTTGTCCTTTGCGTCACCTATTTTTAAGAGATAATGAAGAAAGAAGTAAAAAGAAAGTAGATAAAAAATGTTACTGGAATGCTTGCAGGCTTGTCCGTATTGTGCTTCCGCCAATGCCCATGGTATCTTGAGTGCGTAGTGATGTATGCGCGGTACGAATTTTGCGTGTATATGAGGTGGGCGGCGGAAGCCGAACTGCTACTTCCGCTCCAGGGTTGATCGGTCCTCGGGGGGAAATTTCTTCTGACCCCCGGTGTTTGGTTGGTGAACCTCTTCGTCGTCCCTATCGCCTGGTGGCCTCCTCCCCTTGTGTTCGGTGTTGAGCTTGCCAGCCTGCTTGAAGACCCAACAGTTTCTGTTGGTATGATTAGCTGGTTTATAGGGGTGGCCGTGAATCTGGCAGGGTTGGTCCAAGATCCTGTCTAGGTTGGATGGTCCGTCTCGGTTCGCCTTGAGTGGCTTTTCCCGTTGACCGGGTTTGGGATTGCTGAATCCGGCGTTGACCACTGTGTCGCGTGATCTTTCATTATCATCGCGACTGTTGTGTTTGCTTCGTCGTGGTTCGCCATTGCCGTCTCGGATTTCAGAAGTGCCCGGGTCGCTGGAGCTATTTCTTCTACGAGCGAGCCAACTGTCTTCTCCCGCGCAAAAGCGATTCATTAGAGCGGTAAGGGCTGTCATGGATTTAGGTCCCTCTTGACCGAGGTGGCATGCAAGCCATTCATCCCGGACGCTGTGTTTGAAGGCCGCGAGGGCTTAGGCGTCCGGACAGTCGGTGATTTGGTTCTTTTTTACTAAGAACCTGGTCCAGAGCTTTCTGGCTGACTCTCCGGGCTGTTGGACAATGTGACTTAAGTCATCAGCGTCCGGTGGCCGGACATACGTTCCTTGGAAGTTGTCGCGAAAGGCATCTTCCAAATCTTCCCAGCTGCCAATAGAATTCTCGGGCAGACTGTTTAACTAGTACCGAGCTGGTCCTTTGAGTTTTAGTGGTAGGTATTTGATGGCATGAAGGTCATCTCCGCGGGCCATGTGGATATGGAGGAGGAAGTCCTCAATCCATACCGCGGGATTCGTTGTTCCGTCGATATTCATGGGTTTGAACCCGTCTGGGAATTCATGCTCCATTACTTCGTTTGTGAAGCAAAGAGGGTGTGCGGCGCCTCTATGCTGGGCCACACTGCGGTGTACCTCCGATGGAGTCCATTTGCGGTTTTCTGCCCGGGTGTGGCTAAGTTTGTTACGTCTGAATAGGTAGTCGTCGTCGTGTGTCGCGGCACGTCCTCGCGATCCGTAGACCGATCTTGCGTGTCCTGCTCTACTGTCCGAGTGCTGTCGAAGGTTGTATGTACAACCCCGAGCTGCTTTATTCTTGCCTTTACAGCGAGGTCGGGCGGTCTGGTGTTCGGCTTGAGTTGCCGCTTTATCCGGACCAAGTTGTGGCTGGCCTTCCACATTGTGCGATGATGGTACGGGCTCCAGCGCCTCGTCATCGAACTAGGGTAGCGATCTATGCTTCGGGTAGCTTTTGGCTGGGCCACCAAGGCCGTATTCTTCGGCGGCCAAGACTTCAGTCCATCTATCATTGAGCAGATCTTGGTCCGCTTGAAGCTGCAGCTGCTTCTTTTTCAGGCTTCTTGCAGTTGCTATTAGCCGTCGTTTGAAGCGCTCCTGCTCGAGAGGTTCCTCGGGCACGATAAAATCCTCGTTGCTGAGGCTTTCCTCTTCCTCGGAGAGCGGAAGATAGTTACTGTCCTCCGAGTCTTCGTGGAACAATCAAAAATTATAGATACGTTGGAGACGTATCAGCATCCCCAAGCTTAACTCCTACTCGTCCTCGAGTAGGTAAGTGATAAAAACAGAATTTTTGATGTGGAGTGTTGTTCATCAAGTCATATCATACTCTTTTCTTTATAGCATGGACATTTGGACATTTATGTGATTCAAAGCAATAGTCTAGTTTTGACATAATAATTTAGATACTCAAGCATATCAACAAGCAACCATGACTTTCAAAATATCAACGCTAAAATAAGTTATCCCTAGCCCATCATGCTCAACCATTGATTCATTCGGGAAACACACTGGGATATTAACTACACCCAATACTTAAGCACGATCATATTGCCTCCTAGTTGGTGCTTTTTATGAGAGAAGATGGAGACTCAAATTTCAAAATAAAAATTGCATAAAGTAAAAGAAAGGCCCTTCGCAGAGGGAAGTAGGGATTTGTAGAGGTGCCAGAGCTCAAAGCGAAAAATTAGAGATAAAAACATTTTGGGAGGTGTATCCATCCCACCAATGAAAATGACTTAGAGTTCCCAACACTTTCCATGCTAGATATTCCATAGGTGGTTCGCAAACAGAAAATAAATTTTATTCCTTTTTCCACCATTCTTTCACTTTCCATGGCCAGCCGTATCCACGGGTGCCCTCCATACCAACACTTTCCAAGGATTTTATTATTTGACAACATAAAGTAAATTCATTTTTGCATTTCGGGACTGGGCATCCCTAAGACCTTTGCCTTACTCTCGTGCAATGACAAGTGAATAAACACTCATCGTGAGAATAACACATCTAGCATGGAAAATATTAGCCACCAGTTACCGTTCCGCGAGTGAAACAAAGACACAAAAGAGAAGTTTATTTTGAAAATTAGAGATGGCACATGCAAATTTGCTTAGAATGGAAAAAGAATACAGCATATAGGTAGATATAGTGGACTCATGTGGCAAAACTGGTTTAAAGGATTTTGGATGCACAAGTAGAGATCATACTTAGTGCAAAATGAAGGCTAGCAAAAGATTGGGAAGCGACCAACCAAGAAACCAATAATCTCATAAGCAAGCATTAAGCATAATTAACACCGAATAATGCACCACAAGTAGGATATAATTTTCATTGCATGATTATTGACTTTCGTGCATGCATAGGGAATCACAAACCTTAACACCAATATTCCTACTAGAGAACAATTACTCATCAACATAACTCACATATCACATCATTATATCTCAAAACTATTACTAAGAATCAAGTTTATTTTGTCCAATGATCTTCATGACATTTTCTTTTACTTTATCCTTCTTGGATATCTATCACTTTGGGACTAATTTTCATGTGTTGCTTTTCATAAGCTCAAACAAATATAAGTGAAGATCATGAGCATAAAAAATTTTCTTTCTCTCAAAATAATTTAAGTGAAGCAAGAGAGACTTTCTCCAAAATTTTACTAACTCTCAAATAAATCTAAGTGAAGCAAGAGAGCATTTCTTTAAAAATAACAAAGCACACCATGCTCAAAAAGATATAAGTGAAGCACTAGAGCAAGTCCTAGCTCATAAAAGATTTAAGTGAAGCATAGAGAGCAATACTAACAAGTCATGATATAATTTTGGCTCTCTCAAATAGGTGTGTCCAGCAAGTATTGATGACTTAAAACACAAAATAAAACAAGCAAATAGACATATCATACAAGACGCTCCAAGGAAAACACATATCATGTGACGAATAAAAATATAGCCTCGAGTAAAATACCGATAGTTGTTGGAAGAAAGCGGGGATGCCACTCGGGGGCTTCCCCAAGCTTAGTTGGTTGCTCATTCTTGGATAATAGCTTGGGATGCCGGGGCATCCCCAAGCTTAGGCTCTTACATCCTTCCTTCATCCATCGTAAGATAACCCAAAACTTGAAAACTTCAATCACACAAAACTCAACAAAACCTTCGTGAGATCCGTTAGTGTAAGAAAAATAAACACTACTATAAGTGATGTATCAAACCAATTATTATTTTGTTTTTTTATTATATCTACTGTATTCCAACTTTTGTATGGCAAAAAATCATCAAAGAAAGCCATAGAGCCATCAAAATAAGCACACAACACAAAGAAAACAGAATCTGTCAAAACAGAACAGGCTGTAGAAATCTGACTTTTGCGAATACTTCTGGAACTCCAAAAATTCTACCAAATTAGGAAGACAAGGGTAGTTTGTATATTAATCTTCTTCAAAAAGAATCAGAGCAAAAGCTATTTTCTATGATTTATGGAAATTATTTTCGTGAGCACAAAGTTTTTGTTTTTTTGCAAGATCAAACAACTAGCACCCAAGAAGATCCTAAAGGCTTTACTTGGCACAAACACTAAATAAAACACAAAAACACAATCATACCAGTAGCATAATTGTGTAAACACACAAGAACAGAAAGCAAAAATAAAAAATAAATTTTATTCATTGGGTTGCCTCCCAACAAGCGCTATAGTTTTACGCCCTTAGCTAGGCATAATATTTCAACGATGCTCACACAAAAGACAATAATCGAAACACAAAGAGAGCATCATGAAACATGTGACAAACACATTTAAGTCTAACATACTTCCTATGCATAGGGATTTTATAAGGAAACAAATTATCAAGACAAGAAACATCTAACATATGCAAAGAAGAGGAATAAAGCATTAACGATCTTAACATAACGAGAGGTAATTCAGTAACACGGAAATTTCTACAACCATATTTTCCTCTCTCATAATAATTATATGTAGGATCATAATCAAATCCAAAATATAACTATCATATAAATTTTTCTTTTTATGATCCACATGCATGCAAAGTTGACACTCTTCCAAAATAGTGGGATCATCAAATAAAGTCATGACCTCTCCAAGCCCACATTTATCAAAAATTTGATAAGAGTGAACACTCTCCAAATATGTGGGATTATTTTTAACTAAAGTTGACTCTCTTACAAACCCAGTTTCAATATTATCACAAACACATTCATCATGAGGCTTAAATAAATTTTCAAGACCATAAGAAACATTATCACCCCAATCATGATCATTGCAATAAGTAGCGGACATGACAAAATAAGCATCCCTAAGCTTGGGGTTTTGCATATTATTAGCAAAATTGTTATTAATAGAATTTATAGTAAAATCATTGCAATCATGCTTTTCATTCAAGGAGCTATCATGAATCACTTCATAAATTTCTTCATCACAATTTTCAGGTTCACGAATCTCAAGCAAAACTTAATAAAGATAATCTAGTGCACTCAAATCACTAGCAATTGGTACATGATAATTGGATCTCTTAAAAAGATTAGCCAGTGGATGAGGATCCATAACAATAGATTTTTTTAGCAAGCAAAGATGCAAGCAAATAGAAGGCACATGGCAACACCAGCAAACATGAGATCTGACGAGAAAAAGGCGAACGAAAAAGAGGGCGAATAAAACGGCAAATTTTTGTGAAGTGGGGGAGAGGAAAACGAGAGGCAAATGGCAAATAATGTACATTGCGAGGAGATGAGATTTGTGATTAAGAACCTGGTTATGTTGAAGATCCTCCCCGGCAACGGCGCCAGAAATTCTCCTTGATGGTAGCTGAAACTACGTCGGTATTTCCCCGGAGAGGGAGGGATGATGTAGCACAGCGATGGTAGGTATTTCCCTCAGTTATGAAACCAAGGTATCGAACCAGTAGGAGAACCAAGCAACACAACGTAAACAGCACCTGCACACAAACAACAACACCTCGCAACCTGACGTGTTAAAGGGGTTCTCAATCCCTTCCGGGGTACGGCGCCTCAAGATAGGCAAGCAGACGTGAGGTAAATTGTAGTAGATTGATAGATCGAACGCCAAATAAAATAAATAAAGATAAAACACTGAAAGGTATTTTTGTATTTTTTTGGTTTCATAGATCTGAAAAAATGCAAAGGAAAAGTAGATCGCAAGGCAAATATATGAGAAAGAAGACCCGGGGGCGTAGGTTTCACTAGTGGCTTCTCTCGAGAAAAATAGCAAACGGTGGGTAAACAAATTACTGTTGGGCAATTGATAGAACTTCAAATAATTATGGCGATATCCAGGCAATGATCATTACATAGGCATCACATCCAAGATTAGTAGACCGACTCCTGCCTGCATCTACTACTATTACTCCACACATCAACCGCTATCCAGCATGCATCTATTGTACTAAGTTCATGGAAAACAGATTAATGCAATAAGAACGATGACATGATGTAGACAAGATCCGTTTATCTATATGGCAGTAGATATAGATCTTGTCTTTTTATCCTTAGTAGCAATGATACATATGTGTCGTTTCCCTTTCTGTCACTGGGATCGAGCACCGTATGATCGAACCCACTACCGGGCACCTCTTCCCATTGCAAGATAAATAGATCAAGTTGGCCAAACAAAACCCAAATATCGGAGAATAAATACGAGGCTATAAGAGATCATGCATATAAGAGATCAAAGAAACTCAAATAACTTTCATGGATATAAAAATATATAACTAATCATAAACTCAAAGTTCATCAGATCCCAACAAACACACCGCAAAAGAGCTACATCGTATGGATCTGCAAGAGATCATTGTATTGAGAATTCAACAAGAGAGAGAGAAATCCATCTAGCTACTAACTATGGACCCGGAGGTCTACAAAGAAATACTCACGCATCATCTGAGAGGAACCAATGGAAGTGGTGAACCCCTCTGTGATGGTGTCTAGATTGGATCTGGTGGTTCTGGACTCTGCGACAGCTGGATGAATATTTCATCGACGCTTCTAGGGTTTCTGGAATATTGGGGTATTTATAGAGCAAAGAGGCGGTCCGGGGGGCACCCGAGGTGGGCACAACCCACCAGGGCGCGGCGCGCCCTGGTGGGTTGTCCCCTCCTCGGGACTCCCCCCAGGTGCAACCAGGGCCCATCTGCTTCCTTTTGCCGCATAAAAAATCATCGTGAAGTTTCGTGGCATTTGGACTCCGTTTGATATTGATTTCTTGCGATGTAAAAAACATGGAAAAAATAGCAACTGGCTCTTGGCACTATGTCAATAGGTTAGTACCAAAAAATGATATAAAATGACTATAAAATGATCATAAAACATCCAAGATTGATAATAAAACAGCATGGAAGAAACAAAAATTATAGATACGTTGGAGACGTATCAAATAACCAGACCATAATGACTACCTCCAAAACTTGCATAGTTTGGAGACGTATCAGGAATGCCATGGAGATGACTTTTCTTCACGAGAGTCTGCAAATTTCTCATACTTGCATGACCAAGTCTTCGGTGCCACAGCCAACCTTCGGTTGCTTTTGCAAGAAAACAAGTTTGGACTGAGGCACCCTTAGAGATATCCACAATACATAAATCACCCTTTCAATTTCCCTCAAAGACGAAGGAATTGTTAGAGGCCATAAAGATGATGCAATTGGACATAGAAAATAGAACTAGCATGCCTAGATCACAAAGCTTGCCAACTGACATGAGATTGAATCCAAGAGACTGAACAAGTAAAACATCATCAATGTTCTTGTCTTCGGATATAGCAATCTTACCTAACCGAATTACCTTTCCTTTGTTGTTGCCGTCGAAAGTAATATACTTCATAGATGAAGCAGTTAAGTTGGGGTCGACAAACAACGACTTGTCTCCGGTCATATGACTAGTGCATCCACTATCCATTATCCATTCGGTACATCCAGAGACATAGTCCTGCAGAGGAATTAGGCTTTCTTAACCACCCACATATTTGCAGGTGGCTTAGAAACAAAAGAGCAAGCATGATATGATTTCCTTCGTTAACCATATTTGTTACTCAAGGAAGTGCGAGCATAATCAAAGGAATAGGCATTGAAATTCTTTCCATACGAATGAGTATAGTGGTTCAATGAGGTATGCATATACTCATTCTGTTGAACTTTATTAAGGAAGTAATGAGCATTTTCTGCCTGCATGGTTAGTAAAGTAGTAATAGGCAATCCTCGATAGTTTTCTGCGGCACCCAGATAGCTTTATTTGGGGGGGCATTCCTGCTATTTGGTCCAACATAGTGAGCAACAGCCTCCTGATACGTCTCCAACGTATCTATAATTTTTTTATTGTTCCATTCTGTTATATTATCATTCTTGGATGTTTTACAATCATTTCATAGCAACATTATTGAAGGAAATATGCCCTAGAGGCAATAATAAAGTATTATATATTTCCTTATATCATGATAAATGTTTATTATTCATGCTAGAATTGTATTAGCCGGAAACATAATACATGTGTGAATACATAGACAAACAGAGTGTCACTAGTATGCCTCTACTTGACTAGCTCGTTAACCAAAGATGGTTATGTTTCCTAGCCGTAGACATGAGTTGTCATTTGATTAACGGGATCACCTCATTAGGAGAATGACGTGATTGACTTGACCCATTCCGTTAGCTTAGCACCCGATCGTTTAGTATGTTGCTATTGCTTTCTTCATGACTTATACATGTTCCTATGACTATGAGATTTTGCAACTCCCGAACACCGAAGGAACACTTAGTGTGCTATCAAACGTCACAACGTAACTGGGTGATTATAAAGATGATCTACAGGTGTCTCCAATGGTGTTTGTTGAGTTGCCATATATCGAGATTAGGATTTGTCACTCTGATTGTCGGAGAGGTATCCCTAGGCCCTCTCGGTAATGCAAATTACTATAAGCCTTGCAAGAAATGTGACTAATGAGTTAGTTGCGGGATGATGCATTACGGAACGAGTAAAGAGACTTGCCGGTAACGAGATTGAACTAGGTATCGAGATACCGACGATCGAATCTCGGGCATGTAACATACCGATGACAAAGGGAACAACGTATGTTGTTATGCGGTCTGACCGATAAAGATCTTCATAGAATATGTGGGAACCAATATGAGCATCCAGGTTCCGCTATTGGTTATTGACCGGAGAGGTGTCTCGGTCATGTCTACATAGTTCTCGAACCCGCAGGGTCCGCACGCTTAACGTTACGATGACAGTTTTATTATGAGTTTATGTATGTTGATGTACCGAAGGAGTTCGGAGTCCCGGATGAGATCGGGGACATGACGAGGAGTCTCGAAATGGCCGAGACGTAAAGATCGATATATTGGACGACTATATTCGGACTTCGGAAAGGTTCCGAGTGATTCGGGTATTTTTCAGAGTACCGGAGAGTTACGGGAATTCGTATTGGGCCTTAATGGGCCATACGGGAAAGGAGAGAAAGGCCTCAAAAGGTGGCCCCACCCCTCCCCATGATCTGGTCCGAATTGGACTAGGGAAGGGGGGCGCCCCCTTCCTTCTTTCTCCTTCTCCTTTCCCTTCTCCTATTCCAACAAGGAAAGGAGGAGTCCTACTCCCGGTGGGAGTAGGACTCCCCCTTCTGGCGCGCCTCTCCTCCCTAGGCCGGCGGCCTCCCCCTTGCTCCTTTATATACGGGGGCAGGGGGGCACCCCAGGGACACACTTGATATACGATATTTTAGCCGTGTGCGGTGCCCCCCTCCACCATATTACACCTCGATAATACCGTTGCGGAGCTTAGGCGAAGCCTTGCGTCGGTGGAACATCATCATCGTCACCACGCCGTCGTGCTGACGAAACTCTCCCTCAACACTCGGCTGGATCGGAGTTCGAGGGACGTCATCGAGCTGAACGTGTGTAGAACTCGGAGGTGCCGTGCGTTCGGTACTTGATCGGTCGGATCGTGAAGACGTACGACTACATCAACCGCGTTGTGATAACGCTTCCGCTGTCGGTCTACGAGGGTACGTGGACAACACACTCCCCTCTCGTTGCTATGCATCACCATGATCTTGCGTGTGCGTAGGAATTTTTTTGAAATTACTACGTTCCCCAACATTTATATCATTTTTTGGGACTAGCCTATTGACATAGTGCCCAGTGCCAGTTGTTGTTTTTTGATTGTTTTTTACTTCGCATAAAATCAATACCAAACGGAGTCCAAATGCAGTGAAACTTTTTGGAGATTTTTTCTAGGCCAGAAGACACACGATGGGCCAAGGAAGTACCAGAGGGGGCTCCGAGGGGAGCACAACCCACCTGGGTGCGTTTGGGGGCCCAGGCATGCCCTGGTGGGTTGTGCCCACCTCGGCTGCCTCCTGCACCGCCTCTTTGCTCTATAAATACCCCCAAAATCCAGAAAAACCTAGGGGAGTTGACGAAATACAATTCCAGCCGCCGCAAGTTCCAGAAACACCAGATCCAATCTAGACACCATCACGGAGGGGTTCACCATCCTCATTGGTGCCTCTCCGATGATGCGTAAGTAGTTCATTGTAGACCTTCGGCTATGTAGTTAATTGCTAGACGGCTTCCTCTCTCTCTTTTGATTCTCAATACAATGGTCTCTTTGAGATCTATTTGATGTAACTCTTTTTGAAGTGTGTTTGTTGGGATCCGATGAACTTTGAGTTTATGATCAGATCTATTTTATCCATGAAAGTTATTTGAGTTTTGCTTATAGCCTCGTATTTCTTCTTCTAATCTTTGGTTTATGATCAGATCTATTTTATCCATGAAAGTTATTTGAGTTTTGCTTACAGCCTCGTATTTCTTCTTCTAATCTTTGGTTTAGTTAGGCCAACAAGATCGATTTTTCTTACCATGGGAAGAGGTGCTTTGTGATGGGTTCGATCTTACGGTGCTCAATCCTAGTGACAGAAGGGGACATGACACATATGTATCATTGCTATTAAAGATAACAAGATGGGGTCTATTCATACATGAATAGATCTTATCTAGATCATGTCATCGTTCTTATTGCATTACTCCATTCTTTCATGAACTTAATACACTAGCTGTATGCTGGATAGCGATTGATGTGTGGAGTAATAGTAGTAGATGCAGGCAGGACTCGGTCTACTAATCTTGGACGTGATGCCTATATGATGATCATTGCCTGGATATCATCATAATTATTTGAAGCTCTATCAATTGCCCAACAGTAATTTGTTTACCCACCGTATGCTATTTTTCTCAAGAGAAGCCACTAGTGAAATCTATGGCCCCCGGGTCTATTCTTTATCATATTTGCCTTTGAGATCTATTTTTATTCTCTTTTATTTTCAGATCTATTATTCCAAAAACCCAAAAATACCTTGCTACAAACTTTTGTTACTTATTTTATTTTGCATTTCCGCGAGATCTATTTATCCAATCTACTACAAACCTATCTATCTTTTGCCCCGCGAGGGATTGACAACCCCTCTTACGCGTCGGGTTGCAAGTATTTGTTCTTTGTGTGCAGGTACCATTTACATAGTATTGTGTGGTTCTCCTACTGGTTCAATAACCTTGGTCTCGTCACTAAGGGAAATACCTACCGTAGTTGTGCTGCATCATCCCTTCCTCTTTGAGGAAATGCTGACGTAGTTCAAGCCGCATCACCTCACCATGTTGGTTTTTGAACAGCTTATAGGTATCCAGAGAATCATCATAAGAGTATTCAGGGATAGGAGAGTCATATCCCAAAAGCAAAGCTGGATTGAGCGTTTTTCTCTTGGCAGGCACCCACACAGTGCGAGGATATTGATCAGGTTCCCAATAGGAGCCATTTTCATTCAGTTTCCTTTTGAAACCGATACCTTCTTTCCTCGGATTTTTGTGAAGAACGGATTTTTTTAGAACATCACAAAGGGTTTGATGCCCTTTGAGAGACTTGAACATTCCTGTATGAATAAGATCCTTCAACCTGGCATTCTCATCAGACACGGAATCATTTTCCTCGACGGAGGGGTTAGCATTCACAGAAGATTCAGCATTCGATTCAGCATTGCTACGTTCAAGGCATTTTAAGCAAGGTGGTACAAACACTTCAGGTTTCTCTTTGAGTTGTTGAGTGAGAAGAGAATTTTCTCTAATCAAGTCCTCATGAGCCTCTCTCAGCGACTCGAGTTCCTGTTTCCTTTTCAGGTAATCATAAGTCAATCTCTCATGCTCGTCTGAGAGAAAATCATGACGATTTGACAGTTCTTCCATTCGTGACATGTGAGCGGAATGCTCTTCTATCAATGGCTAATTTTCTCCACCTCCTCAACCAACAACCCTTCAGATTTCCTAAGGGTTTTCTCAATTTTCTCAAGAGATTTTTGTTGTATATTAGCAATTTTGATCAGTTTAGCATGGTCATCCTAATCCAAATAATATTGATCACTGGAGTGAACCTTGTGATGTTTGGAGGATACCTTTTCTTTCGAAGCTTTGGCCATGAAGCAGTAGGCAGGAGATTCATCGTCGCTTGAATGATTCCTGAAGAAGTTTGTTGCAAGGGAGGAGGCACGTGCTATACCAGCCATACCGGAGTTAGAATCCTCATCGTATTCATCAGCTTCTTCGGAGTCAGATGACTCTTCTTCATCGGAGTACATTTCCTTGTCGATGTACGCCTTGGCCATGTGATAGGTATTCTTGCGGTTGGAGGAGGACTTAGAAAGATTCCTTGAGGAAGATCTTGACGAAGACTTGGAGGCGGTGTTGTCCTTCTTCTAGAAGAACTTCTTTGTTTTCTTCTCATCATCGGAGTCGTAGTTCTTGCTCTTGCCTTTGCCATGGTAGTTTCATGAATCATATCTTCCACTGGAACGGATTTCAGCTTCCCAGAGAGGGCCGTCCGAAATGAAATGTCCTGGCTTTTTGCACTTGAAGTAGGTGTAATCTCCAGTAGGTTTTGATGAAGATTTTGAACCGCCAGAGTTGCTGGATCCTTTCTTCTGGAACTGGTTCTTCATGTGAAGGCGTTGGAATCTTTTCATGATTAATGTGATATCTTTGTTGATCCTCTCTGGATCATCTGAATCTTCCTCGGCATTTCCTTCTGAGGAAGAATCACCACAGCCTTGAGAGCATGACTTTTGCGGTGACTTGAGCCATAGAGATCTCTCTTTTCTTCTTCTTGTTCCTCATGGGTGTTTAGCCCTTCCATTATATCGGCAGAGTCGAGACCTTTGAAATCAACTCGTTCCCTTATCATGAGAACTAGTGTGTCGAATGAGTTGTCAAGAGATTGGAGCAGTTTCTTCACAACTTTGTGATCAGTGATGTCTTTAGCACCGAGACCTTGCAGCTCGTTTGCAATGTCACTCAGACGATCAAAAGTTTGCTGGCAGCTTTCATTTCTGATTCACTTGAACCGATTGAACTTCGCCCGAAGAGTATCAATGCGAGCTTCTTTCTGAGTTGAAACACCCTCATTTATCTTTTCGAGAATGTCCCATAAGTCCTTTGCAGTTTCGCACAGACGATAGCGAAGAAATTGAGCACGAGAGAGATGGCCACCAATTTCATCTTTAGCTTGAGCGTCCATCTGGATGTGTTTCTTCTTGCGGTCAGTGGGGACCTGGGGCACTTCAATCGTGTATCCATTCTACACCATGTTCCACATATCATCATCAATAGCTCGGAGACGGATCTTCATCTTCTCTTTCCAGAAGGGATAGTCCGTACCATCGAAGATGGGAATCTTGAGGTGTGACTTGTAGCTCACTGAAGACATACTTAAACTCCAAGGTGGTTAGACCAAAATGAGCAGAATCAAGGAGTACCTTGCTCTGATACCAATTGTAGGAATGAAGTATGTGTACCAGAGGGGGTGAATGGGATTTTTAAATTTCCTTCTGAAAAATCAAAACTCTCGAAACCCAGCAGCGGAGCGAATGTAAACAGTATACAGTGAGCAAACACAAACTTAGGAATGGAAACTAAAGGCATGCATCGAGACAAATCACATGATAGAAACAGTTCGAATGTAAAGAGAAGCAGAGGTAACCAGTGATGCTCGATGGCTACAAGGAATTTGGTAGACCAGTTCGCCCTTCTACACAAGGACTATGTCTGGTTGGAGGGGTTGTGACTTAACACGGAAGATAAACTCTCTTCGCCCTATTCTCCTTGGCAATTGGTTCGTCAACCAATGTCGATCACTCGTGGTAGATACTTGAGACGATCTACAAATCTTTACAGACTTCTTCTTCGAGAACCACAATTACTCTTGGTCTCTGAAGAAATTGACACCTAACCGTCTAGAGAGTTTGCAGCCCTCAAGAGTAATAGGCCGAGCAGACTGGACTTAGATTCGAGTGATGTTGAACCACTATCTAATTTCTGGGCTCTGGGGTTTTCTCTCGATGGATTTTAAACTCAAACCCTCAGGAGAGGGGGTTGCTCAACAATCTTCTCACAATCAGATGAAGCAGCCACCGTACAACGCCGGCGCAGCGTGGCTATTTATAGCTGCAACCTTCCCTGGTGGGAAATGACCATTTTTGGACACCGGTCCAGCCAATGGCCAACCGACACGTTCACAATGGTCGGATTTTTAGAGCAACGGTAACATTACTTGAGGACCAAGTAATGCTAACTCCTCGGTCAAAGACAAATCTTTCGCAGCGAAGAAGATCACAGTCTCTTGCTGGCAAGTATTTACTCAGAACACAAAGAGATTTCTCTCGCAACTTTCATAGGATTTGGGTTTAGCATCAGAGAATCAAAGCTTCTAACACTACACCCCTCTTAATAGTACGGTGGTCCTGTGACTCAATAAAGAAGAAAGAAACAATGAAATAAATGCTACGTCTTCACTTCGTCTTCAATCTTGTTCGCATTCACTTCCTTCGGACAGGCACCGAACCAATTGCTTCGCGTCAGCAATTTTTGAGGGGTCACTCTTGTTATCATAATCTTCGGTGATAACCTTCATTGCCACGCAGGGGATTATCTTCGTCGTTTGAATCAAACTCCTCTTGATTCCAGGGACATGTTACTCTGTGTGCTCTAGCAAACACATAAGTCACATATTGTTGATGTCAACAAACTCCAAAACATAAGGAGGCAAATTATTGCACCAACAATCTCCCCCTTTTTGGATAGCTGTTGACAAAACAGATAACCATCAAAGTGCAGATAGATAAGTGATAAGTAATTCCAACAAGAGTGAATAAGTGTTACTTTGCTCAATGATGAAATAGACTCCACCTAAATACATGCGGGGATAAAGATATGAGATTAATTCGCCTGCAAATATTGAAGTATACAGAGGAAATTTCAATAATTCGAGTCAATGATTCGTAGCGATGACATATAATCCATCGAGATTGTAGTGCAATCATTCATAACTTTCGATAATAATTCCACCTACAAAACAAATTCTTTGAGAGAAATAGTGCAGCAGGAGGGGTTATTAATATTATAGCACATAAGTTTTACAACTTAGAGTATATAAGTTCACACCAGAAGTTTCAAACTTGCACAAAACCAAATCAAAGAAACACAAAGAGCAAAACTATCGAGACTCGATGTAGGTCTCGCCCTTTTCGTCAACTAGTGTCAAAAAGGTGACGAATAACATGACTGCAAAAACGCATAGCTTGGTTCACTCGGTGGCATCTCCAGTAGAACTGTTCGAGGTGATTTCGTCTTCGAAAGTGACTGGATCGGCTTCGTCTTTAGCAGCAGCAGATTTTGCTTCTGGAATAACAACTTGGGGCTGAGAGGATGAAGGCATACTGGGGGCAGCCATGTGAGGAACACGAGATAGCACATTTCCTTCAGTAGGTTTCTTGGTCAGTGAGGTGGCTTCAGATTCTTCAAGCAGTTTGCAATGCTTGAGATGCAGAAGACCAGTGGTTGGCTCATGACTAGGAAGAGGAGGAGTACTCCGATCTTGGAAACCCACAACAGTTAAGCCTTTGTCAATATAATCATAGAGCTCTTGGAGATTGACATTCAGGAGTTGTTTCTTGGAAAAGAACTTGCAAAGCAATTTCCAGATCCTCTTCTTGTTTTCATCCGCAATCAGATGCATGATTCTGGTTCGATTGTGGAGAGCATTTAGCTCGGAGGCGAGATGTTCTTTTTCGCGTCGATCCTTAGTGATGTGTTGCAGCAGCAGTTGTTGAGTACGCAAACTCACTTCTAGTTGCGATGGAGGTTGAGGCAAAACATGTCGATCGCGTTGAGGGAGACGTGGCCCATCAAATTGCTTGTGATAATCATGAGGGCTTGACGCGGGCGCTTTACCTGAAGAAATATCTTCCATGATTTGCAGGGTATCGCGAATAGGTGGAATGAAGCTTTTATGACTTACTTTCGCCAGATACTCAATGGGCATAGAGTGATCAATAAATTTCTGGATCCACGACGCGAAAACTTTGACGCAGAAAGGTTGTTGTGGAGAATCCTTCAGAATACGCAGAAACATGTCCTCACATCGAAGAGATGCCTCCCAGAGATTGCATAGATGGCATTGCGAAGAACATCTGAGATGGACTTATCTATATCCATCCCGACCAGAGGGCAAATACTGCAAGAGAGCATATGAAATAGTCTCTGATTATCAAATCTTAAGTGCTCTAGATGGGGTGGACCAGTGTAGTCACGAATCTTTTCTAGATCCATAGTGCACCGAAAGTTTTATCTGATATAACATCAATGTTGTGCACCCGAATTTCAGTGTTACCATGCTCAAAGCGAGAGAAATGGAAGTACAGGACACAAATCTATTGAAGTGCATTTCATGTGTTTACCTTCGGTCATCCACTCCATAATCCATTTTGTGTTGTAGGATTCATCACCAGAGATATATAGAGTAGCATAGAACTGAAGAAAAATCTCTATGTTCCAAGGATGCTTGAATTCAAATATCTTGGTGAGGCAGAAATCATCCAGATCTTGCAGCAACTGATTGAAAGAGCCAATATTTTGCATAGCAGGGATGTTCAGGTATTGATGCAGAAATATCTTCTTGCTCTCATAGAGAACCCGAGAGTAATAGGCATGTTCCTTTGTCCAGAAGCGAGGTGATTCCGAAGTGTGCGGCCCATTATATGGACTAGCTTGAAAGAAATTGGGATGCGTATTCCGATTGAGAAGAGGACCTTTGGCGCCAGCTCCTGCCAAGAACAACGGCAGTTCTTCACGAGAGAATGGGTAATTGAATTCGTCTTCTGGTGAGAGAAATTCATCGCCATATACAAGGGAGTCAGTACGATGAGCAGAAACTAATTTTTGGTTGGAGAGACCAACAACTTGCATTCTTGTCGATGTGTCGACAGATAACTTAATGTGAGATGGAGCTGGTGGAAAAAAGTGGGAGCTGCAGAGGCAGTAGGCGGCAAAGCAGATTCCGTTACTGTAGGCACTGAGGCCGAATCAAGCACTGGAGGCGGTTGAGGTTCTTCCATTGGAATTTGTTGTTGCTGGACAGTTGGAGAGGTCGAGACATTTGGTGATTCATGAGCCAGAGAAGCTTGGTGCTCAGAGCGAGGGATTTCACCTTCCTCAAAAATATTTTGCTGCGATGGAATATCAGCTTGAACAGGGGAGGCCACATGCACTGATTCAGTTTGCCTTGGCGAGGGACGAGCATCCGAGTCATTGACTGGGGGTTGCGGAGGAATAACTTGCTCGGGAGATTTTTCTTTCTGAGACTGGGCTGCGGAGCGTTCTAGTGACTTTTCTGTCGTAGCATGAGGTACATTTTTCTGCGCAATCTTCTTTCGTTGCTTCTTCTTTTGCTGAGCAATTTGATCAATGTGGCCTTTGACCAGATCATTATAGCCGGTAACCTTTGCTTGATGTTCATCACAGATCTTGCAAACAATTTCATCCAGATCCGTGTGAAAACATAGCCTTCTGTCGCGGAGGAGAGTCATGGCACGGTTGATGTCCTTGTAGGAGTCTTCAAATGCTTTAATGACAAACTTTGAAGAAGCAGTTTTCATTCGACCATTAAGGTCATTTAGTTTGGCAGAAAGAGTGTTGATTTCAACTGCATCTTCTCTCATTTCTTGAACGACAGAAGTGGCCTGTGTTATAACTTCGGGAGGGATAGGCAAAGAGGCCACTTCACCATCGAATGGATTGTCCACAAACTTATCAAGCCGTTCCATGATGAACACATGATTATAGTAGAGAGGAGCATCAGAGTGGGCAACTGGAGCAGATTGCACTGGAACTTGCTCGGAAGGAGGTTTAGAAGCCAACAGCTGAATTAATGTCTAAGCAAACTTAGCAGCCTTCTCCTTCGGAGCAGTAGCTTGAGAAGCATTACACTTGGTAGTAGGCGCCTTGATTTTCTTAAGTCGGGCTTGAGAATCCGTTCGCCTGGCTTTGCAGTACTCACAGGAGCATCAACTACCAAATCCTTCAAATTTATGGCATCTGGATGAGGAGTTGTATTTACATGCTCTTTCATGGTGACAGTGGTAGGTGGAGTTTTCCTAGCCGTGATCTTCTTCGGTGGTGCAATTGGAACCGTACGGACCCGACGATCAGGGAACACCGTTGAAGTAGTGATATTCACTTGCTCGCTAGAAGCAGCAGCAACTTCTTAATGTGTGGGTGGAGGATCATCATCATCCGAAGAGCCAATTGTGTCAAAATTGTCAGAGGTGGTAGCGGACAAACTGTGGTGGTTGCGGAAAGCGGTGGTGGTATGCGGAAGGAATGGTGGAAACCCGGTCAAAATTGGCAAAATTGGGTGAAATGAGAAGTGATGGAGGTGTTCTTGTCTGCCAGGCGCCGGATGTCCGATCGTCAGGCCGGATTTCCGGGGGCCACGGGCCGTGTCCGGGGCGCCAAATCCTGGATGAACTCGAAGAACAAGTGGAGAAACAAAAATTTCGCGACAAAATTTGTGGAATTTCGTGGATGGAATTGGGGAAAAAGATGGGGGATGCTAGATTCACTAGTAACACATCAAATCCATGGATCAAATGCAACAAAACATCATCTCACCAACAATCACAAAAAAAATGGTATGGCTATTTTTGTGGGGATTTTCGGAATTGGATAAAACAAAACAAATTTAGGCTAGAAAGTGGGGGTAGGGACTCTAAATTTGTGATCAACCATGGCTCATGATACCAAGATGATATAGGGTGGAACCCTAGGGGATGATCTTTCATGATTTGGAGGGTAATTCCCGAAGAACACAAAGAACACACAAGAGGTGAACACACAAATCAACTAGATCCGATCACACATACGCTAGATACACATACATAGAGAGGATACAGAGGTCCAAATCCAAGAAAGGAGGATACACGGTAGCTAGTTCTTCCCAATCTGTGAGGAAATGGGGTCTTGAATCTGCAGAGGATCTTCCCTAGACTTGGTCTTGAATCCACTTGGAGGATCTTCTCCTAGGAGGCCTTGATCTCCAAAGGAGTAGGGGTACAAGTGGATGAGCAAAGCTCTATCTCCAAAATGAGCTATCACAAAGCTAACCCTAAAATTTAGGTAGAGGAGGAGTATATATAGTCTAGGGACGAAGGGGGTACATGGGCCTCGGCCCGTTACTATGCGCAGAAAAAGGGGGCCGGATGTCCGGGCTGGCTTCGGCCGGTTTCGGTGGCATTCTGTGAAGGAGGTCGGATTTCCAGGCTGGCACCGGATGTCCGGGGTAGTCGGGCCGGATGTCCCGGGCCGGGTCAGATGTTCGGGCCATGTAGCTCTGGCCGCTGGGCCGCGGCTGCGACTGAGGGGTCGGATGTCCAGGTCCTGGGGACTTCTCCAGTTCCTTTCGTTGGTCCTCTTCTTCCATGCACTTGGGGACTTGTCCATCATCACGAGCATCTCCAAGAGGGTGTTCTTCATACCTAATCACGCATAGCATTTTGGCTTTAGGTAGTAGCCATGTCTCCGAGAGGGTGTTCTTCATACCTAATCACACCTATCATTTCGGCCTTAGGTGGTAGCCATGTCTCATGTGGGTCATACAGAATATCACTAAGGAGAGATGTCACCTCGGTCTCGAGAGCTCTTGCATGTGCCTATGTCATCGGTCCACATGGCACTTGAGGAGACATAGGTAGGTCCATGGGAATGACCATAGGATGCTTTGCATCACTTCTCCTCAAGATGTAGTCATTGTGAAGACACTCACTGACAAGACCATCACCCTAGACCCTAGAAGAGGAGTCGTCTGACATCGTTGACAACGTCAAGGCCAAGATTACTTCACGAGAGTAACCAAGGACATGCTGTCGGGACCCCTTCACAACAACTTATGTGTGGGTTCCTCTCATCAATAGCTTATTCGGCATCAGCGCCCCGTTAACAGCTCCTGCCCCGGCAACAACCAGTCAACGCCACCCGATGTGACCAACATGCGTGACAGCTGCCTCTGCCACAGCCTACGATGGCGAGGCTAGATCACAGGCCTGCCGCAACCTACGGCGGATTGGGTGAGTTGTAGCGCGGAGAATACCACTATGTGGCAGTTAGGTGGAGGCTCTGGTGAATCATCGCCACTCTTCACCAAGCACGGGACACCCCTCCTCCAACATGTCACAGTAAATATGGTTGCACCTGCATGTGGTGTGATAAGACATGCGTCTCGCCCTCCAGACAAGTCTCCAGGAGACACATATACCCGCTTATAATGCGGTTGGTATACAACTGTACTAGCCACTCTGGTGGCCCCTTGCATGTATAAAAGAAGGTCCCTGGCCACATAGAAAAGGGTTCAGACTCTTCACACTCTCACACACCATAGATCTAGGGCTTTAGCTACTCATGCCAACAAGGAGCAACACGTTTTCTTCCTCCTCGAGCACCTCGGAGCGAAGGACCCTCGCTCATCCATTGTAATCAAATACACTTGATAATATCGACAGCAGGACATAGGGTGTTACACCTCTCAGTGGCCTGGACCTGGGTAAAAAACCATCGCGTCATTGCATTACATCGTCATGCATACGGAAATGATCATGAGTATTTAGCCCCTGGCCGAACTCTAAAATGCGGTGTCCCTCGCCTCCGATATTGTGTGCTTTGGAGCGCCCATATTCTCACCATACCGAGAGTTGCGGCAGTGTTCCTCGCCATTGGAATCTGAGCACCCTGCATGCATGGATGGCTTACCTCCAGCTATCCAGTGAACGTCGTAACCCCTTGTGGTGCAGTCCAACTTGCCTTCAATTGGCACACATGATACAAGCTGCCGGTGATGATATATCTTTGCATGTTCATGAAATCAAAATGCATCTTCAGGAAGAGAGTAATCAAGCACATTAGAGAGAGCAAAACTATGTGAGTCATTATTTAGCAAATTTCTGTAGAAAGTGTTAGACTGTATTTATACATAGCTTCTGTACGTAACTGTACATTGTATTTGTACACACGGTGTACCCCTATATATATAAGAGAGCCACACTCGTATTAGGGTGTCGAGCAGTTTCCCACAACCCTAATCTTTACATGGTATCAGACTAGATCGATCGATGTCTTCCGTTGTTGCTACTACCCCGATCGCCCCCGCTGTCGTCCCAGCTGCCGCCACCGCCCCATTTTTTGTCCTCCCTCCGCTGGCCTCCATGGCCGGTGCCTCCATGGGACTGCCGTCGCGCGATCTTGCGCCTCCCCTGCACGGATAGTCACCGTCGGGCTCCTATGACGCCCCCGCGCCACCACCCATCTACGATGCCGTTGCCCCGTCATCGCTCCATGGCGCGGCCCCTGCACCGCCGCCGGCCAATGGGGCTGCCGTGGCACACCCTTGGCTAGGGTACCCTCCGCCCTATGGTGCTCCTTCACAGCCGCCGACACATGGTGCCACTGCGGCCAACCCGTGGCTGACCTACCTGCCACCACATGGTGCCCTAGCTGCGCCACCGGCGCCCTATGGCGTCTCTGCACCGTCGGTGTACGGTGCCTACCCGTCGGCCCCGACGACTCATGGTGTGTCTTCGTCGTATGGGGCGCCCTACGGCAGTCCCTGGATGGAGTTGGTGGCTTCTTTAGTACTACCGAGGGTTACTTCGCCTTCGGGCTTCTATGTGCCACCGCCGGCTTGAGGTCATGTTGTGGCTACTGTGTCGTTTTACTTTGTGCACCTTATCCCGATGAAGCTCACGACGGAAAACTACCTGTCGTGGCGTGCTCAAGTACTGTCGCTTCTTCACAGTCGCTATTTGGAGGGTTATGTTGATGGCACACTCTCGTTCCCTCCGCCATATCATCCGGCGTATCATGCTTGGGTGGCCCAGGATCAAGCCATCCTCTCTGCTATCCATTCCTCTCTCACGGAGGGAGTCTTGTCACTGGTCATCTTTGCCGCAACGTCTCGGGATGTGTGGATGGCCTTTCATACCAGTTTTGCTTCGCAGTCCCAGGCGCGTGCCCATGCTATTCTCACTGCGCTTGGAGAGGTGAAGCTTAATGACCTCACCGTCACTGACTACTTCAACAAGGTGACGGGTATGGCAGACACACTTGCCTCCATTGGCAAGGCTCTTGGTCCGGAGGAGTTCACCTCCTATGTGCTCAATGGACTGGATGACGACTATGATAATTTGGTAGAGAATATCAATGGTTCTGACACTCCCATTCAGCCGTGTGAGCTATACACGCGTCTTCTTGCCACGGAACAGCATATCAAGGTTCACCGCTCTACGCCTAGTTTCCCTTCCACCAATGCTACGACGTGTGGCAAGGGCAAACCCTACAAGCCACCGGCTGGTGGCAAACCGCCGCCGTCTCAGCCAAACCCGCGGAACTCCACTACCTCCGCGGGCGGCCAAGTACGTGATTGTTGCCCTTCATGTGGTCCTCAGGTTCCCTGTCAGCTACGTGGCCTCGACGGTCACCTTGATTCCCATTGCCATCGTCGCTTTAAGCATGCTTTTTTGGGTATTGGGAACAATGGCAAAGGCAATGAGAAGTAGGCTGCCCTGGCAAGTCATGAGCAGGGCCATACTCCTTCCTATCCAGTTGATGCATCGTGGTACATGGATATGGGAGCTACCAATCACCTGACGAGTGAGATGGGCAAGCTCTCTACACAGGAGCCATACAATGACCATGATCAGGTTCACACTGCTAATGGGCAAGGTATGCACATCTCACATATTGGTCAGGCTTCACTTCTTACTCATCAATCCAAACAATTATGTCTCCTCAATGTCCTTCGAGTTCCCTCTGTTTCGCGTAGTTTGTTGTCAGTTCCCAAACTTACTCGTGACAATGTTGTTTTTGCTGAATTTCATCCTTTCCATTTTTTTGGTAAGGACTGAGACACGAGGGACGTACTCCTTAGAGGTCGACTAGGCAATGGTCTTTATGCACTTGATGTGGCACCAGCTCCTTGTGCTTTCACCGGTGTTCGTGTGTCTTCATCGCATTGGCATGCGTGCCTTGGTCATCCTGCCACTCCCATTGTCCGCCATGTCCTTAATCATCATGAGGTTCCAGTTGTGTCCAATAAAATTGCTACTCCAGTTTGCGATGCCTGTCAGAAAGGCAAGAGTCATCAACTTCCTTTTTTGAGTCGAGTCGTGTAGTCAATAAACCACTTGAGATTGTGTTTTCGGATGTATGGTGCCGTGCCCAAACCTCTGTTAGTGGTTATAATTACTATGTCAGTTTTATTGATGCTTACAGTCAATTTACTTGGCTTTATCTTCTCAAGCGCAAGTCTGGTGTGTTTGATGTTTTCTGGTAATTCCAAGCGCATGTTGAACGTCTGCTCGATCACAACATGATTCATGTCCAATCCGATTGGGGGTGAGTACCACCACCTCAACACTTATTTTAATAAGCTTGGAGTTACGCATCATGTGTCTTATCCTCATACACATCAGCAAAACGGTGTAGCTGAATGCAAGCATCGTCATATCTTTGAGACTCTCACCTTCCTTGCTCATGCCTCCGCTCCTTTTCGGTTTTGGGGTAATGCTTTTTCCACTACCTATTTTCTCATTAATAGGCTTCCTACACGACTTCGTTCGATAAAAAGCATCACTTGAACTCTTGCTGAATGAAACTCCTGATTATACATTTCTCAAGGTCTTTGGATGTGCATGTTGGCCACATCTTTGTCCATATAACAAACACAAGTTGGAGTTTCGGTCTACACAGTGCGTTTTTCTTGGCTATAGTTCTCTTCACAAAGGGTACAAGTACCTTCACTTCCCCTGTAACCGTGTCTACATTTCCCGTGATGTGGTATTTTATGAGAATGTGTTTCCTTTTTCTGCACTTCCGGTCACTTCCACCACTCCCGATGCACCTGAGAAATTTGTTTTACCTTTGCCTGGTCAATTTGTTGATGTTGCATATACTCCCTTGTTGCTACCTAACCATGGTGCTGGCACTGGGAGAGGAGTGTGCCTTGAGCTCCTAGATGATCCGCCGCCTGTGGTCACTCTGGCACCGGGTGGTGGGTATCCACGCGACGTCAATCGGGTGCATGGGGCATGCACCCTCAATCATGGCGCCTCCCCACCTCTACCTGGCTCCTCGCCATCTAGCCCGACGCCAGTGTCGACCGAGCCGGCCTCCGCCTCTTCGGCCCCGCGTGGGCCTGGTGTGACCTGCCAAGCCCGACACTCCAGACGCCTTCCATGTTTCTTGTTGTCCCCGTGTGATTTATTTGTTTGTTGCATTCATCATGTCATCATTTGCATTGCATCGGCACTCCGTTGCCGTCATTTTTTTTAAAACTTGCATCCGCTCGTAGTTGCCGCTTCTTCTTTGTCTCTGTTGACCCCCTCTCAGGTCAACCGGACCGCCCTCTTCCCTCTCTTCTCTGAGCCCATCAAACCCCCTTGTCTCCATGGCCTTTTGTGAAACCCCTCGCGCGCGTCCGAAAGCTGTCCCGAACCCGACCCAAGTAGTCGCGACCGATGGGTCCGGATCATCCACAAACATCTCTAAAATATCTTCGGTTATTTTTTGGTCTATCTAACCTATTTTTCTCGACCGCCCGATTTAAATCGGAGAGTCCGATCTAGCCCTCTTTTGCACCTTCTACTATATATAGACCAACCTCCTAGACACCAACCCTAAAATCTAGCCCCCTTGTCCCATCGCGCTGCCGCCAGGCATCCACCCCTCTCCTTCCTTGGGATCCATCCTGCATCCACTTCGTCCTCAGCCACCGCTATCTCCATCGAGATTCATCCCGATCCACCCACCTCCTCCCTCGTTTTCTTCACCGGACCAACCAGCACCCTTCTCGATCCACCTGGCGAGCAGCCTGCTGCTCGCGCGCCGCGCTCGCAGCTCTTCTTGAGTGAGGGCCTCGCGTTACTGGAGCCCCTGCCTCCTCTCGTTCTAGGAGGAGAAGAGCCTTCCCGAGCTTCTCCTCACCTCGCCGGCGCACACCGCCACTAGCGACCTCGACCACCAGGCCATCCCCTGCTCCCTTCCCCGTTCTCTTCGCTGAAGCTCTCTCTGTCTCACCCGTCTCCCTCTCTCTCTGATGCTTCCACAGGAGGAGCATCACCCTCACCGGAGCAATCGTGTCCCCAAATCCGGACCTCTCCGACGCCTCCTCGCCGGATCCGGCCGTCTGCCGCTATCTCCGCGCCGTCCCCATCCCCGGCGTCTTTCACGCCCAAGCCAATCGCCACCGCCTCCCAACTTCCTCGTGCTCGAGTCTGTAGCCGCCATGCCCAGGAAGCGGCTCGAGGAAGGAGTCCCCAAGCATGCCCAAGACCTCCAGGAGCCCGCGGCCTCCTCTGCTTCCCCTCCTCGTGCCTCACGGGAGCAGCTCCACCATCGGTCGAAGTCCCGCAGGTCGCCGTGTTCCCCCGCTCTTCCTCCTCCCTCTGTTTTGTCTCCCCTGTCTCTCTCTCTCGCTGAACCCACTCTTGTTTTCTTCAACAGGAGCTCTCCTGTGCAAGCCTCTTCTCGTGCCCCTACCCAGATCGAGCGAGCGAGGAGAGCGCTCGCGTTGACCGCGTCGTTGCCTCTAGATCAGGCCCAACGCCGCCCCCGCCCTGCCTTGGCCTCTCCACTGACCTGGGCTTGGCCCATGGTGACAAACCCCCCAGCCGCTGACCTGTTTCAGTTTCGGCCCGTGATGTTTTTTTCTTGCCAGGACGAATTTGCTAATTATCCAGTGTTTTACAGTTTTGCACAAAAACCCTCTATGTTCATGCATTAACAATTCACAAACCGTGCATCATATGTAAATAATTTATATATGTAAAATGCTTAGAATTTCATCTAGTTTCACAATATGCCACTTTCATCCATGTTTAAAATGTTTAAAATGATGTTTGCATTTAATTTGCTTAATTGACATGTTAAAATGGTTTATTTCTTAACTAATTAACCGTAACTCGGAATTTCATAAACTTTATATGCAACTTGTCTAGAAAAATGCATAGATTAACTTGGTTCACTTTATTTTCCTGTTTAACAACATTAAAATATGATCTAGGGAAGAACAGTACCAAATTCAAAATATGCGCATGAGGATTTTCTGGAATTGTTGTTTGTTGTTCCCGGCCTCATTTAAACTTGCCTAAATAGTTAGTTTACTTATGTTTCACCTCTTGCCATGTTTAACAAGATTTAATATTGTTGGGTACATAAACGAGAGTGAACTACATAATACTTGCATGTGGTGTTTCGTCCATATGCAACTCGTTGCATATTGAGCTCCACTTAATTTGTAGCATTGCTTGTTGCACTTTTCCATGTCATGCCTTATTAAACAGGACATGCATCATACTTGATTATGCATCATGCCATGATTATGCTTGGTTGTTGACCATGTTGTTTGCTTCTTTTCGGTGTGCTTCTTCTCGATAGTTCCGGTTATGTTGCGATTGTGAGGATTCGTTCGACTACGTTGCTTCGTCTATTTCATGGATTCGGTCTTCTTCCTAGCAGGATTTCAGGCAAGATGACCATCACCTTGGATCTCACTACTATCTTTGCTATGCTAGTTGTCTCGATGTTATCGCTATGTCGCGCTACCTACCACTTGTTTATCAAGCCTCCCAAATTGCCATGATAGACTAACCTTTTTACCATTCCTAGCAAACCATTGTTTGGCTATGTTACCGCTTTGCTCAGCCCCTCTTATAGCATTGCTAGTTGTAGGTGCAGTTGCAGGTTGTTCCATGTTGGGACATGGATATCATGGATATAATGGGATATCACAATATGTCTTATTTAATTAATGCATCTGTATACTTGGTAAAGGGTGGAAGGCTCGGCCTTAATGCATCTGTATACTTGGTAAAGGGTGGAAGGCTCGGCCTTAATGCATCTGTTTTGTTCCACTCTTGCTGCCCTAGTTTCCGTCATACCGGTGTTATGTTCCTTGATTTTGCGTCCCTAACACGGTGAGGGGTATGGGGCCCTCTTGACAGTTCGCGTTGAATAAAACTCTTCCAGCAAGGCCCAACATTGGTTTTACCATTTTCCTAATAACAACTAAAACTTGCATTGGGACTTTCCGGACCCCGAGGATTTTTAATCAACCGCCCAGCCAGTTCTCCTCCGGGTGTTGGTCCAAACCGGGCAATGTCCGGCACCCCCTGGGCAACCAGGGACTCAGCCAACCCGACGTCTGGCCCATCCGATGTGCCCTGAGAATGAGATACGTGCGGCTCCTATCGGGATTTGTCGGCACATCGGGAGGTCTTGCTGGTTTTCTTTTACCATTGTCGAAATGTCTTGTGCACTGGGATTTCGAGTCTGATTGGAGGGTCCCGCGATGGAGGATTGTCTCTGCGGATCATGAGCTTGTCATGGGATAAGTTGGGACACCCCTGCAGGGTTTAAACTTTCGAAAGTCGTGCTCGCGGTTATGTGGCAGATGGGAATTTGTTAATATCCGGTTGTAGAGGACTTGAAGTAAACCCAATTAAAATACAACAATCGCGTGCGTAACCGTGACTGTCTCTTTTCTAGGAAGATCGAGAGGAGAACAGGCTTGGGTTATGTTTGTACATAAGTAGTTTAGGATCACTTCTTGATCATTACTAGTTTGCGACTGTTGCGTAGTTTCTCATCTTATTCATGTACTCGTAAGTTAGCCACCATACAATGCTTAGTCGCTTGCTGCAACCTCACCACTTATCCATTCCTTACCCATTAAGCTTTGCTAGTCTTGATACCCATGGTAATGGGATTGCTGAGTCCTAATGGCTCACAGCTTACTACACCAACAGTTGCAGGTTCAGGTAATGCGATGATCATGACGTGAGAGCGATGTTTGCTTGTCTTGGAGTTCTTCTTCTTCTTCGTCGATCTTGGGATAGGTTCCTGGTCGGCAGCCTGGGCTAGCAGGGTGGATGTCGTTTGAGTTTTTGTTTGTGTTTCATCCGTAGGCGGATGTTGGTCTCATGTATGATGTCGTTGTATTCATGTAGCATTGTATGCCTTTTGTATGTATCCCAACTATTATGTAATGGTACGATGTAATAATATCCACCTTGCAAAAGCGTGTCAATATGCGGTTCTATCCTTGGTGGGACCTTCGAGTTCCTTTAGGATAGAGTCGCATATTGGGCATGACAAGTTGGTATCAGAGCCTTGACCGACCATAGGAGCCCCCTTGATTGTCCGCTGCCGATATTGAGTCTAGAAGAAAACTATTTTGTGTCTAGTTATATCGGAGAGTAGGAATTCTTTTTACTCCTTATCCCCTTCGTCGCTCTGGTGAGGACTCCTGGCGTAGGTGTTTTTCCACTCTTCTATCCTTTTTCACTCACATTTTTTTTAGGATCACGGGGGTATCTTGGGATCGTTCCGATATTGTTGTGACGAGAACATTGTTCTTGGTGCCTCCTGACATTCAGGGGTTGTGGCAGTGTCCCAGGGAATTGAGCTCCGAGGTGTTGTCGTCACAATTTTATCGTTGCAGTTCCGGTATACCTGAGCTTGCCGACATAAAAAATCTCTTATATGCAGTTAGTGGTGAGATAACCTCGACGCCACCCAGTACTAGCGAGGGAGTTCGGGAGTATTGCCACAGCTCGTATATCGGGTGCTTTTCGAAGGTTGAGGTACACGATTTCGGGAGTTTTCTTGGTTATGTGTTGACGGATGGATACAGTTGGAGCATAGGGCTTGTTAGTTGTGTGATATATATTGTGCCTCCCTGTATCCCCAACACCAGATTGCATAACCAGAAAGTTCTGGGAGTTAATAGGTGGGAATTCAAGTAGCTCCTAGAATATCTTTCCGACAGATGCATGATATGGGATTGGGTAAATCTCTATCATATGTTTGTTTCCGGCTAATTTTCCAAGCCAAATCCTTTGTTTTGTTTTGGTTTGTGGTAGTCGAGTTGCTTCAATGTCAAGTGTCGATTCCATACCTTCCCTAACACGGTGTTTGTTTCATCCGTCCCAAGTTGCCTTTGTTTTCCCGCCCTCCCACCCTTTTTCTTCAAGGACTCATATTTCTTAATCAAGTATCCATCTTATGGATGTGAAGTTTCTTCATTCTTTTCCTTCAATGTTCTTAACCAGTGTTTTCTCATGGAGATGCTCACGAGCTTCAAGTTCAATATTCGTCGTTCTCATTTTTCTCTCCGGTGGATTCAATGCAATATTTCGGTGTTGATCATATCCCTTTCCTTGTTTCAAATGCTTTTCCATGCCGGTGCACCCCCTAATCATTCACCTCTTGCTATTCATTTGTTCTGAAGTGCTGAAGATATCTCAGAAGATTCGTGTTTCCATTCTTATTCCGTTCAAGGCTATTTCGAGGTTGTTACCTCATTCAAGCTATTTAATTCAACCGGTGCAATCTCTCTTTTAAAATCGTTCAACGGTGTTTTCTTTTGAGTGGGCCCTAACCCACAGGTCTTTTCCCAGGATCTTACCTGACTCTTCTAATTTATCCGGAGCGATTCTCAAATTCTTTCAAAGTTTGACGTAAGAATGAATTTCATCAGTCAGATGCCCTCGCCAAGATTGTGTCAAATTATTTTCATCATTGGCTCAACCTTTTCTCTTTTCATTCTTCTCGAGTGTCTAAACAATTCATGGTGGTGTTTCTCATCGTCATTCTCAGCTTTTGGAGACTGGAGAAGAGTTTTCCTCTAAATCTTGTCTGTTCTCTAGAAGATTCGAGGTTCTACTTTATGTTATCCTCTCAAATTTTTCCGGTTGTCAGAAATTCTTTTCTTACCCATCCGGAGAATTTCAAGAGTTGTTTTCATTTCTTGATGATCCAAAGGCCATCATTTCAGAAGATTTCTTCGTTTTAAGTTTCCAGCTTCGTTCTCCAATTATTCTAAATTGATGTCTCGTCATTCATTCTCCAATTCTTCCGGTGCTTCGTGCAAGTTTCTTTAGTCAGCTCATGATCTCTTCGTTCTCTTGTATCAAAATTCCCTCAAGTATTTTCATTCATTTCCTAATTCTTACCGGTGATTCATTCTCCTTTCTTCGTCCGTTTGATTCATTTTGCGTCCCTAACACGGTGAGGGGTATGGGGCCCTCTTGACAATTTGCTTTGAATAAAACTCTTTCAGCAAGGCCCAACATTGGTTTTACCATTTGCCTAATAACAACTAAAACTTGCATAGGGACTTTCCGAACCCCGAGGATTTTTAATCAACACCCCGGGCCAGTGCTCCTCCGAGTGTTGGTCCAAACCGGGCGATGTCCGGCGCCCCTGGGACACCAGGGCCTCAGCCAACTCGACGTCTGGCCCATTCGGTGTGCCCTGAGAACGAGATACGTGCGGCTCCTATCGGGATTTGTCGGCACATCGGGAGGTCTTGCTGGTTTTCTTTTACCATTGTCGAAATGTCTTGTGCACTGGGATTCCGAGTCTGATCGGAGGATCCCGTGATGGATGATTGTCTCCGCGGATCGTGAGCTTGTCATGGGCTAAGTTGGGACACCCCTGCAGGGTTTAAACTTTCGAAAGTCGTGCCCGCAGTTAGGTGGCAGATGGGAATTTGTTAATATCCGGTTGTAGAGGACTTGAAGTAAACCCAATTAAAATACACCAATGGCGTGCGTAACCGTGACTGTCTCTTTTCGAGAAGATTGATAGGAGAACACGGTTGGGTTATGTTTGTACGTAAGTAGTTCAGGATCACTTCTTGATCATTACTAGTTTGCGACCATTGCGTAGTTTCTCATCTTATTCCTGTACTCGTAAGTTAGCCACCATACAATGCTTAGTCGCTTGCTGCAACCTCACCACTTATCCATTCCTTAACCATTAAGCTTTGCTAGTCTTGATACCCATGTTAATGGGATTGCTGAGTCCTAGTGGCTCACAGCTTACTACACCAACAGTTGCAGGTTCAGGTAATGCGACGATCATGATGTGAGAGTGATGTTTGCTTGTCTTGGAGTTCTTCTTCTTCTTCGTCAATCTTGGGATAGGTTCCTGGTTGGCATCCTGGGCTAGCAGGGTGGATGTCGTTTGAGTTTCTGTTTGTGTTTCATCCATAGTTGGATGTTGGTCTCATGTATGATGTCCTTGTATTCATGTAGCATTGTGTGCCTTTTGTATGTATCCCAACTATTATGTAATGGTACGATGTAATGATATCCACCTTGCAAAAGCGTGTCAATATGCGGTTCTATCCTTTGTGGGACCTTCAAGTTCCTTTAGGATAGAATCGCATATTGGGCGTGACACCTGGCCCGACACCAGCGTCGACCAAGCCGGCCTCCGCCCCTTCGGCCCTGCATGGGCCGTCCTCACCATCACTACAAAACAAAGACACTTCCGTGATGATACATGTTTGTCATAGTAGGTCACATTTTCTGTCATGCATGTACATCCATGACAAATTTATGACAGAATCAAAATAGTCATACATGTGCTGTCGTAGAAGTGTTCCATGACATTACCAAAATTATCATCACGGAAGTGTCCACTTCCATGACGATAAATAGCGCGTCATGGAAGTACTCTCGTCAAGGGTGACCGACACGTGGCATCCACCGTAACGGAATGCCGTTAAGCAATCGGGTCCGGTTTTGGATCCGATAACCTTCTAACAGCCCGGACCAATGAGGATTTTCCACGTGTAAAATTCTCATTGGCTGGAGGAAACACGTGTTGGCTCACCGTTGGGACAGATGTCATCCATTCATTGGACAAGAGGCGCCTATGATATGTCAACACGTGGCACGGCCCAATAGAGGCCCATTCCGGTGAAAGGGCCGGCCCATTTGACTTGGTCAAAAGGTAACGGGCTGGGCCATGGAAAGCCTGTTAACGGCCTGTTCGTATATAGCCCATTTATGGCCCCGCTAACTCACGACCTGTTACGGCCTATCCGAATTAAGCCCAGTAGCTTCATCTAGGCCTTCCAATATGATTCCACCCCGTTGTAATTTCCGGCCCATGTATGGCCCATGATGTCTTCCGGCCCATACGAGACCATTTGTAACTCTTGGCCCATTAACGGCCAGTGGTGAATCTGGCCCACAATGAACAGTGTACCCCTTTATACCCATTAACGGCCCATTATTCCATTGGGCCGTTTCCAACCCGTGTTATCTTCCGGCCTTCTCAAGGCGCATTTATTATTGGGCTCATTTCCAGCATTCGGTTACTTACGGCTCGTCATTGGCCTTTTCTGCCTGTGGGCCAAATTCAGCCCACGGTTACAATCGGCCTGTTTGCGCCCCGTTATTCCGTTCGGCCGTTTTCATAACGTCATCAAATACGTCCGATTTACGATGACCTGTTATTTGTGGCCCATGAACGGACGATTCCAAATCTAGCCCGTTTACTGCCCATAATGCGGTCTGTTATTGACCCATGTTTGGCTTATTAATCATATGGCACGTAGAAGGCCCATTGATGCTACGGCCCGTAGAAGGCCCATTGATGGTACGGCCCATAGAAGGCCCATTCTGTCTATGGCCCTAAGAAGGCCCATTGTTTCTACGGCCCGTAGGAGGCCCATGGTAACTATAGTAAATATGTAGCCCTTAGTTATTGTGGCCGAGTTTTATAAAATAGGTTATTGCAGCCACTAGCAAACCGCAGAAAAAGAACAGCACTGACTACAAGCAAACAAATAAAGACAACCAGGAAATAAATAAGCAAGCAACTTACTTTAGGCTATCACGGCTATTACACATATTACATCCACTAGGCATCAAAGTTCGCCACCACTGCAAATATAGGGAACAAAGCAGCATATCATATACACTGGTTGTCAAAGTTGGCGACCAGTGCAAATAAACGTCGTAGCAAAACAAGTCCAGAACTGAAACCACTTCAGAAGATCTCAAGAATCAATATCCTGGGTACCCATAATGTTGGCAAGATGCTTAACAAGCTTATTAACTTTCCCTTGTTTGGCGCTTAAATCCTCCAGCGCTTGCTGTTGCACCAGAAAGTATGCATCTGAATTCTGCAGGGACTTCCTCAGTCCTTCAGCTTCCTGTCGCAGCACATCTAATCGATGTCTTTCAACTTGAAGTTGAGACTCAAGAAGACGAGCTGATTCAGGCAGCGAGTTCGAAGAGCTTGTGCCAGCAGTAGTGGCCAGTAACTCGAACACTACATCAAGACAGGACTTTTGGGTTCTCTCACTGTCGTCAAGGTAGTTTTTATCAGCTTTCTTGGAGACCAACAAGGATGTCTCACTATCTTGAACCTTATGTGCATTACTTCCTTTACCATTTCATAACGGGGTACTGTTCTCCAATATTTTATCTGCATTCTAAAAGAGAAACAAGCAGACACATCACAGGTTTACCATGTTGTATATGAAACTCATTTTGGTAAATCAGTTCAGTAGTAAAGTGCATAGGATAACAGCATGAAACAAACATATATCTATGTACCATGGTCACTTTATGGTCTATATCATTCTAGTTTTTGTTGCCAAATCAAGATAGAGACACAGTTCAAATAATATTTGTTCAAGAGAAAGCAGAATAGACAGAATATAAGTGTGGGAAACTACAGAGCAATAACAACACTTGCAATGTGCATGACATGAGAACATAACTGTTTATTCAATTGAAACTGAAATCAACATAGAGCAAGTTGCAACCGCAAACTAGTTAAAGAAACAGGTTTAAAACATACCTATTGCGCCATTGGAGTTTCAATTCCATCCTTCAAATTTGAAAATAGTTGGTCTGAGTAAATACAGTGATGCAAGAGCAAAGGAGTATGAACCATAGCTATAGAACCTGACCTGAGAACAATTCTTCTTCCACTTTAAGCGTTGAGTTGGGATTCGGAGTGGTGGTCCTTGTGCTTTGGGCACTCCAGTTCCCTTACTAACTGCTCGTATTTGGGTGCTCTGTGGTGGAGACGGTGATGTGTCAACTGGAACTGGGTTACTATCTGCTGGGGTTGGGGTTAGAAGGGGTGTAGTTGGTTCTCTGTCCAACTGGGTAGGGGTACAGTCTGCGAGAGTCTGGGTTATGTGTGGTGGGGCTGGTTCTTGGGCAAGTACAACCGTGGTTCTATCTGCATCAACTGGTAGCACTATCTTTTCTGAAGACCATGTTGTTACTCCCTTAGATACTGCCATCACCCTCTCCATTCAAATGGCTGATAAACAGGAAAAGTAATTGAATGTACAGACATTGTATGATAGACAGGTGCAATGGATCGTGGGGAATAAAAGGGGCATGAAATAATTCACATTTATGTTGTCTAACCAAACAGGATAGCATGACACAATTTCACATATATGATGGCTAGCTAAACAGGATAGCATGACACAATTTCACATTATGATGGCTAACTAAAAACGATGGAAAGACATAGTTCAAAATATGATGACTATGTAAACAGGATGACATGATATAACTATATAATGTGTTTATTAAATAGGTTGGCATGCCATAATTCACATACATGCCGCCTATGGAAACATGATAGCATGATATAATTCCCGGATAGAATGACATAATTCAAAATATGATGATTGTAAACACTAAACAGGATGAGATGATATAACTATATGATGTCTTTGTTAAATGGGTTGCCATGCCATAATTCAGATAGATGTTGTGTATGTAAACATGATGGCATGATATAATTCAAATATATGATTTATATAGTAAGCAAGTAAGCAGATGGCAATCTATATATGATGTAAAAACTAAGCAATGCAAGACAACATGCATGACATGGGTAATATAACCCTGCCAAGTTTGAGCATAGACCTCAGGGGGAAATAGGACTGGTCATCAGTCTCTGAATCCTCCTCTGAGGAGCTCTCTATATCCAGCAAGATGTCTGCTTCAGTAGGTAGCATTGTCTGCTCTGAATACCTTGTTTTCACTCCAGATACTTCCATCACCGCTTCAAATGGCTGATGCAGAGGAAGAGTAGTTGAATATACAAACGTTGTCGACAAATGGAACACGTAATACAAAAAAATGATAGCATGATATAATTCACATACATGATGATTGGCTCAACAGCATGGCATTGCATAATTCACATATATAATGCCTTTGCAACAAGATAGCATTGCATAATTCACATATATAATGTCTTGCAACAAGATGGCAATGCATAATTCACATATATAATGTCTTGCATAATTCACATATATGGTAATTAGACACTAAACAGGTGGCATTCACACAAAGCATGTCTATACTAATCAAATGACATAGCAATGCAAGACACCATACGCACGATATGAGCAACATAACCCTGCCAAGTTAGAGCATACACCTCGGGGGGGAATAGGACTAGTCATTTGTCTCTGAATCCGCCTCTGAGGAGCTATCCGTAACCAGCGAGATATGCGCTTCGTCAGATAGCATAGTCTGCTCTGAAGACCTTGTTTTCACTCCAGAATTTTCCATCGCCGTGTCAAATGGCTGATGCACACAAAGAGTAGTTGAATGTACTAACATTGTTGACAAATGTAATACATAACGGGAAAAAAAGTATGGCCTGATATAATTCACATATAAGATGACTGGCTAAGCAGTATGGCATTGCAAAATTCACATATATGATGCCTGGCTAAACATGATGGCGTTGCATAATTCACATAAACGATGAATAAACTAAACAGATGGCATTCACACAAAGCATGTCTAAACTAAGCAGTTGACATATTTGATGTATAAAGTAAGCAATGCAAGGCACCATATGCATGATATAACCAACATCAGCATGCCAAGTTAGAGCGAAGACCTCAGGGGATAAATATGAGTGGTCTTCTCCTTCTGAATCCCCCACAGAACAGATATCTTCCTCTCGATTACAATCCGAAATGGGTGGAGGGGGGCTGCCTTTGCGCCTACCATGGAGCGACGTCTGCATGAAATTTTATTGCCACGCAAGGCTCGTCTCTTTTGCTCTACATGTTCAGTTCCATCGTGTACAATATCTGACATGCATAGGAATAAAACATAGTGAGATTATGTAAGGAGTGCATGCAGAAATCCAGAGTTATGGTAGCAACCTGTGGATAGACCCAAAACCAATGATAGCAGGTAGATAATGGCTTCAGTTAAAAAATACAGATAATGGATTCTTTACTGTTTGTTTCCCACCCAACATGAAACTCATAGTAGACACCAGAGATTAACCAGATAGTAGATAGATACTATTGCTTGCGGCCCTGATATGTACCCCACAACCATTTAAAAACTCAAGTTTGACCATTAGTTTGGAGCTGACTCAGAGTCTAATCGGTGAACAGGACGATAAAGTAGCATGTAATATTAAGCGATGCATAACATAAGCAGACACGAAAGAGTGCGACCTCTCTTGCGGACCCGTGTAGTCCTCGAGGTCATCTGCTCGATTGATGATGGTAATGTAGTTGTCATGGCTGCCGGCGGCGGGGAAGAAGATCTGAGGCGGCTAAAGACAGTCTGGAGGCCGGATCCCTGCTGTGCTGGACCCTTCTATCGTTGGAGCAGCTGAGCTTGGGTGGACGACAGCGCAGCAGGAGCGGGACAAACCACACAAGGTTTTCTTTGACAACTATCTATAAGAGAAGTAATTCTGTAAGGGCTCGCTTGAATTGGAGGATTCTAACAACGCAGGGATAGGAAATACACAGTAATAGGATAGGAATGCACGTGCAAAACAGAGAATTTAAAAACACAGGATTTCTGCCAATCTGGGTGTTTGGTTCACAAGAATTGGAAGATCACAGGATGCAAAGAAGCATGGTGAGATTAAGCAAACCACAAGAAAATGTACGGTTATAATGCTATTATGATACTATCTCTTAGTCTTGTGCTTCATGAATAGAAATTTGAAAAGGAGGATAAGTAGAAATTAAAATCCGTACGATTTTTCTTTCAAGGAGACACTAAAGGAACAAATCCTACAGTTTTCCTTTGCTCCATTCCTTTGAACCAAATGCATGAATAGTAGTACCATAGGAAACTTTCCAATTCCTATGTTTTTCCTTCACTTTTCCTTTCAAGCACTGGTGATTCTAGTAGGCGGGCTTGAGCAAGGAAAAGCTACACTCAAAAAATGTTTTTGTGCTACTTGCCTACTTCTACTACTTTGGACCCAGGCCACTAACCTACTAGCTCAACTTCCAGGCCCATCGACAAATGCACAGCTCAAACACGCAGAGATAAATAATGATGGCGTTCAAGAGAGTCCATCACGAATAGCTAAGTTGCCTGGTACCTCACTGCTTGTCATATAGTAGGAGAAACTAATCGTATTTCACGTTATTGTGTGTGCTCAGTGGACAATATATATAACATGTAGAGTAAAAAAGAGATGCAACAAGTGTACAACCTCTTTGGCGAAGCCATGTCGATCTCAGCGTGATTGGGTTGGTCGGTGAGGATGATCCGGCTGACTTGGCTGTCGGAGGAGGGGAAGAAGATCTTAGGCATCTTGAGATGGAGCCTGGGGTACTGCTCCACTGTGATGGACGGTTTCGTCGTTGGAGCAGCTCCGCTGAGTTGTACGACGCCAAGGCTGAAGCAGGCCAGGAGAGACAACGTTAACCTGATTGGAATTCTAATAGCATCTCCAATAGATGACGTAAAATACATAACCACAAAGTGCTAGATGTAAAATACATTAGCCGCTCATCTCTGAACTTAACTGTCGAAACTGAATTTTGCTGTCGAAACTGAATTTTTGTGTCGAAACTGAATTTTACTATCGAAACTGAACGCAGTAGCTAGTAGCAGAAAAGCAGTAGCAGCGCGTGCGAGGGCCGGTCGATTGAATTTTTCATCTCTGGTCAGTCAATTTTCCAGCCGTTGGATACGAAATCAAGGGCCTACAGTTCAACTTCAACCTCCACCCCCTTGAGCCGCCAGCCACCACCGACCAAACCGCCGCCCTCCGCCGCCCGCGGCCGGCGGTGCGGCGCCCCGCCCGCCCCGAAACCACTCCCCGGTCCGGCGCCGCCCCGGCCATCCCTCAAGGCCCCCTCGTGCCGAGCTTTTTCTCCAGCGATCCCCACGCCACTGCCCCACCATCGTCGGCGACCACCGCCCCCTGAACCCTAAGATAGATAGTGGGGTACCTCTCCGGAGAGCCCCCCTCCCCGCTGCAGCTGGTTCTTACTTAACTCCGGCGAGCCCCCGCCCACCCCCTGAAAATTGACTGACCCAAAAGTCGATTCAGTCTACTAAAGTGTAGCTAAATCGGAGCAGCATCGCAAGCAAGAGCAAGAGCGAGAGCAGCAGCGCGAGCAAGAGCAAGAGCAATAGCAAGAGAAGACCAAGCAGGGGACCGAGAGCAAGAGCAGAGCAGCAGCGCGAGCGAGAGCTAAAGCAGCAGCAGCTCCTACTGATGTGGACGTCGCAACCGAGGGAGCGACACCGTGGAGGAAGTGGCCGGCGATGCTGCCGTGGAGGCTCGGGACCGAGCGCCGGCAGCACTGTGAGATTGAATCAAGAAGAAAATGCGGCGATTAGTGTACAACCTCTTTGGTGGCGCCGATTAGGCCTCAGCTTCATCCGAGGAAACGGTGATGATGATGCTCTTCCGGTGGTGCAGGTGAAGACGGAGGTGTGGGAATGGAGGTGGCGCGAACAAGGGGAACGTCGGGGCAGCTCCTTGGAGGTGGAGGACGGGGTGGCGGAACCGGCGAGACGACGAGATCGACGATGGATCCTCATCTGGTACGGTGGATGAGGGACGTTGAGGTGTTGTTGTGGATGACGTCCTCGGGGAAGAGGCTCCGGCTGGGTGGCGGACGGAGGAGGGTGTGGGGCATCGCGGGTTTTCGCGGCCTCGGTGTACGAATGGGTGGGCGGATGGGATGGGAGTGGGGAACCATGGCTTAGGGACGCGCTTGTCCGAAGTGTGGGGTAAGTTACGAAATTACCCCCACCGATTTGAGCTAGCGGTTCTTTCGGTTCAGGGGTATCACGGGCATTTCGCGTGTCGGGATTTCACAGGAGGTGGGAGTCTTCGCGCGCGTTGTAATTTTGGAACAGCAAGGCACGGGTTGAGATGGAGGGAGTTGTCGGAGCACAACGAGACAAAGATATATCTTAAATATTTTAGGGTAACAAGGCGTGGGTTGAAATTTCCAGACAAGCCCAACGTGTACTGTACCAAATCAATTCGCACTTCCGTCGATGAAAAAACAGAAAGAAATCAATTCGCAGCACACAAAAGAGTCTAGTCCCGTGTACTGTACCAAATCAATTCGCACTACAAATTTCATTCAAAACTTTGAATTCATGTTATGTTCAATTAAAATATATCGCTACGTGTATAATGCATGCAACCTGCTACTCAAATGAACGTTTTAGTGCATTCCAAACGTATATACTACCGCTTCAATATGAACTAACTTTGAATTCATTTCTCTATTTGAATAAGATCTACAATAATGATTGTTTTGAAGTCAAACCATTTGAATTCATTTCTCTATTTTAATAAGATCTACAATCATCATTATTGTCAAGTTAAACCATCGTTTGTGTATTATCTTCACAGCACACCACATGATTACTCTCGAGTTAGATATGAACTATGTGTACTATATGAACTCGAACTCGGTTTTTTGAATCCACTTTATGTTGATTTCAAATCACAGTACATTTCAAGATCTAGCTTGATCTTCATAATCTAAACCATGTCTCATCTGTATAATGTGTTTATCACATAATGTATGGTGCCCCGCCCCCTACGCCTACAAGTATTTAGATGTGAGTTGCAAACACCACACATTACCACAAATTCAAATAAAATGTGAGATTGTTCGATATATAGTATTGTTTAGATTGTTCGATGTTTAGTTGTAAGCTGCAAACGCCACACATTATCACAAATTCAAATAAAATGTGAGCTTGTTCGATATATAGTATGGTTTAGATTGTTCGACATTTAGCTGTGATTTGCAAATGACATGCATTATCACGTTATGGTATAACATGTGCAAAGCCACAGCGCGCGTATCACCGCTATATTCATGCATGCATATGTTTATAACACTATGATCTCCTATTCAAATATATGAATCCACTTTCATATCAAAGTATGATCTTTGTTAGTCTCTTACACCCACACAATCCTCTAACCTTTGTAGCAAGCACTAACTTTCTCTCGTGCATGCACACGCCCTCCTCGCCCTCCCCCTCCCTCAGCATTCTATCCATCACGCACATTCATTTTTTTCTTTAGGTCGTTCTCCCACAGTCTCCACAACACCTTTCCGACACACACCGATGGATAAACGTCTCCAGCGTCTACCTACAACATACGTACACACGCATCTTCCATCTCCTCCTTTCTGTGTCCATGCCTCGTGTCTCTCATATGGTCCCACACACGTGTAAACTCTCGCCCCTCTTTTCATCGATCTCACAATCGCACACTCCTCCCTCTATCTAGCTAGTAGCTCGGCCTCTCGCACCACCTCCTAGCTCCATTCTCTCTGTCTATCCGTCTTGCTGGGCCTTATTTGCCTCTAACAAATGGATGTACACCGACCGATCTCCCGCTATACATATAGCTAGCTAGGTCCTTATAACTCGTTTTCCCCACGCGTCGATCGATCTACCTCATTAGTTATGTCTCTCCCTTCCTCCGACAAACAACAATTGATCTACCGATCTAGTTAGGTTTGCTTAGCAAACACATGGTTCCCCTTCATCATCCATGCATGCGTCCCGACAGGTCTATCACGCACAGGCACACACAGAAACACATCCCCACTCTTATTGATAATATTGCAGTTCTACCCTCAGTTTGTCTAGTAGGCCTCTCCCACCATCTTCGAGAAGCAACTCCATCACCCATCCAGCACTCTACCCCTCTCCCTCCCTCTCTCTCCTCTCTCTCTCTCTCTCTCTCTCTGTCCCAACCTATTTCCCGTCCTTCAGTTATGTATGGATGTCGACCCATCTCCCTCAAGACATAGCTGGGTCTCTCCTCCTCAACACATATACGAGTCGTTCTACCTCTTTAGTTAGGCCTCTGCCTCCCCCTCCCCCCCCCCACACACACACCAATACATCGAGCGCTCTAGTCATGTCTCCCTGCCACACAAAACTTGCCCTGTGCCCTCTAACGTTCTGGTAGGTCAGTCGCCCTATATCTTTGACTTGCACACACATAATTTCGATGGCTCTCTTCATCCATCTCGCACCCACCCACTTGATCCTCTCTTTGACTCTATCGATATATATGACCCCTCCCTCTCTTCTCGTGGATTGCCCCCTCTGGCCCTCTCTATATGATATGGATATGCCTCTATTTCACACACATTGCATGCAAAATTTTGTTTGAGATGTCATCGACACATATTCCCACAAATACATTCACGAAATCACCACCCCCCCAAAAAAACACTCACGAACGCACACGCCATCTGTCTAGGTTTGTATCTCTCTTACACACACGCACGTAGGTGGGGGACGTGCACGAAGAGAAGAGGTGCACGCACGGCGCACGTACTCCCGTCTCTTTCCCAACCACACCCGCGCGGTTACACGGTGGAGCTCATTTCTGTACGAAAAGGCAGCCCACGTGGTAATTTGACACGTGTACTGGTTGTCCACTTGATGGAGGATCGTCTACCACGGGTGAACAAACAAATTGCGACACGCGTTATGTTAATAAGAGGCAAACCATGTGGGGCCTACCTTAGAGGCAAGGCTCTATACACTGGAGTACTTTTGATGTGTCCCGTCAACTCATAGAACGAGGAGAAGCTTGCTTAGTACGCCGTCTCCCTCGCCCACGGGCGCGGTGGCTCGCAGGATGAGGTGAAGCTTGCTTACTAGTACGCCTTACGCCCGCTCCCTCGCCCACGAGCGCAGTGGCTCGCAGGACAAGGAGAAAATTTTACTACTCCCTCCGTTTACTCCTCGTCCCTACCTTGGTTAGAGAGATTATCATATTGTTTGGAATATATGTCCTTTAGTAGATTTCAATATGAACTACTAGTACATACTCCAAACACTGATGTATATAGACGTATTTTAGAGTGTAGATTCACTCATTTTGCTCCGTATGTAGTCCATTGAAACGGACGTAATAGTACGCACTCTCCCTCGCCCCTCGACCCTCGCCCATGTGGTGGACGTGCAGCAATTCATTCGGTCCCATATAGCCAGAACGATATATATTGCAGTACCATTATTGCTCGACTTCCCGAAGAGGCGAAGAGCCACTCGCAAGGTTAATATTTTGGAGATGCCAATCGCAAGGTTTATAGGAGAACGAGTAGTAGGTGCCGCATCATTTATAAATAAAGTTTTTTTCTTCAATGGCACGTACGCAATATAAATAGGTTCATATGCAGAGAAAAGGAAACCGCTCCACTATATACATAGGCAGGACGAGCCTACACGGTTGCTTGCTGGTGTTGCTCTCTTCAGTATTCATCGCACAAAACGACTGTGGCCACATCTCTAACATCCCGGCGGATCACGTCCGCCGGGGGAAGGGGTGGATGCTTAGTATAAATGCGGTCACCGTCGCCGATGGCGAAAACCCACAGTCGGCACGTCCCGATCAAGGGTCCCCGCCGTTCTCTCTCACAAAGCCGGTGAGGTTGCCTTCGTCCATTGCTCACTGCCGCGACGTGGGCAGTTGCCTCCTCCCGCCGCCCTCCTCTAGGTTGAGCTATGTCCCGACATCCCTCAGGTAGAACTCCCTTTACAGCCGGCTTGCATCACTGCTCCAGCTGCCCACATCACTCCATGTGGATATTTCTCTACTTCTTTGCCCCGCACATACCTCTACTGGCTTCTACGTACTGTATTTGTGATGAGTTTATTCTAATCACGCTTCTTCAATTTGTTTTCCACAGGGATGCTCATCTCGATTTGGGTGAAACTGCACAGAATGATCCGATGGTCAAAGGGTTGCAAACTTCATTTCTTCGGAAGCTCCAACATTGCCAGCAAATTAAAGCCTGGTTAGGGTTTACGGTTCAAGGGCTAGGGACTGCATGGATCGTTTTTTTTTCTTTAGCTGTCTCTGTTCCAAAATAAGTGTCAACTTTAGTAGTAGTACAACTTTGTACTAAAGTTTGCATAAAGTTGAGACACTTATTTTGGAACGGAGGGAGTACATATTGGTTATGATCTGTCAATCATTGAGATGAAATAGCATGCATGTTAGTCTCCTTTGTATTTGATGAAATGTTGCAACGGGCAACCTTGGACGCAAGATACATGAAACAGAAGCTGGAAGCTTCATAGCATTGTACAAATTTATCTCGCTGATAAATTACAGTACGTACTATAGTAGTACTATGTAAAGAGTTAGGTGTCCCACGGTGTCCAGAAAATATGGTGATAGTCTGAGGTGGGCCATGTAATCACTGAGCCTGCGTGTTTTCACTGCTCTCGCACTCTTCCGCTGAGAATGGAGAAAATTATAATCTAGTAGTACCTCCTTTCGCGGAAAGCGTGGGACATCCAGCAGTCCTACCACCTCATTAATAATGACCAATGAGCCGTCAAATCACATAGACCCAGCAGTAAGTTGGACGGACGAAGCAACCATCACTCTTGAATCAGCTTCTCCCTTCAACGCAGCCGCCAGTGAGAGGTCGCGTCCGCTCTGCCCAGGCATGAATGCGGCACCGATTCTTTGGAGCGGCGCTGACCGTTTCAGGCGGGAAGTGCGCGCGGGCGATGGAGGGCTTTGGGTGGGCTAGGCTGGTCAGGAGCAAGCGTGGCAGCTGTCCCGCCTGTCCCGACGGGACACCCGGAAATGAGAGGATGCACCGACTCTCGCGGCTAAATCGTACACTACACACCATCTCTCTGTAGGAGTAGGTCGATGTGTCGCTCTCTCTAACACACACACACACACACAGACACACACGCTGAGGTAAAATGAGTCTATATCTCAATTAACGAAGACTTGCATGTTACCATCCATATGTTACTACCTACTATGAAAGTAGTAACATAGACTAGTAACATATGCATGTTACTAGTCCAAGTTACTCACCACTATGACCAGCCTAGCAATGTAACCAAACGCTCCTTACTCTGTCATGTTATCTCCCCCGGAAACCCAATGCATGGAGCGCAACTACGTGTTGATGCATGCGAGTTAATACGTGGCCCTACATGGTAGCTAAAATGGTATCTCTTAGTAGTTGTGATTAATTGTTGCGTTTAGAGACAGAAATCAGGGCTTTGATTGGAGGAAGGACCAGTCAAGTTTCTCCTTCTCCTCCAATCTGCTTGCACCTCGTTTCGAAAAAAATCTGCTTGCACCTTGGTCCCGCTGCACCTTCTAACGTGACTTATTACACCTAGACGGAGGGAGTAGTACGAGATACGGTGGCACACTAACTTAGGTCGAATACAAGTGCCCAAAATTGTGTGCATGTTATAATACGGATTCACTTAAAATAGTACGTGAGCGAACAGAGGGATCAATTGGACAGTGTTCACGAGCAGTAGCGAGATGTGTGAGGTAAGATACACCGCTGGCGCTTTTAAGTTTTCTTATTAATTTGTTTGTTTCACCCTCTAACTGGTGGGACCCAACGTACTACGTGGAGAAAGTAAGGTGACTAAGGCTGCATTATTTCTGTACTACCAACACTGCTTTAAATCCCGAAAGACCTTACCACCAAAGCCACATGACACGATTATGATTTAAATCCCAATGACTCCCACGCAAAAAAAAACACGGCATGCTTGTCACACGAATGCAGGAATGTATTAAAGGTTATTTTCCTCTCGTTAAACATAACGTGGGGGTCGTGTAGCTGGTTAGCCTGTTCGCTCATCAAACTTGAGGTCTCGGGTTCGATAACTACACTTGAGCATAATTTTGTTTTTGTTCAACTTCTTTCTTCCACCCAATGACAGGTAGGCCCCGCATGATAGAGAGAGAAAGTGATCTGGGCGGTGCCAGGAGGATTCTTTGACTGGTCAAAATGGATGGATACGAAGCTATAGGATCTCGTAGTGACAGTATAATCACCTCATCACGTATACGTTGCAGCCTCGGCGCTTGTTTCCTACGGTTTGCACTCTTCACACTCTTCATCCACTATATATATACACGTTGGAGCCTCAGCGCTTGCAGTTGCTCTCTTCACACTCTCTCACCCTCTCAAGATCTAAACAAGACTTCATTGGCCTCTCTCTCTCTCCCCTCACTGCTGGTCAAAGAGCCAGCAGGATCCGTCCGCCGGGAAGGGAAGGAGGCTTAACACTGTCGCCGTCGGCGAGGAAGGGAATCCACTACCGGCGCAGCTGTTCTCTTTCACCCAGCGGCGACGCAGGAGGGCCTCCGACCCCTTCTTCCTCGCTGTCGTACATAGTGTGGGCCGAACGGCCTCCGGTCGCCCATCGAACACTACCCCAAGAACCTTAAGGTATAATTTACTTATTCCACATGCATTGCTCTAGCTGCATGTGGGCTTTTTCCGCTTCTACACTCGAATCTAGGTGTTGGATCAAACAGGAAAGTAGTGGGGAAAGTTGTATAGCATGAATCTAGGACGTGGTTCAAAGAAGAAAGGAAGGGGGGAAGTACTAGTACAGACTGGCTATCCAGCACCTACATTGGTCGAAAAGGGGAAACAATGACAAACGCAGTACGCACATCTGTAACGAACTGATCTTTTGTTTTGGGGGACAAGGCTGTAGAGTTTGAGCGGGACTAGATTGCTGCGCTCACATAGGGAAAGGTGTCTAACAATCACAAAACTGGGACCAACACAAATATGCTCCTTGGTTGTTTTTGTTCTTCATTGCAACAGACTGTGCATCACCCCTTCATACATCGGTAGATGCACATGGTGCTGGTGCGTCCACTGTCTCGTGCAACTCTTTAGCTGTTGTTAATCTAAGGCCCTGTTTGGTTAAAAAACCTAGTCCCTACCTGCTTGGTTCCAGGGACTAAACATGGACTAGAGGTTATTAAATGACATGCTAAAAGACCATGTTACCCCTAGTAATGAACTAATAGAGACAAGCTGCGATGCGGGGCAGGGGCAACTATTGGGAAAAGTCCCAAAAAGACTCTCCCTCGGGGTCTTCTTTCTTTAGTCCCTAAAAGACGCTCCTGTTTGGTTTAGATGAGACTGACACGGACTTTTTTTAGTCCCTACACCAAAATTTCCCTATAAACAAACACCCTCTAATAATGCCGCTGGAAAATTGATGCAATGCCACAGTTAAAAGCAAATTACATGTTTAACGAATTTTATTGTTAATATAATCTCTCTATTAATATTAATCAATGCCACCATTTGAGAAATGCTATTGTCTTGCTTTCTTTCCCATTTAGATAAGTTAGATGCTTCTTTTTGTTGGCTTCTGTGTCATCCATCGTTATTGACCACTAGTTGTTTCCTTTGCACCTCTGTGTAAACGGGGTTGTCTACCTGACCTCGTTGCTATTGTGACCTTTTATTGCACTGCACAAAACACTTTTTTTTAAGAGTGTTTTGTGCAGTTCTACCAAAATGTCACACCGACAACGTTGATTGATTGCTTGATCTTAGTGGAACTGCACAAGAGGAGATCTTACTTCCTATCTGTGTTGGCAAATTTGGTTCAGATCTTCTTCTTGTGAGTTGTTTGAATTCCGCGTCATGAGAGGTCAGTACTAGCCATCTTTCACATGACTGTGCAGTGTGCTTTCATATGTTTTGCTACTTGTACGCTAATGTTGCTTGATTTTAGGGAACTGCACAAATGGAGACAAGACTTCCAATCTGTATGTGCACCGCAATATCCCATTGAGGTAAGATAAGGATATTTCACAACTGTTGGCATGTATTTTGCCACTTTCATCTGAAAATTAACGTCATTGTTTAGTGCTATACGTGTGCTCCCTAATTGACATGCCAAATCTTACATTGAAGGCGAAGCTTGTCTGTTATTGAACCAAGTGATGAAGGGGAAGAACAAGCGGAAGAAAAACAAAAATCAACTCACGGTGCTGTAATGAAGCACTGGAACTATGATGACACAAGTAATGATATAGTTTTGCATCTTAATTTATTGCTATGGCTGGAATGAGCAATTGTTTTTCCACTGATTTGATGCCACTCTTAATGTAATATGTAATTATCTCTACTTGTGCAGACAGGGATCTTCTTTGAAGATACCATATATTTTAGTGGAACTGCACAAGAAGATGTTGGAAAAATTAAACTAATCGAGGAGTATATAGTAAGCATGGCAACCACAGTAGATAACAACAGATCGTTCTGGAGAAGTGCTTGATCTATATGCTCTACACAATAAGCCTCCTGACAAAGGTTGGTACTCGCCCACGGATTTCATCCATATGATTGAGCTTTCTCATCTCTATTGGTGTTGTGCTACTGTTTAGATACTGTCATGAGAAAGTGGTATTGTCCTTGAAAAGTGCTTCATCTTTTGTTTTAAATATTTCCTTTCCTTTTTTTCGAGCAAACAGGGATGCTAGCATTTAGTTGTCCTCTTGTCTTTGCACAACAGGATCATCCTCCTCTGAAGAAGAATATGGAGTACGTGAAGTGCCTAGTTCCGATTATGCCAGGATAAAGAAGCCAAGCCTATCTTCTTAAGAAGGGAGCAGTTGAAGGATGGTTACATTATTGCCCACAAGAACAAACTAACATCAGCTCAGAAGGACTCACGGATCTCCATTTTTGTTGCAGTGATGGCCAGTACAATGTTGTTTTACGATTCCTTCCGGTGAGTTCCAATTTTTTAAATGTGTGCTCTGCATGGATCATGTAGGTTGACTGTTTAAACTGTCAATTCATAGTATAGTTTGCTTTATACTAATCACTTTTTTTGTATTTATGCAAACAGGGGTGCTCAGCTTGATTTCAATGGGAACTGCACAAAATGTTCACGAATACATCGAATATTCTCGAATCATTCATTTCCACCACAAGAAAGGAGGTGCCGATATGTTCAAGGCGTTGCAACATATAAAGGCAAAATCATACAAGCTACGCATGAATTTGGTTGATTTTGGTGGAACTGCACAAAAAGAACAGTTGGTTTATTTAGCACGAGGTGCAATGTCAATGTCCGAACTGATGGCAAACCCTGCCCATTCCACAATCATAGGCATTTGATATTTTGGAATGGGAAAACCTTGTCAAAGTTTGCTCATTAATGTACGCAAAACAACACTCATTTGACATTTTGGAATGGGACAACCTTGTCAAAGTTTGCTCATTAATGTACGCAAAACAACACGCATTTGACATTTTGGAATGGGACAACCTTGTCAAATTTTGCTCATTGATGTTAGCAAGAAGACATGCGTTTGATATTTTCGAACGGGACGCCCTTTGCTGTTAGCAGCATCTATCGATTTTTCTTTATTCTTTAGTTGTGAAGTAAATATTGGCTCTGACATGTGAATCGCTGAGATGCATAATCATCGATTGTTTTGAATGTTCTCTATGAATTGCCAGGCATGTGTGTTGATTGCAATGTATAGGAACGCTAAATTTTGTACTCCCTCTGTTCCTTTTCACTTCGCATATTAGATTTCTTTCAAGTCAGTTGATTTTACATTGTGAATGTTGATACTTTTTCTATAAGATTGGTCAAAGTAGAGATACTTTGACTTCAGACAAAACTTATATGCAGACTAAAAAGGACCAGAGGGAGTACATGTGAAACTGCTGCAAACGAGGTGATCACCTTGGGAATAATGCTAGTACGTGTTGTTTTGCATGTTCATCCAATGCCAGTGATACAAGAATTCAAACAAATCGAACTAAATTCATTCATATGCTGCCGGATTTCATTACATTTCATACATTCTTCAACTAAAAAGGGGTGCACTGGAGGTATAATTAATTAACCGTAGCACCTGTGTCCGGCTGAGCCAAACAGAAGCTTCTTCTCCAGCGGACTAAGCTTCAGTGACATCACAGCAGGTGCAGTTGCGTTACTTACATGTGGGCCAGATGCCTCTTGGGCCCACATGCCAGTGACCCAATTGCACCTGCAGTTAAGTAACTGAAGCAGCGTCCTTCTCCAACATAGCTCTCCGACTCCACGTTGCCGCCAAAAAGCTAATCGGCCGTCAACGGTCAACCCGCCTAGCTTGGCTTCAACCGGAGGGTAGCAGCGGTGGCCTTACTTGGACCCAAGCAGCGGTGACCTACCGTGTTCTACTCTTCCTCGTTTTCTGTGTGGTGCGGCCTTGTTGGCAGCGTGGCGGGGCCTCGACGGAGCCGGCGATGTCCTCTGTCTCATTGTCGGCGGGGCAGCGCCTCGACGGAGCGGGGGAAATCCTCCCCCTCGTTGCCGGTAGGGTGGGCCTCGGCTGAGCCGGAGATGTTCTCTGCCTCGTTGTTGGCGGGGCGGCGCCTCGGCGGAGCCGGCGGTGTCCTCTGCCTCGTTGTTGGCGCCGTGGGGTCTCGGCGGGGCCGGCGGTGTCCTCTGCCTCGTTGTTGGTGCCGCGGGGCCTCGGCGGAGCAGGGCCTCGTCGATGCCAGCGGAGCGGGGACTCGTCGGAGCCGGCATTGTCCTCCGCCTCGTCCTTGGTCTCGCCAAACAGCGCCTCGCCCGCTTCATCGCCCTCTTTGTAGGCGGCCGCAACCTCCGCCACCCGCATGCGGTACCGCCAGCACTCGAGGCGGCCCTCGCGGGCGGAGCGGTATGAGTCGAGCAGCGCCTCCTACTCCGCCCGCTCCATGGCGATCTGCTCCTCCGCCTGCAGGTGCTCCTGGAGGAGATGGTGGTTGTAGGCCGCGTCGGCATGCGCCTCCCGGAACTGCTCCTAACGCTTCTGCCTCACCGTGTCCATGTATTGGGCATGGGTCTCGCCGATGGTCATGGTGCAATGTACCAGCGAGGATGGCGCGCAGGAGGGGGTTGGCGCCGGATCGTCGACTACCATGTTCTCCATTGGGACATCCTTGTCCTCTGGCTGCCTACCGGCCAGACAGTCGGCAGCAATGGCTACCATCTCCTTGTGGTCCGTCGTCCGCCCGTCCCGAAGAGCGCTGGAGCGCGAGGAAGCCATGGTGGGAGTAGTGGTGTGGATAGGAGAAAGGGAACGGAGGCGGATGACTGCGGCTATGGCCGGCGCAGCAGTTTATATAGCAATGGTGGGCGGCGGAGGGACGGACGTGTGGTGCCAGAGTAGCCGCCTCGGGAACCGCATATCGTTAATGTGGGTGGTAGACGGACGGACGGACGGCACTCGTGTCGTTTGAAGGCGGAGCAATCGCCTGCACCGGGAAGCGGGGCGGGCGGCGCTGACCGTTTCAGGCGAAAAGCGCGCGCAGGCGAGGGAGGCGGTCTGGGTGGGCCAGGGCAGTCAGACTCGTGCTTGGCAGTGGGTCGGTCCAGCAGCCGGGACATGCTGGCTCGCCAGCGAGCTCGCCGAGCTAAGCGACGACAATCAGACGACGGACGTAGCTTCCGACCAGGAGCCGGCGCAACTGTCCAAGCCGGTTCATGCCGTGTTCACCATAGAGCAGGTGCGGCCCACTTCGACGCCCTAATGGCCGAAGAGCTACCAGCGCAGGAGGACCTGTGGTGCAACCTCCGTCTCCTCAACGAGCTTCGGTGAACAAGCGAACGACAATGCCGTCGCGGACATGTGGCCCTATGATCCTGGCTTCCCGAATGAGCAGCGGGCGCTATATCAGACCATCCGTAGGGCCCGTGAGGCCCTCTCCATTGTCCTTTGAGTTGTTGCGCTCGCCGTGGCGCCACCATCTCATGTTGTCAACATGGTCAACGGCATGAGGAAGGAGGAGATGACTTTACTTGGAGAGGATGACAGTGGGGACCCACCAGGGCCATAGCCGCACATACGCAAGTGCCTCCTTATTATATACAACTGTAATATTTTTTGCTTCCTCCTGGTTTCCTGACATCATGGTCCCACACCATTGTCAACCTATGTAGTCAATAAACGAGAGAATTGCACAAGGAGCGGCCGACAGCTGGGACCAAGCAGCTCGAGCAGTATTTGTCTTTTTGAGGTGTGAGCACTGCAGAGTTTTTCTTGAGCGATGTTTTCGTCGTTGTTTAGAGGAGAGCAGGGTATTAACTGGGCAGGCTGTGGCTCGTCTAGCCCAGGCTAGATATCCAGCCCAGATATTAATTTTTTCAAGCTGAAAATGGCTAGCCCAGCTATACTTTTTTTTGAGGAATACCCAGGCAAGGTCAACTTGTTATTCTCCGCCCCGCTGGGCTGCAAATCTTTCCTAGGAGGGATGCATTAGGCTTAACAAGAAAATGGGCTTTAAGAAATAATAAATAGGATGTAATTATAAAAACTGGGCAGTAACTATAAAAAATGCACCAAACACGTAATTACTTTATAAATAATATTTCTGGATTTTGAAAGTTTCAATTTCATTAATTGTTGCGCGCGCAATGTTTCGTTGGATTTTTACGTAATACAAATTTATATTGAAATTGTATTTAATCTGACTAGAAATTTCGGGATAAAAATATTCGGATCCCATCAAAATGTGGGAAATTTTATTGAATTCTGTTTTGAACGGTTGGTTGAAGTTATTAATCGTTGTCCTAGCTAGAAAATGGGTTGTACTTTTAACAACTGTAAATGGGATGTAGTAAATTCCATTAGAATTCAAAAATGGGTTGTACATTCTTACAAATCGCAAGTGGGCTATAAGTTCTCTGCCACACACTTGTGGGCCTACTAAGTTGACGCGTATGCAAGGCTTTGTCAACTTATAGTCAACACACGGTTCTAGCATCAGTGTCCGTTGGATGTCCATCCAACGGATGTCGTGCTTCTTCTTCAATCTCGGATATTCTAGCTTCAACCGCCCAAAAAATGATTCCTCCCCCTGACATCTGGGGCGCACCGTTTCGGAGGCTGACCTGTGGGCCTACTAAGTTGACGCGTACCAAGGGCTTTGTCAACTTAGTCAATATAAACGATTATAGCTGTAGTGACCATACGATGTCCATCCAATGGCCGTTGTGATTCTTCAACCTCTGGTCTTCTTGATCCAGCCGCCAAAAGCAACGCCGGTCGTGCCGCCTGCTCGTGCCTCCTATGCCTGGTTGTGCTGCCGCGGAGGCCTCACCTCCCCCTACCACTCCCACCGCTGGCCAGGCCCTGCGGCGACGACATCCTCACACCGCAGCCGAACCAGTGAACCCTCGTACTCCTCTCTGCGTGGGCATCCACTGCCGCGTCTTCCCGGGCTCCGCGCCGTCCCCTTCCTAGGCCTCGCTGTCGTCCACCGCCTTGGTGCTCTCGGCGCGGCGTGGTCAATGTGGTCAACACCGACTTCCATCGGAAGAGTACTGTACGTGGAGAGGCTGATAGCTGGGTCCACGGCCGTAGCAAGGAAGTGCCTCCTTATTACGCGGAAAATATTTATTCCTCCACCTGACAGCAGGGACCCACCGGACGGGCCACCGTATTTCGCGAAAAAATGTTTCCCCTCTGAGTGCTGGGACCCACCAGCTACATCTTCGCACGCAAGGAAGTGCGTCCATATTACGGGCAAAAAAATTGATTCGCCCCCTGACTGCTGGGACCCACCAGCTACATATTCGCACGCAAGGAAGTGCCTGACAGTCGGGACCCACCCGGTCGAAGCGTACGTAGCATTGTCATTCTGGTCGTGAACGTGTACGTACATACTGGTCGATCGGTCTGTCTGCAGGCTGCAACGATGAACCGTGGCCGTGTAAGGAAGGGCACGTGTGGTAGTAGAGGCGCGCATGTGTGGTAGTAGAGGCGCACACGTAGCATGTACAAGTACGTACAGTGGCCAAGGTGCAAGAAAGTAAATACGGCCACATACGTACATACGGACGGGGTCTCGAACGCCTACTCGCGCATACGTACGGCCAGGGCTCGTGTACATGGCTCTGGCTGGGTCGGAACGAAGAAACTGCGTTGTCGTGTTCATGGGGAGGCAACGGAATCCGTCGTGTTCATCGGGAGGCAACGGAAGGCGTGCTATTCATCGGGAGCCAACCGGCTTGGACGGAACAGCCAATGGAAACGAGGCCTGGCGTACCGCAGAACGGAGGAAACGGCCTTGTGTTCGACCGGCCATGGTGGAAACGGGATCCTGTTCATTGGGAGGGGTCTGCCGTACCGCAAAATGGAGAAAACGGACCTCCTACGGTCGAAACGGGGTCCTGTTGATCGGGAGGGGTGTGGCGTACCGCAAAACAGAGGAAACGGTCTTGTGTTGGAGCGCTACGGTCGAAACGGGGGTCCTGTTCATCGGGAGGGGTGTGGCATACCACAAAACTAGACTCCACGGGATATTGTTCATGTCCACCGTCGACCTCCTCTAGCCTCCACGGGCTACTGTTCATCCACCGTCGACCTCCTCCAGCCTCCACCTGTGATTGTTCATCCACGGGCTCGTGTTCATCCAGCCTCCACCGGCTACTGTTCAACCAGCCCTGTAACGCCCACGATGCGGCTATATCTCCCACGTGTCGAGGCACGACTTAGAGGCATAACCGCATTGGGGTTTTGTCGCAAGAAGGGTCATCTTCACACAATCCCATGTAATGAACAAGAATGGGATAACGAGAGTTGGCTTACAATCGCCACTTCACACAATACATAAATATAATTCATACATCATCCAAAAATCCACACATAGACCGACTACGGTCAAAACCAAATGAAAATAAGATAACCCCAAATGCTAGATCCCCGATCGTCCCAACTGGGCTCCACTACTGATCATCAGGAAAAGAAACATAGTAACGACCACGTTCCTCGTCGAACTCCCACTTGAGCTCGGTTGCGTCATCTGCACTGGCATTGTCGGCACCTGCAACTGTTTTGGTAGAATCTGTGAGTAACGAGACTCAGCAATCTCACACCCGCGAGATCAAAACTATTTAAACTTATAGGAAAGGATAGTCTAATGAGGTGGAGCTGCAGCAGGCACTAAGCATATATGGTGGCTAACATACGCAAATGAGAGCGAGAAGAGAAACAACGCAATGGTCGCGAAGCTAGAAATGATCAAGAAGTGATCCTGAAACTACTTACGTTGATGCACAACACAAACCGTGTTCACTTCCCGGACTCCGCCGAGAAGAGACCATCACGGCTACTCACACGGTTGATGTATTTTAGTTGGGTCAAGTGACAAGTTCTCTACAACCGGACATTAACAAATTCCCATCTTCCTCATAACTGCGGGCACGGCTTTCGAAAGATAATACCCTGCAGGGGTGTCCCAACTTAGCCCATTATAAGCTCTCACGGTCAATGAAGGATAAACCTTCTCCCAGGAAGACCCGATCAGTCTCGGAATCCCGGTTTACAAGACATTTCGACAATGGTAAAACAAGACCAGCAAAGCCGCCCGAATGTGCCGACAAATCCCGATAGGAGCTGCACATATCTCGTTCTCAGGGCACACCGGATGAGCAGTCCGTACAACTAAAACCAGGCCTCAAGTTTCCCCGAGGTGGCGCTGCAAAGGGCTCTAGTTTGGACCAGCACTTAGAGGAACACTGGCCCGGGGGTTTAAATAAAGATGACCCTCGGGCTCGCGAAAACCCAAGGGAAAAGGCTTAGGTGGCAAATGGTAAAACCAAGCTTGGGCCTTGCTGGAGGAGTTTTATTCAAGGTGAACTGTCAAGGGGGTCCCATAAATCACCCAACCGCGTAAGGAACGCAAACTCAAGGAACATAATACCGGTATGACGGAAACTAGGGCGGCAAGAGTGGAACAAAACACCAGGCATAAGGCCGAGCCTTCCACCCTTTACCAAATATATAGATGCATTAATATAATAAGAGATATTATGATATTCCAAAATATCCATGTTCCAACATGGAACCAACTTCAACTTCACCTGCAACTAGCAACGCTATAAGAAGGGCTGAGCAAAAGCGGTAACTTAGCCAAACAACGGTTTGCTAGGATAGGATGGTTAGAGGTTTGACATGGCAATATGGGAGGCATGATATAGCAAGTGGTAGGTAGCGCAGCATGGCAATAGAACGAACAACTAGCAAAGCAAAGATAGAAGTGATTTCGAGGGTATGGTCATCTTGCCTGCAAGGTTCTCAGAGTTGTCGAAAGCTTGATCCTCGTAAGCGTACTCAACAGGTTCCTCGTTCACGAACTCGTCTCCCGGCTCTACCCACAGCAAGAACACAAGCAATGGAACCACAATCAATCACGAGAAATGCACAAACAACATGATGCAAAACATGCATGATATGCGGAATATGATATGCGATGCATATGCGTGCTTCGGAGGAAAAATGATGAACAAGGCAGTAACTTGGCAAACCAAGCATGCCACTGGAAAGATGAGATGATTTCGGTTAAAATCGATATAAAGATCACCGGAAACGGATGCACGGTTTGCAAATGGCAAGCAAAACAAAAATGACACGAACCTGCGATTAACAGCATGATAGCACTTAAAATACACCAAGTAACTATGCTACAGCACTCCAACATAGCAACAAAGCATATGGCAGTAATCTACAGAAGATTCTTGACAAAAGATGAACACTGAGCTATGGCTAGATCACAACATAACAGGCTCAAACAAGCATGGAAAAACTGCCATAACACTGAGCTATGAACACTGAGCAACATAACACTGAGCTATGAACACTGAGCAAGAAATCAACATTCTACAGGAACTTAACATGGAAAAACAAGGCATGGCATGAATCCACTAAATTCATATGACAAAAGTCCCTTAATGACCATGAGCCAGAAAGGACCAGAAGATATGATGGCAACCATGTAAACATAGCAAGTTTCGTTAACAGGTTTCAGACTTAGCAGAAAACAGAGCATGGCAGAAACAGTATTATGAAGGCATCTATGTGAGCTTGATTCACTCACCACAAAGCAATGCATGACAAAACAAGCATACCTAGAACAAGATGGCATGTTTATGAAGCTATCCATGGCAAGAGAAAATACATATCATGAATGGATCAACTACAACAACCTTGGCAAAATTGAATAACACGTAAACAATCTGCCAGGAACATTTTATAGCAAAAGTAGAGCAAGATTAAGACATGCTATGGCACTCCATAATTGCAAACAGAGGCATGGATGGATAGAGCACAACTATATCTACAAAACATCCTTACTGAACATCACCAAAAGGAGCATGGATCTCTCTGTAGCCACATGGATACATAGCAACAGAATAACAGCAGTCACAGACTTAGCAAAATTACTAAGTCCCTGAAATCAGAAACATCACGAAGCCTAGTTTGCATGCGTGTGCTAGTCACCGCATATATCACAAAAATACATGGCATACACCACTGTAAATATGGCATGGCATACATCAAAACACATGTAGAGCTCATGCCCATAAGATGCACACATCCAATGCAACAAAAATAACAAATCCTCATGTTCTGATAAGTAACAGCAGGTAACAGCATATAGCACTCTTGCACCAGAGATTTGGGCATCAAGATGGACTCAAATGAGCATGGCACAATGGAACAAAATGAAGATCATCTCGAGGCGAACATTTCGATATATTACACGCACGAAACGGAGCAGTATGCAGAGAGTTATGATGCGATGAAGTATGCAACAGAATATGAAAAACACGGGACTTAGAGAAATTCGAGAGGAGAGGAGAAGTCAACCTTCGGTTTGGATCTAGGGTTCGGGCCGGCTCGGGCTCGCCAGAGAAGAGGCGGCTCGCCGGAGCTACGACGGGAGCAGGACGCCGGCGTGGAGAGGAGGGAGAGGGAGACGGCGGCGACAGGCAACGGGGACGGCCGGAGCAGGGCACGGGCTACGGGGCACCGTGGGGACGCGGGCGCGGCTCTTCGGCGGCGGCGCGGGCCGGAGGAGGCGACGGTGGAGCGGCGGGCGGCGAGGCGCCGAGGCGGTGGGCGCCGCGGGAGGAGGCGGCAGCGCGCGGTGGAGGCGGGCGGCGGCGGCTCGGGCCGCGGGGGCCGGCCCCGGGCCTCGGCGGGCCGCGGTCGGCGAGCGGTGGCGCTGCCACGTGGCAAGCTGGGAGAGGCCGGACGCGGCGGCGGGTGCGTCCAGCGACGGCGGACGCGTCCGGTGGTGGCGGGGTGTTTTGCTAGGGTTTGATCTGCGAAGATTTTCGGAGGGGGAAGGTGTTTTTATAGGTAGAGGGAGCTAGGAGACTCCAAATGGAGCACGGTGTCGTGGAATTGTCACGGCAGATGTCCTCAAGCTAGGACTTAGTCGTGGAGCCATCGCCGCTAGGAAGCTTGAAGGGGTTAAACGGGACAAGGAACACGAGGGTTTATACTGGTTCGGCCCCTTACGGTGAAGGAAAAAGCCTACGTCCAGTTGAGGTGGTATTGATTAGGGTTTCGATGACCAGGGAGCTTAATGGCTATGCCTGGCTCTCGACGAGATCTTTCTTGCCCCTAAACCGCTGTCGGGTCGTCCCTTTATATAGAGAGGTTGACGCCCAGCAGCTTCTGAGAATCCCGGCCGGCTCATAAGAGTGTCCGGCTCGGACTCTCAACTATTCTTGCCTTATGCTACAAGTTCTACCATAATGACGGTTGTAACTACGGGCCTTAAGCCATCTCCGGGTCTTAAGCCCATCTTTGGCCCACCGTCTTCAAGCTTGGCTCCGGGCTTTAGGTGACGATCCTTATGTGTAACCCGGCCCCGCCGAGCGGGTGACTCTAAGGGTTATATCCTCAACATTAGGCCCCAGATTGATTTGAGCCGGCTCATGTCAATCTTCAACTCTTTCGACAGAAAAATCTCTGGCTTACAATTGTACGAAGGCCATAACCCGGCGTGACGTCATCCTCCGGATTCCGGGTAATCCGCCGTGACGTCATCTTCCATTAAGTCCATTTTTTACTCCACCATATCCGCAACGGATCTTATCTTTACTGCCATCCCGAAAATCGAGGCGTTTTATGGTGAGATAACCGCGCCGTGGTCTCCTCGTTTCTCGCGCCCACTTATGAGTCTGGCCTTATAAATAGCCCGACCCTCGGGTCTTTCCCATTCTCCTCCTTCTATCGTCCTCTTCCTCTCGCTACTCTTGTGCTGCTCGAGCTCCGCCGCCGCAGCAAAGCTCCGTGTCCTCGTCGACCTTGGCCGCTGCATCACCCTGAACCGTCCAGAAAACCGCGGCGAACCCTCGCAGGACACCTGCATCTGTAAGTTCCGTCCTCTTCGTAGAATAGATCTGCATTAAGCTCCTGCCGTTCTTCCCGTGTTCTTCGCCGTTCGTCATGAACTCTTCATAGATTTCACCACCACCGCCCTTTCTTGATCTTAAGATAGTACAAAACCAACGCGGTAGCTGTTTGGCACCCATTTCAAATGTAAAATAGATCTCTTTTCACTGCATGAAAGCTCCGTTCGAACCCAAGAACTTCCTTTGCGTCTGTTTTAGGTCTAGAAATTTTCCTTTTAGCCGACCGTTTTGATCCAAATTAATTACTGTGATGTGTGAAACCTGTTTTTACCACACTTAGTAGAAAACTGCACCCGCTGAATCATGGCGGTTTACATTTCCGGCTTAAAGAAGCCACGCACTGTTAAAACTTTCCGGCTCAAAGAAGCCACGCGCCATAAAATTTTCCGGCTCATTTACAACAATGCTGTAGACGATTGAATTACTCTCAATTCCTCCAGCGGCTTAGATAACCCGATGCACTCACATATATGTCATTAGGCCCCTCCATAAGCCGCCACTTTAAACATTGAACTGTAAATTTCCTCCGGCTTATAATTAAACCGGACATTTCCTTTTATCATAGGCTTCCGACTTTCACCATGCCTCCCAAAGCTCCCAAAGCACCCATCACATGCAATTGGATGAGGTCCAACGTCACCGACGAGACCTTAGCAGATTTCATGAAATCGGTTACCTGCCCAAGAAGGACGTCATGTCCTACCGTGCCCCTGACCCATCAGAGGAGAGACCACAGCCAAAGGACGGGGAGGTAGTGATTTTTGCGGATCACATGAGCCGGGGCTTCGCACCGCCCGGCTCAAAGTTCTTCAGATATGTACTGAATTTCTTTGACCTGCGGCCACAAGATATAGGACCCAATTCGGTGTCAAACATATGCAACTTCCAAGTGTTCTGCGAGGTCTACCTTGGAGAGGAGCCCAGCCTTCTGCTCTTTAGAGAGCTGTTCTATTTGAACCGCCAGAACGAGTGCGCCAACGGGCCGAGCTTAGAACTTGGTGGAATCTCCATTCAGCGATGGAGAGACTGCCTTTTCCCTTACGCCGAGCCACCAAGCCACCCAAAGGACTGGAACCAGACGTGGTTCGACTGCCAAGACACGTCGCCGGCTGACGAGAGCCCGCTGCCCGGCTTTCGCCCTTCACGTCTGGAACCAACTCACCCTCTGTCAGACAAGTTAACTCAAGCGGAGCGCCAACCTCTGATCCCCACCATCAACAAAATCAAGGCTCTCCTGGGAAATGGCCTTAATGGCATTGATCTGGTCCGAGTCTGGATCTCGTGGCGGGTGATCCCCTTAAGCCGCCGCCCCGGCTTAATGTGTGAGTACACGGGACGGAAAGATGACCCCTGAGACACAGCCGCAACGATCTTCCTGAAGACGTTGCTGAGGACATGACCAAGGCTCTCTTGAACGAGAGCTTGGCAGACTGCGGGAGGACCGGCTTAAGCCCCTTCTGCAAGACCAACCCGGCCCCAGCGGTAAGCCGCTGATCTGAACATCTTATTTTCTTCTGTAGATAGCTTTCATCTGAACCTTTAAGACATCGTCATTGTATGTTTCAGGCTGATGACAAATTCTGGAAGGTCAAATATGACCATGAGGCGGCCAAGAAGGCCAGGAAGGCTAAGAAAGCCGCCAAGAGAGCCGCTCCCCGCAAGAAGGGAAGTAGGCCTACTGCTTCAGAGCTGCTGCAACTAAGCGACAGCTCCGAGTCAGAGGTAACCCCTGAGCCTGTAAGCTCTTGTTATATTTGTTTGTTTATTTCCGTCCACCTTATCAATACTGTTCATCAACAGGATGACACCAGAGCAAGTAACCCGGTGGTTGAAGAGGTAATGACACTTTCCTCCGACTCGGAGCCCTTGCCAAGGCTGAAAGTCCGAAGGGTAACCCGGAAAGTAAGATTTTCACATCCTTTAGCTTATCAAGATCCTCAATTTCTTTTGAAGCAACAGATTCATGAGAGCCGGCGGCACACCCGGACCAATAAGGACGCTGACCTCTCCTCCGGTTTACCTGACGCGTCGAGGAAACGCCGGACCGAGGTTATCTCCCACTTGTACCCTTTTCATCCTTTGGCGGGTGTTATACGTCAACCGCTCAATTCCTCTGATTCAAACTATCAGGAAACCTCACCCTCCTCTAGTGACTCGATGCAATCAAACCTGCCGGCCTTCAAGACCGTACCCAGGTAATGATGATCATCTCTTTGTGTGCTTATCTTTACTCATACTTTTGTACTAACCTTTTTGTCCTTTCAGTGCCCAGGCAAAGCTCAGCAAGAGGGCGAAAAAGAACAAGCCGGTCGAAGAGCCGGACTTGCCTGAACCGGAGGCTGCAGCTCAAGAACCGCCAGTTGTCTCTGCTCCTGCAGCCGCCGCTCCAACCGACAAGCCAATCGCAGAAACTTCTGCTAACCCGGAGACCTCCAACCTGGCTCACCCGGCCGATGACCCGGACGTGGTAATCACCCGGACGGAGTTTGTTGAGCCGGGGAGACCCACTGCACTGGCCAAGTGCTCCGCCAAAGAAGAGCTGCTAGAGCGCCGCCGGGCCAATCTGGACCTCACCGACTATGCCAATCTGAGCATCGGAGAGATCGTCTCCGGCTATGTCAGTCAGGTGCACAAGAGCCGGGACTTAGAGATCGACATGGTGAATCAGATTCAGCAGAAGTCTGAGGTACCACTCTTCTTGCTTACTGCATAGTTATCTTTACCATACTAGCCCCCAAGTCGACGACTTATGATTGAATATGTTGTAGACTTAAGTTCCGGCTTACTTCCATGAACCGGTAATTTGTAGATAGAAACGTTCGATATGCATTAGCCCCCAAGTGCCAAGTGTCTTTGCTTGGAAAACGCTTGGGACTATAAATTTGCATAGTAACTGTTCATACTATAACCCGGAAATTATGCAGGCTGCTTGCAAGAAGTTTGAGGCTGACATCTCCGATCTAAAGACCCGCCTGAGGACGCAAGAAACTGAGACCCGGAAGGCCAACGCCAAATTTGTGTCCAGTATTGCTGCTCAAGAGAAGCTGAAAAAGGACTTTGAAGCTGAACGGAAATCTTGGGCCGAAGAGAAGGCTACTCAGGTGAGCTGGGCCGAACAGGCGGAGAAGGCTCTGACAGAGAAAACCACCGAGCTCTCCGGCTTAAAGCGCCACGTGTCCCAGATGGTTGCCGCGATCTTCGGTAAGTCATGCCACCGGCTCTCGTCCAGTTTATAATCTTTATATCTCATAACCCACCATTGCCAGCGGCTTATCTTACTCTGTTAAACAGGTCCCAGAAGCACCAACCTCAACCAAAGTGTGCTGACCAAGTTGAAGGCCGTGTACACCCTGGTGGAGCAACTCTACACCGGATCACAGCGCGCCTTGGCCGTGGTGGCCCTATCCAATGAGGTGCCAACTCACCTGGCGGAAGTTCTTCGCCGGCTTGCCATTCTTCCTCAACGTGTCCAAGAGCTGCGACGGGCCTCTGCAAGAGCCGGCGCCATAGCTGCTCTGAGCCGGGCCAAGGCGTTCCTTCCAGAACTAGACCCGGCGGACATTGCCCTTGGCTACCCCAGCTTGAAGGAAGACGGCACCCCCTTTGACCAAAAGGACTTTGCAGCCTGCGTGAAGATCGTACGCCCGGTGGCCACTCTGATTGGAAATGACACAGATCTGACCAAGTACCAGCCGGGTTACAATGCAGAAAATCAGAGGATCCCCACTCCGCGTTACGAAGCCATCAGCTTAGTCCCGCCGACTCGTAAGCACACCTTTGCCCCGGAAATTGACCCGGCCGGGTTAATTGACGAGGAAGCTCGATTTGAAGCTCTGAGCGGCATTGACTGGAAATCATCAACTTTCCAGGTCTTGGGAACAGCCGGAGGAGCGCAGAGGGATGAGCCGGAAGCTTCAACCCAGCAAGCATCTTAACTCTGTAGGCGGCTTATTTAAACAATGCTTCACCCTTTTGGACTCGATGAGTCTTGTAATAGAATAGGACCAACACTTTAACTTTGCCGTGCCATCGTGCACGCGTTGAATGCTGAATTCCATTGAAGTTGCTTCCTTATATTCCTCCGGGTCATAGTTGATCATTCATGTTCTTTCAGCTTAAATAGTTGTCTTTAACTATCCTGCATAGAAAGACAAATCACAAGTCTCTAGGCGGCTTACCGCACGGAGAATCATAGTCTTATGCATATAATCCGGAATATGAATCACAAAAGACTGGTCCTCAATTATGTCCTTGATATAACCGTAACAACACACTTACCGGCCTGCAAGCACACTTCCGGCTTAGATACCCGGGTAATAAGGTTGGTACCTCGATTCCGGTTTACCAGTCTTAATAACGCTGATCGTGTTCGACTAGTACTGTAAATCAAAGTTAAGCCGGCAAAGTGAGACCCGCCGTGCATACTTGAAATAATCAGAAGAACTCGCTATAAATCAGAAAAACTTAGGGGCTTCCGGTTCGAATACGACCAGAGACCCGTCCCAAAGGGTTTATGCTAGGATTCGAATGTGATCATATAGCCCCCAGTGGGTGTGGCGATGCCAATCAAGAGGGTACCGACAGCTATGTTCTCTTTGGTTCGAATACGACCCATGTTTGAACAGGAAGCCCCCAAATGACCTTAAGAATTGTTTAACGACGCTGATTCGAATACGATCCACGTCGGTTCCCAAAGGGGGTTGAACTGTGATTCAGATATGATCAAAGAAAACTCCCCAATGAGCTCGGCACTTTGCCAATCAAATGGGTATCGACAGCTATGTTCTCTTTGGTTCGAATATGACCTATGTTTGAACAGGAAGCCCCCAAGTGACTATATTGCGTATGGCTAGATTCGAATACGATCATAAGCCGGATCCCCCTTCAAGTTACCATGTGATCTTGCAATGAAAACAACACGTTCACCTTTGGAGGAGAAAAAAGGACAGAGGTCCTGCTTTATTGCTTATCATAATATTTACATGGCTTAGAGAAATATGTACGTTATGAGAGCCGGTGGCTCAAGTGTAATAAGGCCGAAGCTGAGCTATGTTCCACGGCCGACGGGTCTCTTCCTCCGACTTACGTGAATCCTTGTGCTCCCGAATGTCAATGAGGTAATATGACCCGTTGTGCAAATTCTTGCTGACCACAAAGGGCCCTTCCCAAGGCGGGGACAGCTTGTGCGCATCTGTTTGATCTTGGATGAGCCGGAGCACCAGATCGCCTTCCTGGAAGACCCGGGATTTAACCCGGCGACTGTGATAATGGCGCAGGTCTTGTTGGTAAATCGCTGAGCGAGCTGCTGCCACATCACGTTGTTCGTCCAACAAGTCAATAGCATCTTGGCGCGCCTGTTCATTATCCGCCTCAACATAAGTCGCCACTCGAGGCGAGTCATGACGGATGTCACTGGGGAGGACTGCTTCCGCTCCATAAACCATGAAGAAAGGCGTGAAACCTGTAGACCTGTTAGGAGTAGTGTTGATGCTCCATAACACGGAGGGAAACTCCTCCACCCAACAACCCGGCGTCCGTTGCAAAGGGACCAAAAGCCGGGGCTTGATGCCTTTCGGAATCTCCTGATTAGCTCTCTCAGCTTGACCATTGTATTGAGGATGAGCCACTGATGAAACATGAAGTCGAATATGCTCTCGTTGACAAAACTCCTCCATGGCGCCTTTGGATAGATTGGTACCATTGTCAGTTATAATGCTGTGCGGAAAGCAAAGCGAAAGATCACCTTTTTCATAAACTGAACCGCCGTGGCTGCGTCACACTTGCTAACTGGCTCTGCTTCAACCCACTTTGTAAATTTGTCAACTGCCACCAAGAGGTGGGTCTTCTTATCCTTGGACCTTTTAAAAGGCCCAACCATATCAAGCCCCCAGACCGCAAAGGGCCAAGTAATTGGGATCATCCTCAGCTCCTGAGCCGGCACATGAGCCCGTCGCGAGAACTTTTGGCAACCATCACATTTACTGACCAAGTCCTCCGCATCAGCATGAGCCGTCAGCCAATAAAAACCATGACGAAAAGCCTTGGCCACAAGAGACTTTGAGCCGGCGTGATGACCACAATCCCCTTCATGAATCTCACGCAAGATCTCTTGACCTTCCTCAGGGGAAACACAACGCTGGAACGCTCCCGTAACACTGCGGCGATGCAACTCACCATTGATAACAACCATTGACTTAGACCGCCGGGTTATTTGTCTGGCCAAAGTTTCATCCTCAGGCAAATCTTCCCGGGTCATGTAAGCCAGATAGGGCCTGTCCAGTCCGGTATGATGTGGAGAGCCGCCACCAGTCGTGCCTCCGGGTCAGGGACAGCCAAGTCTTCCTCTGTAGGCAACTTAACAGAAGGGTTATGCAGGACGTCCAGGAAAATATTAGGCGGCACCGGTTTTCGCTGAGAGCCCAGCCGGCTTAAAGCATCAGCCGCCTCGTTCTTCCTGCGATCGATGTGCTCTACTTGGTAACCCTGAAAGTGCCCAGCAATGGCATCAACTTCGCGGCGATAAGCCGCCATGAGAGGGTCCTTGGAGTCCCACTTTCCTGACACTTGTTGAGCCACCAAGTCTGAGTCGCCGAAGCACCTTACCCGGCTCAAGCTCATCTCCTTAGCCATCCGAAGACCGTGGAGCAAGGCCTCGTACTCAGCTGCATTGTTGGTGCAAGGAAACATCAATTGTAGCACATAATAGAACTTGTCACCTTTAGGGGAAGCCAATACGACTCCAGCCCCCGAGCCCTCCAATTGCCTGGACCCATCGAAGTGAATAGTCCAATATGTGTTATCCGGCTTTTGTTCGGGCACTTGTAGCTCTGTCCAATCATTGATGAAATCCACCAAGGCCTGAGATTTAACAGCAGTGCGTGGAACGTATTTCAGACCATGAGGTCCGAGCTCTATAGCCCACTTAGCCACTCTCCCTGTGGCCTCTCTGTTTTGAATGATATCTCCAAGGGGGGCAGAACTGACCACAGTGATGGGGTGACCCTGGAAATAGTGCTTAAGCTTTTGGCTTGCCATGAACACACCATAAACAAGCTTCTGCCAATGCGGATACCGCTGCTTGGACTCAATGAGTACTTCGCTGACATAATAAACCGGCCGCTGAACCGGATGCTCCTTACCCTCTTCCTTGCGCTCCACCACCATGGCCACACTGACGGCTCGTGTGTTAGCAGCCACATACAGCAATAAAGGCTCCTTGTCAACCGGAGCAGCAAGGACTGGGGGCTCGGCCAGCTGTCTCTTCAAATCCTCAAAAGCAGTATTAGCTGCATCATTCCAGACAAAGTCATCAGTTTTCTTCATCAACTGATATAATGGCATGGCCTTCTCCCCCAAACGGCTTATAAAACGGCTTAAAGCTGCGATACGACCCGCCAGGCGCTGGACGTCGTTTATACACGCCGGCTTAGCCAGGGAGGTGATGGCCTTGATCTTCTCTGGGTTAGCTTCAATGCCTCTGTTAGAAACCAAGAAACCCAAGAGCTTGCCTGCAGGAACACCAAAAACACACTTGGCCGGGTTAAGCATCATCTTGTAGACCCGGAGATTATCAAAGGTTTCCCTCAGATCATCTATCAAGGTTTCCTCCTTCCTGGATTTAACCACAATATCATCCACATAAGCATGAACATTGCGCCCAATCTGGTTATGAAGACAGTTCTGCACGCAACGCTGATAAGTCGCCTGTGCACTCTTGAGTCCAAAGGGCATAGACACATAGCAGAAGGCTCCAAAGGGAGTGATGAACACCGTCTTCTCCTGGTCCTTAACTGCCATTTTAATCTGATGATATCCAGAGTAAGCATCCAAGAAACTTAGGCGCTCACAACCCGCCGTAGAATCAATGATTTGATCAATACGGGGAAGGGTGAAAGGATCAGCCGGACACGCCTTGTTCAAGTCCGTGTAGAAGGATCAGCCGGACACGCCTTGTTCAAGTCCGTGTAGTCCACACACATCTGCCAAGTGTCGTTCTTCTTGAGTACGAGCACCGGGTTAGCTAACCACTCTGGGTGAAAGACTTCAACAATAAACCCGGCCGCCAAGAGCCGGGCCACCTCTTCACCAATAGCCTTCCGCCTTTCTTCATTAAACCGCCGAAGGAATTGCCTGACCGGCTTAAATTTCGGATCAACATTGAGAGTGTGCTCAGCGAGTTCTCTAGGTACACCTGGCATGTCAGGAGGTTTCCATGCAAAAATGTCCCTATTCTCACGGATGAACTCGATGAGCGCGCTTTCCTATTTTGGATCCAGATTGGCACTGATGCTAAACTGCTGAGATGAATCACCTGGAACGAAATCAACAGGTTTAGTCTCTTCAGCCGACTTAAATTTTATTGCCGGCTCATGCTCCGTAGTTGGCTTTTTCAGAGAGGTCATATCTGTTGGGTCAACATTGTCCTTGTAGAATTTTAACTCCTCTGTTGCACAAACAGATTCTGCATAAGCTGCATCGCCTTCCTCACACTCCAAGGCCACCTTCCGGCTGCCATGAACCGTAATGGTCCCATTGAGACCCGGCATCTTGAGCTGTAAATACATGTAACATGGTCGTGCCATGAACTTGGCGTAAGCCGGCCGCCCGAATATGGCATGATATGGGCTTCTTATCTTGACCACCTCAAAGGTCAATTTTTCCACCCTGTAGTTGTGCTCGTCTCGAAAGGCCACTTCCAACTCGATCTTGCCGACTGGATAAGCCGACTTACCAGGTACCACACCATGGAAAATAGTGTTTGACTGGCTGAGGTTCTTATCAATCAACCCCATACGACGGAAAGTCTCATAATAAAGGATGTTGATGCTGCTGCCTCCATCCATGAGCACCTTAGTGAACTTATATCCTCCTACATGAGGAGCCACCACCAAGGCCAAGTGACCCGGATTATCCACCCGGGGAGGGTGATCCTCCCTACTCCACACTATAGGCTGCTCAGACCATCGTAAATAGCGTGGAACCGCCGGCTCAACAGCATTCACAGCCCTCTTATGAAGCTTCTGATCTCGCTTACACAGACTGGTGGTAAACACATGATACTGTCCACCGCTAAGCTGCTTTGGATTGGTCTGATAACCCCCCTGCTGCTATTGATGACCCTGGCCAGACTGCTGATTAAAGCCCCCTTGACCGTTCTGAGGATTAGAATTTGAGCCGCCGCCCGGGCCATGAAAGCCGCCGGCGCCTGAGCCACCGCCCGGGCCATTGTTGTCGTTAAAGGCATTGGAATTCTTAAAGGCCTTCATGATTGCACAATCCTTCCATAGATGAGTAGCTGGCTTCTCTCTAGAGCCGTGCCTTGGACAGGGCTCATTCAACAGTTGCTCCAGCGTCGGGCCTGACCCGCCGGCTCGGGGAGGGGGCCTCCCCTTGCGTCTCTGGCTATTACCCTGTGAACTAGCGTTGGCCACGAACTCTAGGTTGCCGTCGGCCTTACACTTGCCATCTCCTTGGTTCCCCGGGTTATGCTGAGGACCCTTGCCATTGTCGTTCTTCTTTCCCTTCCCTGTCCTTTCATCATCTGAAGCGGGGTCCTTGGTACTATCAGAATCGGCGTACTTGACGAGAGCCGCCATCAGCGTACCCATGTCATTGCAGTCGCGCTTAAGCCGCCCGAGTTTCATCTTCAGGGGCAGGAAACGACAATTTTGCTCAAACATTAAGACTGCAGAGCCGGCATCCATCTTATCCGATGAGTGTATGATCTCTTTGACCCGGCGAACCCAATGTGTCGTAGACTCACCCTCTTGTTGCTTACAGTTAGTCAAATCCACTATTGACATAGACTGTCTACAGGTGTCTTTGAAGTTTTGTATGAACCGGGCCTTCAGCTCAGCCCAAGATCCGATGGAATTCGGCGGTAGCCCTTTCAACCAAGTGCAGGCAGTCCCATCTAGCATCATGGTGAAGTACTTGGCCATCGCCGCTTCACTGACCTCCAGCAGTTCCATGGCCATCTCGTAGCTTTCGATCCAGGCTGCGGGTTGTAAGTCAGCCGTGTAATTAGGCACCTTCCTAGGGCCTTTGAAGTCCTTGGGTAGACGCTCATTGCGGAGAGCTGGCACTAAACAAGGGACACCTCCAGTCCTGGTAGGGATACCCACGTCGACGGAAGTCGTCGGATAAGCCGGGGGAGTCTGGTAAGCCGTCAACTGAGGCACCTGCTCCGGCTCTTACCGCGCTCTGTCTTGGTCTGCTGCGTGAAAGGCTCCGTTATGAGCCGGGCCATGGCCAGGGGCGGGTCATGGCGTCGGACATTACTTGAGCCGGTCGCTGAGACCATGTGTCTGCTGTAACTCGGGCTCCGGCCTGGACGAGGGGTCGAGTGGATCCTGTCCCGGCTGTAAGAGTACGCCTCTTGCTGCGCTAGTGCTGTCTGAAGGAGTTCCCTGACCCGGCGGGTTTCAATAGCCGTCGGAGAGTCGTCGTCAATTGGGAGGGCCGCCAGCCGTGCTGCTGCGGCGACCATGTTCTCTAGCGGGTTAGCATAATGGCCCGGTGGTATCGGCACATACTGAGGCGGGGCTGGGCTCACCCGGGGAGGCCCCATCACTTGTGGCTGAACAGGGGTCCCAGACCCAGGCACTATGATCCCTGGCGGGTTACTAGACCCTGCACCTGGCGTGTTGAAGAGGTTTCGAGGATCGTAGATCGGAGGGAGTCGAGATTGGGCCTTTTGATGCCTCCTTCTCATGACCTCATTGGACGCATTCTGATCCATCGTGAGCCAGAAGGACTGCGCCTGAATCAACTGAGTTTGGGCGTCGAGAGCCGCCCTCTCTGCAGCCATCCTGATCCCTTCCGCTGCCAGATCCTCTTTGGCTTTCACTAGATCTAACTTTAACTGCGCCACCTCCGCATCATGCTGAGCTTGATCCGCCGGGTCAACCGCGGCGGTCAAGAGGGTCGTCATCTTGTCCGTGAGATCCATCAGCACCTGAGCCGGCGAGGGCACCGGGTTTCCCGCCCCAGCAGCAGGGTTCTGAACAGGCTGCGCACCGGCCATGAAGATTCCAACCCGGCTCGGCGCCTCAAACGGGTCCGGAATACTGTCACCATCGGAACAACCCATGAGCCTGCCATCTTGAAGTTGATACAACGAGTTTGACTCATCTGTGGACGACTCGCCGTCAGAGCTGGCGGCCATCTCATCACCAGATCCAGATCTATCGGAGAGCCCTCCATGGACACATCCCACAAAAGCATGCTTCAAGGCAGGCAGGGCCCGAGCGGGTCGTGCGCACTGAGCCGTCTCGATGAGATCGGTGCAGAGATCCGGCTCAGGGCCCGGCTCACCGATCTTGCAAATGAACACATGAATTCTGCCGAAGGGGACCCGGTATCCGTACTCTATTGAGCCGGCGTCGGGGCCCCAGTTTGCATCATCGATGTAGAGCTTGCCGCGACGACTCTTGATCATCCGGCCCACAACGTATCCCTTGAGCCCTTCGAAGCCGCCCTTCAAGAACTCAAATCCACCGTGCGCTGGCCCCACGGTGGGCGCCAACTGTCGTGGAATTGTCACGGCAGATGTCCTCAAGCTAGGACTTAGTCGTGGAGCCATCGCCGCTAGGAAGCTTGAAGGGGTTAAACGGGACAAGGAACATGAGGGTTTATACTGGTTCGGCCCCTTACGGTGAAGGAAAAAGCCTACGTCCAGTTGAGGTGGTATTGATTAGGGTTTCGATGACCAGGGAGCTTAATGGCTATGCCTGGCTCTCGACGAGATCTTTCTTGCCCCTAAACCGCTGCCGGGTCGTCCCTTTATATAGAGAGGTTGACGCCCAGCAGCTTCTGAGAATCCCGGCCGGCTCATAAGAGTGTCCGGCTCGGACTCTCAACTATTCTTGCCTTATGCTACAAGTTCTACCATAATGACGGTTGTAACTACGGGCCTTAAGCCATCTCCGGGTCTTAAGCCCATCTTTGGCCCACCGTCTTAAAGCCCGTAGTTACAACCGTCATTATGGTAGAACTTGTAGCATAAGGCAAGAATAGTTGAGAATCCCGGCCGGCTCATAAGAGTGTCCGGCTCGGACTCTCAACTATTCTTGCCTTATGCTACAAGTTCTACCATAATGACGGTTGTAACTACGGGCCTTAAGCCATCTCCGGGTCTTAAGCCCATCTTTGGCCCACCGTCTTCAAGCTTGGCTCCGGGCTTTAGGTGATGATCCTTATGTGTAACCCGGACCCGCCGGGCGGGTGACTCTAAGGGTTATATCCTCAACACACGGTTTTTGCCCACACGATCGTGATTGAACGACCTAGAGCATGGAAGAGACTAAGAGGGGTTTTGGGCTGTTTGGAGGGGGGGTTTTCTGCAACACACAAAAGGACATTGCGGTTACCCGGTTAACCGTTGGAGCGTCAAACGACCTCCAAATGGCACGAAACTTGACAGGTGGTCTACCGGTGGTATACCAAGGCCACTTGACAAGACTCGGTCCATTCCGAGAACGTTTAACACCCGCTCACGAAAAGAAACAAGAGGGACGCGCCGGTGCGCGTGGGAGTGCCGGATTGCAAAACGGACAACGGGGAAAATGCTCGGATGCAAGAGACGAACTCGTATGCAAATGCAATGCACATGATGACATGATATGAGATGCATGACATGAACAAAATGCAAAACGAAAAACAAAACCCGACCACGAAGGGAATATCATAACACATAGCCTAAAATGGCAAGAGTTGGAGTTACAAATATGGAAAGTTACATCCGGGGTGTTACAACACTCCACCACTACGAGAGGATCTCGTCCCGAGATCTAGGACTGAAAGAACTCCGGATATTCGGAACGGAGGTGGTCCTCGCGTTCCCAGGTGGCTTATTGGTCGAAATGATGCGACCACTTCACTTTCAGGAATTTGATTGACTTGTTGCGAGTCTTGCGCTCAGTTTCTTCAAGAATAGCAACGGGGTGCTCATGATAAGACAGGTCTTCTTGGAGGTCAATCTCTTCGAAGTTGATGGTGCGCTCAGGAGTCTTGAAGCACTTGCGGAGCTATGACACGTGGAACACATCGTGCACGTTCGCGAAGTTCGAAGGAAGCTCAAGTTGATAGGCGAGGTCGCCTCTTTTGCCAATGATCTTGAAAGGACCCACGTATCTAGGGGCAAGCTTCCCTTTGATACCGAAGCGACGAGTGCCTTTCATTGGAGAGATGCGGAGGTAGACATGGTCTCTGATCTCGAAAGCCACATCACGGTGCTTACTATCATAGTAACTCTTCTGGCGCGATTGCGCGGCTTTGAGATTGTCACGGATGACTTTACACATTTCTTCAGCCTCTGTGATTAAGTCATTGCCAAGAAGTTGGCGTTCACCAGTCTCTGACCAATTGAGAGGAGTACGGAACTTTTTGCCATATAGAATCTCGAATGGGGCCTTGCCCGAACTCGCTTGGAAACTGTTGTTGTAGGAGAATTCGGCATATGGAAGACAATCTTCCCATTTCATGCCAAAGGAAATGACACAAGCCCTGAGCATATCTTCAAGGATTTGATTGACTCGCTCGACTTGGCCACTAGTGTGAGGATGGAAAGTTGTGCTGAAGCGAATGTTGGTGCCCATGGCCTTTTGAAAGGAGTCCCAGAACTTAGAAGTGAAGATGCTTCCACGATCTGAAGAAATCAATTGTGGAATGCCGTGCAAGGAGACAATCCTGGAGGTGTATAGCTCTGCCAACTGAGCTATTGTGATAGATTCTTTGATTGGAAGGAAATGAGCCACTTTAGTAAGCTTGTCAATGACAACGAAGATAGCATCATTTCCGCGCTTGGACTTGGGAAATCCAGTCACGAACTCCATTTCGATATGATCAAACTTCCATTCTGGGATAGCAAGAGGTTGAAGGAGACCAGCTGGTCGTTGGTGTTCTGCTTCACCCTTCGACAGACATCACATTCGTTCACGAATTGAGCGATTTCTCGCTTCATTCGAGTCCACCAATACGACTGCTTGAGGTCATGGTACATCTTCGTACTTCCAGGATGAATGGAAAGAAGAGAATTGTGTGCCTCGTTCATTATGACTTTCCTTAGATCACCTTTAGGAACCACAATCCGGTCCTCGAAGAATAAAGTGTCTCTGTCATCAATGCGATAGCACTTGTATTTGGAAAGACCCTTGTCAATACCACGTTTCACCTTCTTCACCATGGTATCCAGGAGTTGCGCCTCATGAATTTGATCTTCCAAAGTAGGAGAGACTATGAGGTTAGCAAGAAAACCTTGAGGAACAACTTGGAGATTCAGCTTGCGGAAAGCTTCACAAAGATCCGGTTGGAATGGCTTGAGGATTAAGCTGTTGCAATAAGCCTTCCTGCTCAAAGCATCTGCAATGACATTGGCTTTGCCTGGAGTATATTCAATACTCGGATTGTACTCTTGAATCATTTCGACCCATCGAGTTTGCCTGAGGTTGAGGTTGGGCTGAGTGAAGATGTACTTGAGACTCTTGTGATCGGTGAATATGTCCACTTTTCTTCCCAACAAGAGATGTCTCCATGTTATTAATGCATGGACAACTGCCGCCAACTCAAGATCGTGAGTGGGGTAGTTCTTTTCGTTGGGCTTCAACTGACGAGAGGTATAGGCCACAACTTTCTTCTCTTGCATTAAGACAGCACCGAGACCTTGAAGAGAAGCATCACAGAAAACTTCGAATGGCTTGGATTCGTCAGGAGGAGTCAAGACAGGAGCTGTGACGAGTTTCTCTTTGAGAGTGTTGAAAGCAACGTCACACTCAGGAGACCAGACATACTTCACATGCTTCTGGAGGAGGTTGGAAAGAGGCTTTGCAATCTTAGAGAAATTCTCAACGAATCTTCGGCAATAGCTTGTAAGACACAGAAAACTGCGAAGCTGCTTGACATTCTGAGGAGGTTCCCAATTCACAATTGTGGACACCTTCTCGGGATTAACAGCGATGCCCTTGGCAGAGATGATATGACCAAGGTAAAGAACTTCATCAAGCCAAAACTCACATTTTGAAAACTTCGCATAGAATTGATACTCTCTGAGCTTGTCGAGCACCAATCGCAAATGTTTGGCATGGTCCTTCTTATTCTTGGAGAAGACCAAGATATCATCAAGATACACCAGGACGAATTCATTGGTATAGGGGTTGAAGATGAAATTCATCATCCGAGAGAATGTTGGAGGAGCATTGACAAGGCCGAAAGACATGACAGTATATTCATAAGAACCAAAGCTTGTTCTGAATGTTGTCTTGGGAATATCTTCTTCACGAATGTGAATCTGATGATAACCCATTCGAAGGTCAAGCTTGGAGAATACTTTAGCACCTTTGAGTTGCTCGAATAGCTCATTGATGTTGGGAAGTGGATACTTGTTCTTGATTGTCTTCTTGTTCAATGGACGGTAGTCGACACAAAGTCGGTCTGTGCCATCCTTCTTCTGGACAAAAAGAACACCACAACCCCATGAAGATGAACTCGGTCTGATCAAACCCAGACGCTCTTGTTCATCGAGCTGTTTCTTCAATTCCTTCATCTCCTTGGGTCCAAGCTTGTATGGACGCTTGCAAACGGGTTCAGTGCCAGGATCAAGATCGATAACGAACTCAACTGGCCGGTGAGGAGGCATACCCGGAAGCTCTTCTGGAAAGACATCTTGGTACTCACAAACGACTGGAATCTGAGAAATAGCATTCAATTTGCCCTTCTCATTGAGAGAAAACAACCGAATGGTTTCATCACGAGCGGCATAAATAATCACATCCTCAGAAGAGTGTGTCAATTGAATTTCCCTGGCAGCACAATCAAGTTGAGCCTTGTGCTTAGAAAGCCAGTCCATCCCGAGAATTAGATCAATATCCGAGTCACCAAGAACAATTGGTTTGGCCAGAAATTTATAATCGCCCATCTTGATAACGGAATCCCGAACGAATACTCAAGAAGTCATTTGTCGAGCCGGGGAAACAATAGACAAACGACTCGGCAATACTTCAGTAACCAAATCATGCATAGCCACAAAAGGTCTTGAAATGAAATAATGCGATGCACCAGTATCAAATAAAACTTTTGCAGGAATATCATTAACTAAGAGATTACCCATTATCACATCAGTAGATTCCTCCGCTTGAGCTGCATTCATCATGTTCACCTTAGCAGACTTTGGATTATGCTTGACCACTGCATTGCTGGAAGATCTCACAGGAGGAGGAGGCGGAAGGCGCCTTTGGTTGAAGCACTTGTTAGCATAGTGACCTTTCTGCTGACACTTGTTGCAAGTCACCTATGAGAGTGGACGATGATAAGGAGCATTCGACTTTGGAGCTTGATTCTGAGACTTGTTCTGATAGCCAGGATTGGATGAGTGGGAAGATCCATGGCCACCTTTGTTCTTCTGCTGGTAAGGCTGACGAAACGGAGGAGGAGGAGGCAACCAGAACTTCTGTTGCTTAGCAGCCACTAGTGAGGAAGAAGAAGACTGAACTGTGTCCCTGACTCTCTTCTTAGAAGCCTCACACTTGAGCTAAGCAGCCTCTTGCTTCAGTGCCATGTTATAGAATTGATCAAACTGAGTAGGCTCAACAAGAACGAGAGCTAACTGCAGATCCTCTCTAAGGCCACCTCTGAAGTGATAGCTCATGCTCTTTTCATCAGGAACGTCTTGTTTAGCAAAGCGAGCAAGTTTCTGAAACTGGATGTTGAATTGATACACAGACATGTTGCCTTGCTTGAGATTGCGGAACTCCTCACGCTTGCTCTCAACAACACTTTGTGGAATGTGGTGAGCTTTGAAGTCCCGACAGAAGTCAGTCCAAGTGATCACACGACCTCCTCTGGAATCTTTGTATTGTTGATACCAATCAGCAGCTTGGTCCTTGAGCTGAAAAGAAGCGAACTTGACATAGTCCTCAGGCCTGACATTGCTACATTCAAAATGCTTGTTGATGTCCACGAGCCAATCATCGGCATCTGTGGCCTCGGCACAGTAGCTGAAAGACTTGGGCTGATTTGCGAGAAACTGGTTGAGGGTAGCGAAGTGAGGCTGATTGTTGCCTTGGCCTTGATTTCCTTCATTGCCTTTCCCTTGGGTGCGTTCTCGCAAGAGTTGCAGAATCATCTGAGCATTGGCGTTGGTGGCTGCCATGATAGCTTGCCATGCCTCCGGAGGCGGAGGTGGTGGCGGAGGGTTCGCCTGACTCCCTTCATTGCGATCCGGATTCTGACGCGTTGGTGGAGCCATCCTGAAGAGGGTGACATCCGTTAGCATCTTGATAGACAGATAGGCAAATTGAATCAACGGATAGAAATTGCAACATATAGTCTTCACAATAAACATTCGAACGAGGATGAACGAATGAATTCCATAGTAAATCATCACACTTCCAATAAGTTGAGAAGCCACTTAGAAAAAGGTATGGAACCAACATTTGACTTCGAAGCAACTCGAATAACACAATTCAAAACAAAACAAAGTATTGGCTTGCAGAATAAGCCGGAACAAACATATGATAGAGATTTCGTCCGAAGTTTTCGTGGTGGGGCCCACACGGGCTCGATCGTACAGCACCATCATGTACAAGGCAGTGCACATGACATACGAAGCGTCCCCGAGTCGTCATAGCCAAGGAATCTTTAAGACACTACGAGACCACTGTAAAACCAACCGTGGAAAGGCGGAACACTAGACGTCGAACCCCAATCTCATATCATGCGTCTGTCGGAAAGATATCCTAGGAGCTACTTGAATTCCCACTTATAAACTCCCAAAACTTTCTGGTTATGCAATCTGGTGTTGGGGATACAGGGGACACAAAAATATATCACCCAAACTAGCAATCCCTAGATCCAGCTGTATCCATCCGTCAACACATAACCAAGAAACCTTCGGAAATCGTGTACCTCAACTTTCGAAAAGCATCCGTTATACGAGTTATGGCAATACTCCCGAACTCCCGCCCCAGTACTGGGTGGCGTCGAGGTGATCTCACCAACAACTGCATAAAAGAGATTTCGATGTCGGCGAAACTCAGGTATTCCAGAACTGCAACGATAAAATTGTGACGACGACACCTCGGAGCTCAACTCCCCGGGACACTGCCACAACCCCTAAATGTCAGGAGGCACCAAGAACAATGTTCTCATCACAAAACCATCGGAACGATTCCAAGATACCCGTGTGATCCTAAAAAAAATTAGTGAAATTTGAGGAGAGAAGAGTCAAAACTTCTACGTCAGGAGGCCTCACAAGAGCGACGAAGGGACTGAGGAGTAAAAAGAATCCTACTCTCCGATATATATAATCCTAAGACTCAAAACATTTTTGTTCTAGACTCAACAACGCTAGTGATTCGATCAAGCAGGGGCTCCTAAGTCGGGGATGGCTCTGATACCAACTTGTAATGCCCACGATGCGGCTATATCTCCCACGTGTCGAGGCACGACTTAGAGGCATAACCGCATTGGGGTTTTGTCGCAAGAAGGGTCATCTTCACACAATCCCATGTAATGAACAAGAATGGGATAACGAGAGTTGGCTTACAATCGCCACTTCACACAATACATAAATATAATTCATACATCATCCAAAAATCCACACATAGACCGACTATGGTCAAAACCAAATGAAAAAAAGATAACCCCAAATGCTACATCCCCGATCGTCCCAACTGGGCTCCACTACTGATCATCAGGAAAAGAAACATAGTAACGACCACGTTCCTCGTCGAACTCCCACTTGAGCTCGGTTGCGTCATCTGCACTGGCATCGTCGGCACCTGCAACTGTTTTGGTAGAATCTGTGAGTCACGAGGACTCAGCAATCTCACACCCGCGAGATCAAAACTATTTAAACTTATAGGAAAGGATGGTGTGATGAGGTGGAGCTGCAGCAGGCACTAAGCATATATGGTGGCTAACATACGCAAATGAGAGCGAGAAGAGAAACAACAAAACGGTCGCGAAGCTAGAAATGATCAAGAAGTGATCCTGAAACTACTTACGTTCATGCACAACAAAAACCGTGTTCACTTCTCGGACTCCGCCGAGAAGAGACCATCACGGCTACTCACACGGTTGATGTATTTTAATTGGGTCAAGTGACAAGTTCTCTACAACCGGACATTAACAAATTCCCATCTGCCTCATAACCGCGGGCACGGCTTTCGAAAGATAATACCCTGCAGGGTTGTCCCAACTTAGCCCATTATAAGCTCTCACGGTCAACGAAGGATAAACCTTCTCCCAGGAAGACCCGATCAGTCTCGGAATCCCGGTTTACAAGACATTTCGACAATGGTAAAACAAGACCAGCAAAGCCGCCCGAATGTGCCGACAAATCCCGATAGGAGCTGCACATATCTCGTTCTCAGGGCACACCAGATGAGCAGTCCGTACAACTAAAACCAGGCCTCAAGTTTCCCCGAGGTGGCACTGCAAAGGGCTCTAGTTTGGACCAGCACTCAGAGGAACACTGGCCCGGGGGTTTAAATAAAGATGACCCTCGGGCTCGCGAAAACCCAAGGGAAATGGCTTAGGTGGCAAATGGTAAAACCAAGGTTGGGCCTTGCTGAAGGAGTTTTATTCAAGGCGAACTGTCAAGGGGGTCCCATAAATCACCCAACCACGTAAGGAACGCAAACTCAGGGAACATAATACCGGTATGACGGAAACTATGGCGGCAAGAGTGGAACAAAACACCAGGCATAAGGCCGAGCCTTCCACCCTTTACCAAATATATAGATGCATTAATATAATAAGAGATATTGTGATATTCCAAAATATCAATGTTCCAACATGGAACCAACTTCAACTTCACCTGCAACTAGCAACGCTATAAGAAGGGCTGAGCAAAAGCGGTAACTTAGCCAAACAACGGTTTGCTAGGATAGGATGGTTAGAGGTTTGACATGGCAATATGGGAGGCATGATATAGCAAGTGGTAGGTAGCGCAGCATGGCAATAGAACGAACAACTAGCAAAGCAAAGATAGAAGTGATTTCGAGGGTATGGTCATCTTGCCTGCAAGGTTCTCAGAGTTGTCGAAAGCTTGATCCTCGTAAGCGTACTCAACAGGTTCCTCGTTCACGAACTCGTCTCCCGGCTCTACCCACAGCAAGAACACAAGCAATGGAACCACAATCAATCACGAGAAATGCACAAACAACATGATGCAAAACATGCATGATATGCGGAATATGATATGCGATGCATATGCGTGCTTCGGAGGAAAAATGATGAACAAGGCAGTAACTTGGCAAACCAAGCATGCCACTGGAAAGATGAGATGATTTCGGTTAAAATCGATATAAAGATCACCGGAAACAGATGCACGGTTTGCAAATGGCAAGCAAAACAAAAATGACACGAACCTGCGATTAACAGCATGATAGCACTTAAAATACACCAAGTAACTATGCTACAGCACTCCAACATAGCAACAAAGCATATGGCAGTAATCTACAGAAGATTCTTGACAAAAGATGAACACTGAGCTATGGCTAGATCACAACATAACAGGCTCAAACAAGCATGGAAAAACTGCCATAACACTGAGCTATGAACACTGAGCAACATAACACTGAGCTATGAACACTGAGCAAGAAATCAACATTCTACAGGAACTTAACATGGAAAAACAAGGCATGGCATGAATCCACTAAATTCATATGACAAAAGTCCCTTAATGACCATGAGCCAGAAAGGACCAGAAGATATGATGGCAACCATGTAAACATAGCAAGTTTCGTTAACAGGTTTCAGACTTAGCAGAAAACAGAGCATGGCAGAAACAGTATTATGAAGGCATCTATGTGAGCTTGATTCACTCACCACAAAGCAATGCATGACAAAACAAGCATACCTAGAACAAGATGGCATGTTTATGAAGCTATCCATGGCAAGAGAAAATACATAGCATGAATGGATCAACTACAACAACCTTGGCAAAATTGAATAACACGTAAACAATCTGCCAGGAACATTTTATAGCAAAAGTAGAGCAAGATTAAGACATGCTATGGCACTCCATAATTGCAAACAGAGGCATGGATGGATAGAGCACAACTATATCTACAAAACATCCTTACTGAACATCACCAAAAGGAGCATGGATCTCTCTGTAGCCACATGGATACATAGCAACAGAATAACAGCAGTCACAGACTTAGCAAAATTACTAAGTCCCTGAAATCAGAAACATCACGAAGCCTAGTTTGCATGCGTGTGCTAGTCACCGCATATATCACAAAAATACATGGCATACACCACTGTAAATATGGCATGGCATACATCAAAACACATGTAGAGCTCATGCCCATAAGATGCACACATCCAATGCAACAAAAATAACAAATCCTCATGTTCTGATAAGTAACAGCAGGTAACAGCATATAGCACTCTTGCACCAGAGATTTGGGCATCAAGATGGACTCAAATGAGCATGGCACAATGGAACAAAATGAAGATCATCTCGAGGCGAACATTTCGATATATTACACGCACGAAACGGAGCAGTATGCAGAGAGTTATGATGCGATGAAGTATGCAACAGAATATGAAAAACACGGGACTTAGAGAAATTCGAGAGGAGAGGAGAAGTCAACCTTCGGTTTGGATCTAGGGTTCGGGCCGGCTCGGGCTCGCCAGAGAAGAGGCGGCTCGCCGGAGCTACGACGGGAGCAGGACGCCGGCGTGGAGAGGAGGGAGAGGGAGACGGCGGCGACAGGCAACGGGGACGGCCGGAGCAGGGCGCGGGCACGGGCTACGGGGCACCGTGGGGACGCGGGCGCGGCTCTTCGGCGGCGGCGCGGGCCGGAGGAGGCGACGGTGGAGCGGCGGGCGGCGAGGCGCCGAGGCGGTGGGCGCCGCGGGAGGAGGCGGCAGCGCGCGGTGGAGGCGGGCGGCGGCGGCTCGGGCCGCGGGGGCCGGCCCCGGGCCTCGGCGGGCCGCGGTCGGCGAGCGGTGGCGCTGCCACGTGGCAAGCTGGGAGAGGCCGGACGCGGCGGCGGGTGCGTCCAGCGACGGCGGACGCGTCCGGTGGTGGCGGGGTGTTTTGCTAGGGTTTGATCTGCGAAGATTTTCGGAGGGGGAAGGTGTTTTTATAGGTAGAGGGAGCTAGGAGACTCCAAATGGAGCACGGTTTTCGCCCACACGATCATGATCGAACGACCTAGAGCATGGAAGAGACTAAGAGGGGTTTTGAGCTGTTTGGAGGGGGGTTTTTCTGCAACACACAAAAGGACATTGCGGTTACCCGGTTAACAGTTGGAGCGTCAAACGACCTCCAAATGGCACGAAACTTGACAGGTGGTCTACCGGTGGTATACCAAGGCCACTTGACAAGACTCGGTCCATTTCGAGAACGTTTAACACCCACTCACGAAAAGAAATAAGAGGGACGCGCCGGTGCGCGTGGGAGTGCCGGATTGCGAAACGGACAACGGGGAAAATGCTCGGATGCAAGAGACGAACTCGTATGCAAATGCAATGCACATGATGACATGATATGAGATGCATGACATGAACAAAATGCAAAACAAAAAACCAAACCCGACCACGAAGGGAATATCATAACACATAGCCGAAAATGGCAAGAGTTGGAGTTACAAATATGGAAAGTTACATCCGGGGTGTTACAAGCCCTCTCCACGGGGTCCTGTTCAACCACCCCTCCACGGGCTACTGTTCATCCAGCCCTCCACCGGCTACTGTTTAACCAGCCCTCCACCGGCTACTATTCAACTAGCCCTCCACGGGGTCCTGTTCATCCAGCCCTCCACGGGGTCCTGTTCATCCACCGGCTCGATCGATCGGGGTACTGTTCATCAAGCGGCAACGGCCTCTACTACCACGGGTTCCTGTTCATCCAACCCCCACCGGGAACTGTTCATCCAAACCCCCCAACAATGCTCACTGTTCATCCAGAGGCAGCATCGATCGGCTTCAGTTAGCAGCAGTAGCGAAGGAATCGCTCGATCGGGTTCAGTTAACAGCAAGGGATCGATCGATCGTTCGGGTTCAGTAACACGTAGCCTGCAGTGCACTTGCTCGGGTTCAGTTAGAGCCCAACGCCTCACTCGGGTTCAGTTAGAGCCCAACGCCTCACTCGGGTTCAGTTAGAGCCCAACGCCTCACTCGGGTTCAGTTAGAGCCCAATGCCTCGCACACACACGCGTACGTACGAGAGAAACGTGCATCGCTCGGGCCCCGACCCGCCACCATAACCGGGAACTCCTCGATATTTTCCTCGTGCTCGCTTCTACCACGGTTTTTTCCGTCATGGACGGCCCAAAGAATGTCATGCAGCTACGTCTCCGGCCCGCCCAGAATGAAAAGCCCATTTTCTGTCATGATTTTTTGTCATAGAAGTAGGACCCCACCACAACTATGATGATACCGGGTTTTGTCACAATTATCATCATAGAAGTGTCATAAGTATGACAGAAAAAAAATTCGTTCGGCCCGAAATGTCACAGATGTGTCTTTTTTTTTGTAGTGCATGCCGAACGCCTGGCCCGGCCGGGTCATCCCGCTCGCCTGCTTCGCCCGCATCGGCCGCCTCTCCCTCAACGCATGTGTAGTCTCCCGCGCTGCAGGACGCGTCGTTGTCACCGATGCATGTGGCCTTTGAGCCTGGTGAGCGGTCCGTGTCATCGTCACCATCTTCCTCGACTTCTTCTCCAACACCGCCTTTGCCACCTATAGTTGTTCTGTGTGCTCGTACACGCAGTCAGAACGGTATTTTTTACCCGCGTGAATGCACTCACAGCACGGTTGCCTGGATCGCAGCGTGTGTGGCACAGGCGGATGCTGACCCCACTGCTCAGCGTCGGCATTTTCAGGCGGCTCTTCGGATTCCTCACTTGCGTAGTGCCATGGAACGGGATTTTCAGGCACTACAGAGGAACGATACTTGGCACTTGGTTCCTCTTGTCTCTGGTGTCAACATTATTGACTCCAAGTGGGTGTTCAAGGTCAAGAAGCATGCTAATGGTTCTATCGAGCGATATAAAGCACGGCTTGTGGCTAAAGGTTTCAAATAGAGGTATGGCCTTGATTACAAGGATACCTTCAGTCCAGTTGTCCAACCTACCACTATTCGTCTACTTCTGTCCTTGGTTGTTGCCAAAGGGTGGTCGCTACATCAGATTGATGTTTAGAATGCTTTTCTTCATGGGGTCTTGGAGGAAGAGGTTTACATGCGGCAACCTCCAGGGTTTGTTGATCATGCTCCGCCACGTCATTTGTGTCGTCTTGTTAAGGTGCTCTATGGACTTAAGCAGGCTCCTCGTGCATGCCATGCACAACTTGGCTCGGTTCTTCGACGTTATGGATTTGTTCTGTCCACTGCTGATACGTCTCTGTTCCTGTTACATCGCCATGAGGTCACTATGTATCTGCTGGTCTATGTTGATGACATTATTCTTCTCAGCTCCTCGGTGACTTCTGCTGATCGTTTGATGTCATCTCTGACTGGTCATTTTGCTGTCAAGGATCTGTGCTCTAGATTACTTCCTTGGCCTGGAGGTCTCACGGTCATCTGCTGGACTGACTCTCACTCAGCATAAGTATTCCTTGGACCTGCTGCAACGTGTTGGTATGTTACAATGCAAGCATGCTACCACTCCTATGTGTGCAACTGATCAGTTCTCGGCTCTGGATGGTGCGTTGCTTCCTTCTGATGATGCTACTAAGTACCGCAGCATAGTAGGTGGCTTGCAGTACTTGACTATCACACGGTCGGACATCTCCTATGCGGTTAATCATGTGTGCCAGTATCTTCATCCTCCCCGGACCCCATCGGACGGCTGTGAAGCGTATACTGTGTTACCTCTCTCATACTGCATCCTATGGCCTGCATCTCCAGTCTGCTTCGTCGTGTGAGCCTGGATGACAGGCGACCAACGAGGGGCCATGCGGTCTTCTTTGGTCCCAACTTGATCGCCTGAAGTGCTCGTGTTAGAGTTGTGTCGAATATTATTGTACAAGGTAGGTTACAGTTGGACTTGGTTTTGGACTGTGTGTTGACAAGGTAGGAGTGTTCTAATAGACACTTGTATCCTAGGCCTCTCATATATATCGGGGGTAGACACACGATGGAACCTATGCCAACATAATAGCACAGGCACGCGGGGGAGCCAACGGCGTGTGATGGCGCCCGGGCGGCCGTGGTGCGGTATTGTAGTGGTGTCATGGGGAGGAGCGCCCGTAGTCAGGCCCCGGGGATGTAGCCATGATGGTGAACCTCGTTAACAAATCACGGTGTCATGCCTCGTGTGATTGCTTGATCCTCGGTAGATCAACGGTGGCCTCGGATTTATTCTAACAAGTGGTATCATGAGCAAGGTCTGATTTGAGGTTGTGGTTGTTGATCTAGAGGCGGTGCAGGATACGTCGAGATGGATCATCGTCGGTGGATGCTTGGCGAGAAAATTATACACTGGATTAGAAGCAATCAGAAGCAGGCGGAGTCTTGGCAAGATGCATTTTGCAGCCGGCGCGCGTATTTTGTGCGGGCTTTCGGCAAGATCGGTTCAGTCCGATCGGAACGCCTGCAAGCAGCGCAGGCCGAGGCGGCTGGTCGGATCAGACCAGGTTGCTGTAGCGGATTGATTCAGCAGATCGTACACACGCGGCAGCCAAAGTGCAGCATCGGGACTCGGGAGTCTTGCAAGATCGAAAGCAGCGGTGGTGCAGAGTCGCTGGCAAGTCAAGCGGTGCGGCAGACGCGAGCGGTGGCAACCCTAGGCAGGAGCAATGCAGGAGCGACCACGCGAGCAGCTAGCGCGTGTGGCTCAGCTGATGGATTAGGGCCCTTGTACGCTGGTGGACAGACTATATGGCCTTATGGAGAGCCTACTGCTGGCCCGTGAAGTGCAAGCAATGCAAACGAGGACCTTATGGGATGCTTGTGCGTGCATGCGTGGCTGATGCCGGAAGTGCAAAAGATGATGCACCTGAGATTTGTTTGGAGAAAAAGTGGTCGGTTTCGAGGAATTGTACAGCGTATTGGACATGGAAATTGCAGGATATACTACTAGGTTGATCTGCATTAAAGAAAGAACAAGAAAATAGTCAGGTGAGTCACGGGTGTTAGGTCGTAGAGTTGAGTTAATTCGAATATACTTTGCTACATCTACACGTTGACAAGACTACCAGGGACTTTTTTGGGTTCTTTGCTTGGTAAACAGGTCAAAGACTTAGTGGCATGGCATCAATGTTGTTTAGCAGGCAGTCAAATGGAAACCGAGGCTGGCGACATGCCTATAAGATCCGGAGGAGTCTGGAGCACGTCAAGGCAGGATCATACATACACGGGGCGTCAACCAATGCATGGAGATGTGCGGGCGGACACGACGCAGGGTGGAGTATGTTTGCAGTCGGATAGTTTCGGCTAGGTCAGACTGGAGTGTCTGACGGATCGATGAGAATGTCAGTCAAAGCAGAAGTCGGTGGTGATTTCAGCGACGATGACATAGGAGCGTGATGCTGATGGTGGTCGGCTTCTAGGGCGTGGAAACACGTGGTGCAGGCCTGAGGGCTTGTGCGGCTACGACAAGACTATGGCGCTAGGTTGATTCAAGACGGTGCACATGAGAGAGCTTGAAGTTGACGGGGTGCAGGGTGGCACATACAACCACCATGGAGTCAGGTTGAAGGTGGAGTTGGAGTCTGATGGACGACTTCACTCTTAGCTAATGGAGGGGCTATGGCGTAAGTTAACAAAGAGTCGAAGCCTATTTGAGCAGGATACCGAGAGACACGTGGATCTGATTGGGTACCAGTGGTCTGATGGAGATGTGATACTCGGCATCGGTTGGTGATGATCGGTGGTTCTCTACAGTGGGGGTTGAGGCCGTGTGGGCTAGCTACCCGGGAGACTCGACCAGGACAGCAGAGGCTTGACGTGGTGACAACGGCGAGGCGTGCGGTAAGCATGGGACACAGCTACTGACCAAGGAACTAATGGTGAGACATGTGATCAGACAAAGTGTGCAGGGGTGCTGAAGCAGTGTTGACGAGTACCAGATTCAAGTTGGTGACTGGGTCTATCGGTGCTAGTTGATAGACAGGAGTTGACCGTGGAGAATCTGAGAAAGTGGCGGAAAGTCTGAACTTGTTAAAAGCTTAGAGAGTACATGGCCGTATATTCTCTGGTGTTCAGTGCACATGGCAAAGTGCGGATGACAAGTACAGAAGAAGACGGAGTGCTATAGCTGTGGGACATGTCAGAGACTATCCGGGAAAAAAGGATGAGACAATTGTGAATTTGACTTGGGGTGACACAGGGCGATGGTGAAATTCCTCCAAGTTTCACACAAAAAAGTCAAGAAAGAGCGGTGACGTTGAGTTCAGATAACTCTTATATGTGGCATCCAATATGTGAGTTGTTCACTTTCACGCACACAATGGTCGGTGTGTGATGGCGTAGAACGGATTCTCCGAAAGTTGGGAGCACAAAGTAGAGTAATTGGGAACTTAATTTTGCTCGAGTGTTGACTGTGAAGAAGATGAGAAGGGACTACAGTTGTAGGTGGAGTCACATCGAGTCTGGGAGTAGCAGTGGTGCTCATGGCGTATCTCAAGTCCAATGTACATGGAGGTTCGACGCATGGATGAATTCAATGTGGTGAAGAAAATTTGCCAAGGTGGAGTTTGTTAGAGTTGTGTCGAATATTATTGTACAAGGTAGGTTACAGTTGGACATAGTTTTGGACTCTGTGTTGACAAGGTAGGAGTTGTGTCCTAATAGGACACTTGTATCCTAGGCCTCTCATATATATCGGGGGTAGACACATGATGTAACCTATGCCAGCATAATAGCACAGGCACGCGGGGGAGTCGACGGCGTGTGCCGGTGCCTGGGCGGCCGGGGTGCGGTATTGTAGTGGTGTCATGGCACTACAAAAAAAAGACACATCCGTGACATTTTGGGCCGAATGAAAAAAAATCTGTCATGCTTATGACACTTCTATGACGATAATTGTGACAAAACCCGGTATCATCATAGATGTGGTGGGATCCAACTTCTATGACGAAAAATCATGACAAAAAATGGGCTTTTCGTCCTGGGCGGGCCGAAGACACAGCTGCATGACATTCTTTGGACCGTCCATGAAGAGAAAAACTATGGTAGAAGGAAAATATCGGGGAGTTCCCGGTTACGGTGGGTGGTCGGGGCCCGAGCGATGCATGTTTCTCTCGTACACGTACGTGCGTGGGTGCGAGGCGTTGGGCTCTAAGTGTGCACTGCAGGGTACATGTTACTGAACCCGAGCGATCGATCGATCCCTGGCTGTGAACTGAACCCGATCGAGCGATTCCTTCGCTACTGCTGCTAACTGAAGCCGATCGAACTTGCTGCCTCTTGATGAACAGGGAGCATTGTTGGGGGGTTGGATGAACAGTTCCTGGTGGGTGTTCGATGAACAGGACCCCATGGTAGTAGAGGCCGTTTCCGCTGGATGAACAGGACCCCGATCGATCGAGCCGGTTGGGGGTGGATGAACAGGACCCCGTGGAGGGCTGGATGAACAGGACCCCGTGGAAGGCTGGTTGAACAGTAGCCGGTGGAGGGCTGGATGAACAGTAGCCCATCGAGGGGTGGTTGAATAGGACCCCGTGGAGAGGGTTGGTTGAACAGTAGCCGGTGGAGGAGCGGTGGAGGCTGGATGAACAGGAGCCCGTGGATGAACAGTCACAGGTGGAGGCTGGAGGAGGTCGACGGTGGATGAACAGTAGCCCATGGAGGCTAGAGGAGGTCAACGGTGGAGATGAACAGTAGCACGTGGAGTCCCATTTTGTGGTACGCCACACCCCTCCCGGTCAACAGGACCCCGTTTTGACCGTAGGAGGTCGAAGAGAAGTCCGTTTCCTCTGTTTTGCGGTACGCCACACCCCTCCCGATGAACAGGATCACGTTCCGTAGGCGGTCGAACACAAGGTCGTTTCCTCCGTTCTGCGGTACGCCAGGCCTCGTTTCGGCTATTCCGTCCAAGCATGTTGGCTCCCGATGAACACGACGCATTTCGTTGTCGCCCCATGAACACGACGACGCAGTTTCTCTATTCCGACCCAGCCATGTACACGAGCCCTGGCCGTACGTATGCGCGAGTAGGAATTCGAGACCCCGCCCGTATGTATGTACGGGGTCGTATTTACTTTCTTGCACCCTGGTTGTACGTATGTGGACATGCTACGTGCGCGCCTCTACTATGACACGTGCCCTTCCTTACTTGGCCACGGTTCATCGCTGCAGCCTGCAGACAAACCGATCGACCAGTATGTACGTACATGTTCGCGACAAGACAGACAACGGTACGTACGCTTCGACCGGGTGGGTCCCAGCTATCAGGGAGGATAAGGACACACTTCCTTGCGTGTGAATATATAGCTGATGGGTCCCAACTGTCGGGAGGGGGTCATTTTTTGCCCGTAATAAGGACGCACTTCCTTGCATGCGAAGATGTAGCTGGTGGGTCCCAGCTGTCAGGGGGAGAAAACATTATTTTTCAGGGTAAAAAGGATGCAGTTGCATGCATGCTTCCATGGGTGTGGTCGTCCCCACTGTCAACCTCTCACGTACAGTCATCTTCCGATGACTCTTGTTTGTTGACCATGTTGACCACACCGTGTCGAGCGCACCAAGGCAGGTGGACGACGGCGAGGCCCCAGACTGGAACGACCCAGAGATGGGGAAGACGCGACAGTGGAGTCGCAGATGGAGAGGAGTGGGAAACTTGACTGGTTCGGGTGCGCAGCAGCACTGCCGCCCACGGGAGACAGGAGCAAGAACAGAGGTTGAAGAAGGAGCACGACTGTTGGATTAACATCCAATGGTCCAGCTGCTAGAATCATTTGTTGATTAAGTTGACAAAGCCCTGCGTACACGTCACCTTAGTAGGCCTAGAAGTCAGCCACCAAATCTGTCGGGTCCCAGCTGTCATCAGGAGGAATAGTTTTTTTTGCATAACAAGGAGGTACTTCCTTCCGTGCGAAGATACAGCCGGTGGGTCCCAGCTGTCAGGGGGAGGAAACATTTTTTCAGCTTAATAAGGAGGAACTTTCCTTGCGTGTGACCATGGACCTCGTGGGTCCCAGCCGTTAGGCTCTCCATGTACAGTCCTCTTCCGATGGCTCTCGTTTGTTGACCACGCCGCGCCGAGCGGAGCGAGGCGGTGGACGACGGCGAGGCCCCGGACGGGAACGACCCGGAGATGGGAAGACGGGGTAGTGGAGTCGTAGATTGAGAGGAGTGCAAGGGTTATAACTGGTTCTGGTGCGGCGTGGGGCTGCAGTCGGTGGAGAATAACAGGAGGTGTGGAGGGGTGAAGGGATAGCCTGGCTGGCGGTGGGGTAGCGCTTCGTGGCGATGCGTGCTAAGCAGAGCCGCTAGCCGCCGGAGGCCGGAGCAGGCGGTCCCGGCGATGCTGCAAGAAGAAGACGAGAGATTGAATGTGCATGCCGACCGTTGGATATAAATCCAATGGTTGTGGATGTCATAATCATTTGTTGACCAAGTTGACAATGCCTTGTGTAGGCTTCGACCTATTGGCCCACATGTCAGCCTGCCAAAATGTGGCATATATTTAACCCATGTTTTCTAGAATTTACAGTCATTTGCTGGGCTGGGTGAACAAATAATTTCGCATCAATGCGGCCCATTTAATATTTTCTAAGCAATCCCAGCCCATTTGCACTTTCTTGAAATACACGAATTAGCTGGGCTCGTTCTATATATAATGTTACGTTAGAAGGAGCAATTAATATCAAAAAATAAACCGGAGCGACACATTTTTATATATATAATTAACAAATTAGCGAGTTATTGCTCAAAACAAAAATGAGCGCGTTATTATTACATTGGTCCTTAAAATCTTCGCAAGCTTTTGTACGCAATCACCAGGATTTTCCTTGCCCGTGAGTCAAAAACAACCAGGATTTTCCTTGCCAACTTCTGTTAAATATTTACTTTTATAAGTTAATAACATGTGTGATGTTTTTATAATGTATATATAAGTCTCTATTAAATAAACGATAATAGTAATAATATAAATATATATAATGCGGTTAGAAGGGAAAACATAAATTGGACACAACATTATTATTCTTATATATAGATAAATAGAACAGAGATCTGCGTTTTATTAAAAAATACATTGGGCTACCAATCTTTAAGAAAAAGTAAAACCTACGCTGGAAGGCCCATGGGCCGGTACGTACATGATGGACCTCAAAAAATAAGTTGAAACCACTATCTCCGTATGTTGTGGGCTACGCATGTTAAAAAATAAAACCTAGGCCTAGCTGATAATTGTTCGCCCTCTGGAAAAAAGTGATACCAGCTAGATCCTCGATACCCCTTTCCTGCAACAACAACAAAAAAAGATCCCCGATACCCCTAAAAAAAGCTCCCCGATGACAGTCATCATTGGAAATTTATTTCGTTTATTGACTAAGGTTGACAAACCCATGGGCCCCAACGTCAGTATACAATTAGGAGGAAGCTTTTTTCAATGGGGCACTTGCTTGCGTACGGCTTGGACCTGGTGGGTCCCCACTGTCAGTCTCTCGGCGTACAGTCCTCTCCGGATTCCTCTTGTTTGTGGAGCATGTTGACAACGGCATACGGCGGCGCCACGGCGAGCGCACACGGACAGGAAAGAACCGGAGCCGGGGAAGACGCCTTCATTCTTTCGAACATAGCGCACTAGCCCGATGGCTACAGCCCTCTCACCCAAAAGCTGTACTGCCCAAGTTCGATTCCAACTGGTGCAGTTGAAAAATATCTAACACTTGCCAAAATTTCGTCCCTAGTTTACCCAGTTTTTCGCACACTCAACATTGTCTTGCCATTTTGAAAATAGCATATCTTTTTTACTTTGCATCATATGAAGATGTGTTATACATGAATGTTGATTAGCATGATGTTAACTTGTTGTTAGTTCCATTTTTTACCATGAATAAAATTTCCAACATTCTATTATCCATGTTTGAAATGTACATGTTGATTTGAATGCTCTGCCTCTGAAACATGCAGTTTCTTATCTGAAAATCACTTGGACAAGCAGCCATCACCGGTGTTGGATTCGATGTCGCGCTTCTTCAATCCCCGGGAGGCGCGAGGGGGAAATAAACTTCCATCTCGTGTAGCTGGTTGGGGAATGGAGCGAACTGGGTTAAAGAGGTGTCTGGCGGCGCAACTGAAGAAGCACATCAGACGCGATTTTTTTTAGTGGATGGCTCTCGATGGCGGTTTTTTTACTTGCCTCTGCACCATACAACTTGTATTTTTAGCCTCCCAGCCCGTGGTGGACCAGCAGCCCATTTGCTAGGTGGGCCAACCTACAGAAAGCAGCACTCGATTTTTCATCAAGCCCCAAAAACAACGCAGTACTATGTTTGTTTCGAGGCCAAAAACATTACGGCAGGTGTTGAGCGGGGGAGGGGGAAGACAGAGCAAAAAGGTTAAAAAGAGCTGATGCACCATTGCTACCCTAACAAGCAGGTGCAATTCTTCTCGGGAAGAAGGTGTGCCGTTGACACCCACACGTCACAAATCCCACAGTTGACATACTAACAAGTTCACACACAAGTACAATAGAAAAGGTAAACAATCGTATCAAACTCGGATTCACAGGACACGTTCATATTCATAGCCAACATTCACAATCAACAACTCAAAGATTCATATATATACACAAGTTCAGCATGTCTATGCATCCAAATGATAGATAGATCACAAGACAATATTCATAGATAATTCACAAAAATATTCAGATATACACATGTTCAATATGTTTATGCATCCAAATGATTGAGATCATAGCCAATGCCATCCATGGACAAACTTTAATTACCTAGGGTATAGACTGGTAAATGGTGTTCAGTCGGAGGTACTTCTTGCTGAAATTAATGCTTGTACGAGTAAACTTTCGAGTACATAAGAGGTAGCACAGACAATCTGAACTTTGCTTGTAGGCTTATCCTCGAAATAGTGACCTCGTGCCGTGGGAGGTTTGAGCAACTTGGCCACTACTTTCATCCAACTAGTTTACTGGCTCATCTTGGTCCTGTAGCTCGCTAAAATTCTACATTACAGACAAGAAAGGAGGCGGTTGATAAAATGAACCACCCAAAAAAAATTGTGCAGTTCAACTGAAATGGAGCATCCCTGCCGTGCAGACTGATTAAGTGCCAGATGAATATACGCGTCAACCAAATTGTCTGGAACCTTTAGACTCCATGCCATACAGTTCGCTACCATATGTGCCGATAACCAAAAGGCACAAGTTGGGACCAAAGACTGGACTGCGTTTTTCTGGGCTATGCGCCAAGCAATATTTCTGGCGTTCACTCTCCTAATACTTGGAATTTGACAACTGGCTGACGCCGGCCGATACTCGAATGAATATAGGCACTTCTTCTTGTCAACATCGATGCTTGTCTAAGTGAACTTTGGAGTACATAGCAGCAGCATAAGTATCTGTCCATCTGATCTTTTTGTGCAGTTCTACTGAAATCGCCCAATGTAATGATTTGCCTGCGAGTTTAGGCTCCAAGTTACTCCTTTATTAAATCAGCAAATAGTAGCACAATACCAAATTACCAATACATATGACAAGCACAATAATCAGGATAAAGACCGGTACCAACCTATGTGAGGTAGCATATCAATTACTATTTCCTTTGATTGGAAGCCGAGATAAGCAAAGCGGCTTGCAGGAAAGGAAGGAAGCAAGCCGAGATAAGCGACTAACAGGAAAGGAAGGAAGCAGTCGAGGCAATGAAGCACCCAAAGTTTTTGTGCAGTTCCACCAAAATCGAGCATCCCTGTTGGCACATATATTGAGAGTGTGAGATTACTATAATAGTGGGACTAGTTGATGAAACATACACTAACAAACAGAAGCACCCTCATTATGTTAATGGGTAAAGTTAGCAACATAGTAGTCTTGCTTAAAGAGAGGTATTAGTTTATTTAATCAGTGCCAATTAGCTCAACACTCAAAGCATTGCCATGTATCATAGGTTGCAAAACTTTAACGTGCAAAGATAAAGGAGTTTCTCATGACAGTAGCATGATAGAAATAGAGATGACAACAAACTAATATGGATGAAGGCCTTAGGCCGGTACCAACCTGAGCAAAAAAGCTTATTCATGTACTCCCAGAAGAGATAATAAAGCACTCATTGGAATCACTCAATAGTATATATTTTTGTGCACTTCAAATGTATGGTTTAAATCACTCTTGTTTACCAGTGGTGAGATTATATCGAAAGATTATCAAGAACTTCCAGCAGAGTTAAAGCTATGGCTGGGATATAGTTCATTGTATTGTCTTGTGTAGTTCCACTAAAATGTATGATTGGCACAACATGATCCCGTTTTGCACAAGTAGGAACAAGGTGAAACCTTCATTAGCTTAGTGAGAAAGGATAGGAAGACATTAGCATATTACTCTAACAGTAGCATCAAATTCATGATGGACAATACGCAAAACATTGCCTCATTGAACCAATGGCAATAAATTGACATGCAAAACAATAGCACTTTATGTCATGACACTACCAAGATTCCCTCCCTGCTCCACCACATGATTCACCTCCACAGACACACATACACACGTACATGATTCAGCATAGGGTGCTACTAAAGATTTGTTTAACTCCAACAAGAAAATTAGGCAGCAATAAATTAGTGCTACTTAAGTACTCCTAATTAATTAAGTGACCTTGCAGGAGAGACAGCAGAAGTGGGGGCTCCCTGGAGGATCGTCTCACATGTAAGGTAGACGTTGCCGGAGCCCTTGAATGGCCTCGACTGAGGCCTCGGCTTCAGCAAGATCACCTTGGCACTGTTGATTGTGTAGAGCTAGGTCACAGATGCATCCAGAATCCAGTTAATTAGTATGATGTGTTGTCAACCCAAGTACTACTCTGTTGCAATTCTCTATCTATCTCTACTCTACTCTTATAAAAAACAGAGTTGGTCATGATGGTGTGCCTGCCATCCTGCAATATAGGTCGTCTGATTTATATTTGACGGATAGGAAGGAAAGTATGGCAATTTTGCAAAAAGGTACCCACACCCCTCTCCACATTTGCAAATAAGGCCTTCCCTCGTTCATCCTTTTCTCTCACAAGATAAACTACTCATACAAATGCATCTTGATGTTACGTGCAACGCACGGGCATCTTGCAAGTCTTCCAAGTAAATTAAGACTAGTAGCAACACAGCAATACAATACCACTAGCAAGATGTCAGGATAACATAGGACGGTACCATCGTGTGATCTCCATTTCCTCTTTAATCTTCTTCTTCCTCCTCTTCATGCTCTATTTCTCTTTGTCCTCACTAGTTGGTGAAACGAAGTACATGATTGGCCTTCTATTTCAGAATTGGTTTTGTCAGTGAGGGAGTACAAGTGTACTAGTAAACAATAGCATTATTTTCTCATGGCAGACGTAAAATAGAGATGAACACATGCATTAAATGTCATTCTTACGTAAAGGAAGGTTATGGTGCCAATATGGATGATGAGGATTGGAACACAGATCTCCCTTTGTGTAGTTCCACCGAAATGAACCAACGGTGACATTCCAGTTAAACAGCACAAAAGTCACTTCTTTTAAGAAGTGTTTTGTGCAGTGCACCAAAAGGTCACCATAGCAACGAGGTGAAATGGATATCCCTGTTTGCACAAAAAGCTACTGAGGAAACAGTCAGAGTCTCAAACCATTACTGGCAAAAACAATTGGTAAAATTGTCATGGCTTATAACAGTGGCATGGCTTCATTTTACCAGGGGCATTAGATTAAGAACACCTAAATATTTGGTATAAGGGCATGGGGCAGTGGGTGCACCAGCAGTCCAGCACCATGTACCTAATCCGGGGCATAAAGTGTTGATTCAGAGTTTGTTGCCCCGAGAAACAAACATCCATGAAACATATCTGGGTTGGTCCCATTTTTGTTCACTCTAGCCACCTACTCCTATGTGTGGATAGCAAATCTAGTCCTGGTCATACCACTGTGTAGAGTGTTTCCCCTATATTTCCGTTTTCGACCAAGAGACCGGTTGGATGACGAGTCTATACTACTTTCACCCCCTTTCCTTCCTATTTGTACCAAGTCCGATGTACATACTAAATCCCCCCCCCCCTTATTTCTTGTTTGAACCAAGTACAAGATTCGACTCCATGAAGTAGCTTTACCTCTAACAATAGAAAAAAATAGGTGACGTTGGACCATCCGATCGAGAGGGGCTGAGAGGTAGAAAATGATGCACATGCAGCAACGTAGCGAGCTAGGGAAGTAGAGCTAGGCCGGTTTCGAAGGAAGATATACCTGAAGGTCGTTGGGATGTGGATAGGTGGGCGGTGGGAGGCCGGATCCGCCCACACTAGGGCAACGACGAAGGGATCGGAGGACCTCCCGCGCCGGCGCTCTGCCAGACATAAGGTGCTGCCGGCAGTGGGTCTCCTCCCTCGCTGTCGACGATGGCCTAAACGCTGCCCCTCCTCCCCTTCACCGGCGGAGGGGGATACGTCCGGATCTGTAACCAGCGGTGAGGATAGAAAGACGGTGTTACCACAACTATCTTGTTTAGATCTAGAGAGGATGAGAGTGTGTTAATAGAGCAACCCTAGCAAGCAAGCACGGAGGCTCCGGCCTATATATATATACGTATAGTGGGAAGTTTTCTTTTTTCACTCCATCAAAACAATCGTTTAAAATTCTGTACATGCCAGGTCGCCTTTTTTTTAGTTCTTGATTATTTTTCTAGATAGCTACCCGCTTATTCCAAGTGGTGTTACGGTGTGCCAGGTCGCAATTTGTATCGTTCAAGTCTGGTACTAGACCCTCCATTAAATGAACAACCACCGCCTCGTAAAATTTGTGAACAAGCCCACGGCTAAAATTATCGGAAACGTGGGCTTCCCCAACATGTGAGAGTACAATATTTATTGGGCCCCTTTGTAATTTGTGCTAAATTTTGACCAAAGATTTAACTGACAAAATGTTAGTGCATGTTAACAAAAATTATATCCTTTGATTTATATTTGAACATAGTTTTCAATTATGTAATTTTTTGTGACATGCATGAACATTTGGTTAGTTAAATTTATAGTCCAAATTTGGCACAGATTATCATAGGGACCAATAAACCAGGACGGAGCTCCTCGTCTGTCGTCCAAACTACTATTGTACAGTATATGACTAGCCGCTCTATCTACATGCGGGACATCAAAGCATCCGGGCCCGCGTGCCATCCACCAAATCACAGCGAGGTGCTACAGTCGAGACTCGCCGGTCACCCCGGTGTGGCCGTCATGACCCGTCATATCACAAAACACACACCTTTACCAGTAGTGGTAATGTGGCCTCAAAATGGCCTCGAAGTTGGACTGGACAAAGCAACCATCATTTCACTGGAACGCTCGTTGAAGCCCTTTCTCCCCTTTCTTGAAGAAAACCTCACTCCAGGCTACTCACTTCTGCCATTTTTCTTCCGTACCGACGAAGGAAAGGTGGGCGAATCAGTGATGCTACTATATTTTCATTCCAAGAATCTTCTTTTTGCGAAGCACCGACCGATTCTCACAGCCTATTCTTTTCCCATTTTCATTGCGATTGTGGTTTCCTTTCGATTGCTTTCTGTTTGTCGGTTCATTGATGGATCGTGGAGCACTAGGCAAAGAGTTGCCGGTGGACAACCCACTCGAGACAGAGATCTCCAGGAAGCGAGCACCGACCAACGAGTTGACCATGTTGGCGGGCCAACCCATGGAGACGAAGAACTCCAAGAAACAAGCACTGGCCAAAGATTTGACGACGTTGGCGGACGAACTCCTCAAAGAAAGCTGGAAGAATAGCAAGGGCCCCACCGTGCCTACCCCAGAAACTCTAATGAACACCTATGAGAGGCTCAAGGCCGAGTTTGAGGAGATAGTCGCCGTTGAGAAGCAGTAGTTCCCTGGCAAGGCGATGGCCCCCATCGAGGACGAGGAGATGGCCCCCGGAGGGATGGGATCCCCCGGTAAGCTGCACAAGGTAAAAAATAATGGCTTACCATAGTTGTGGTTTTTTATTATTTGCAATGTGCTTGCTAATATGTTAGGGTTGTACAGGTGCCGGTGGACGTCCTTGATGATTCCGATGTCGCGGTCCGTCCTGTGGACAACGCCCCAGAGATCGTTTTCGATGTCGCGGTCCGTCCTGTGGATATTGCCCCGAAGATCGATTCCGATGTCGTTGTCCATCCTGTGGACATCGCCCCGGAGATTGATTCTGATGTCGCGGTCCGTCCTGTGGACATCGCCCCAGAGATCGATTCCCATGTCGTTGTCCATGTTGTGGTCATTTCCCGAGAGATCGGTGACAAGAAATAGTTGGTCGCACTAATCCTTCAGGGGTAGTTTGCATTGTGTTTAATTACCAGAACAATGCGTGTTATCAAACCATCTTAGGGCTAGTGCACTATCTTGTGTGGGCGGTACTTGCTACTTCTGTTTGATACTGAATCATGCGAACCCTCTCCGAGTTATGGAAACAGATGTATCCTCACCCACTTTTGATGTAATATATGGCATGCTTAGATGTAAGTTTGAACTATTTATCATATCAGCAGGGCTTGTTTGATGATTCTTGGTGTTAGTAGGCAAGCTACTGTGCGAGCTATAGTACTTGCAAAACACTCACCGAAGAGAAACGTTGGGGCTGATGAGTTCATGGTACACTTATAGGTCTGATCCGTCGTCGGTGGCCAATAGCCCAAGATCCTAAAATTGTAGGCTTAGCGATCGATCAGACAATAGTCGACACAGATACATTCATGCCCCATTTGGTTTATAGGGTAGGAAAATCGTAGCAATAGGAAAGTCATAGGAAGTGAGATGACATGTATCTTAAATCCTATGAGTCGTAATAGGAAAGGAAGTGCCCTTTGATTCACATCATAGGATTTTTTTTCCATTGAGTCTAGGCTAATGTTTATTTATCTATGAAATGTGGAGGATAGGAAGAATTCCTCCATAGGAATATGATCCCATTCCTATAAACCAAAGGGCTCTACAGAAATTTTTCCTATAGAAATCCTATCCTATAAAATTCCTACAAGATTCCTCTAAACCAAAGGAGGCCTCACATTAATAGCCAGCAAAATTGGCACGTACTTGTAACATGCGTGAATGTGTAAAAATTTTTGTTGGAAGTGTGAATGTGTAGTGACATCGTACTTTCGGAGTGGCTACAGAGAGAGTGTACGTGTCCTAGGGATGCAGCTTTGTTGACTTACTGCACCTGCCTTTGGATGTATGACAGGTGGGCCCAACAGGTGGTTGTCCCACCTGTCATACAGCCAAAGGAAAGTGCTAGAGGGGTTGTGGGATGGAGAGAGATCTAGAGAGAGAGAAAGACCCTCTTTGTACTCCTAATCGTTAGATTGACAAAAGATGTTTTTTGTGAACACAAAATCATAGCAGTACAGAGACATACTCCCTCCGTTCCAAAATAGATGACTCAACTTTGTACTAACTTTGAAACGGAGGGAGTACAAATCCTAGGCGGGCTAGTTTGGCCTAGTGGGTTTCAGTGATATGACGTGCTACAGTGCCATCCAGTCTTCGCGTGTGGTAGCAGTATTGCGGGTACAGTAAGTTTTCTTGAAGAAGCGGAATTCAACGAATTCATGATGGTTCCTTCATCCGACCAACTTACAGTGGAAAAGGTTGGGCCTGCGCTACGACCGGGGTGGACCAGGATAATTTTGTGCATGGCAGGTGGACCAGGATGGTCGATGTCCCACATGTCGACGAATGAAAGTATTCTTTCTGATATAGAGGACGAGCAACAAGTATTCATTGTTTATTTTTTATGAAAGCTATTGTCTCCACTGTTATGACGGAGGAGTGTGAAACACGGCAGCCCAGTGAACTTGGCATGTGCACGACTCCCTCCTTCCTCATGTACTACCATAGTGTTGACTATAAGGTTGGCTATAAGGTTACAACTTTTTCTCACTTTCTCTCTATCTATTTCCTCTCAAATGTTTTTTACCTTTCTTTTTTAGACCCAATTGTTTTTGTATACCTATTTTTTTAGAATTAGTTTTTTTATACCTAGGAGCACGTGTAGAGACGGGCTCTTGCAGAGCCCACTCCTTGACTTTGTCAATGCCTCTCTCTCCTCCACATAAGAGGGCTTATAGCCCAGTATTTTACTAGTAGTATTTGCTATGAATGCGGGCAGCTGGCGTCTGAGGGGGGAGAGTGCGCGGGAGGGGGGAGGGGTTTTCTGGTGGGCCAGGCGATCAGAAGCGGGCTTGGAAGTGGTCCAGACTCCCGCATGGCCCACCTCACATTATCACCATAGCTTTCTTGGAGTCCGTGCGTGGCAGGCGGGCGATCTCTTCTCCCTCCCCCGTCTCTCTCTTCTCAGCCGATGCCTGCCGAGCGATTAGATATCGGCTATCGATGGTTTATTCAATTGCAGTCCCACATGTCAGTGAAAATGCAAGACAACATGTGTCCCCTCTGGTGAGCAGCGTGCGAGCCAGACTATCGGGGGTGCGACGCAAACGCGACGCGTACGAATCGTAAGTGTGCCGCCTTTTCCTTTTGAACTTGCAAAGTGTAACATTTTCGTGCGATCGATCGATAGAAATCCAGAACAAAATGACGAGGGCAGGGCTTTCCCATGCGTTAGGCGGCCTAGTTTGAGTGATATCACGTGCTACAGTGCCGTCCACTTGCTCCATTTTTATGTAAGCAAGAGTCTACACTCTTACGTGGGAGGAGTGCGAAACACGGCAGATCTGATTTTGATCGAGGGATAACTACTCCCTGGGAAATAATGGAGCACTGTTAGCGATTATAGCATGATAGTTAGGGCATCTCCAGCGCTGGCCCACAAAGTTACACCGGCATCTGTTCGAGGACACTGATGCCAGAGGATGCCATCCAATGTTGCCCGCATACCTTTCGACAACTATATGAACTAACCTGACAAAATTCGTGCAAACAAAGCAAAATTCAAATTAACCGAATGAAATTCATTACATTTTGAAAACTTTTCCAATAAATTGGACGAAATTCATTACATATTTCGCACAAACCGTACTAAAACCTACTGTAAACCTAACCTAAACGATCGCCGGCGCCCGACCACCATGTCCGGCCATGAGCCCCGAGAACGCCGGCCATTGCCTTTGCCTCCTCCTCATTCGCCTTGGCTTTGTCCAGCTCCGCGTTGATAACCTCCTCCTCGGAGCACAAGGTTCTAAAGATTTCCGCCTCCACATCGCCGTCAAGCGGCTAATCGACCGCCGATGTTTACCCCACCAAGCTTGGCGTCGACTGAGTGGAGGAGCGGTGGCCTTCCTGGGACCAGAGCGGCGTCGACCTACCGTGTACTACTCTTCCTTGTTGCCGGCTGCGCCCGCCGGCTTCATGGTCGTGGCGGCGGAGGGCGACCGGGGGGCAGCCGGCGATCTCCTTTGTCTGCTCCTGCGACAGTACGTCCAAGAGAGCTTTGGAGCGCGCCCGGAGCGGAGCCGCCGATGTCCTTCGTCTGCTCCTGCGACAGTACGTCCAAGAGAGCTTTGGAGCGCCAGGAGGCCATGGTTGGAGTGGTGCCGACAGAAGGAAGGGACCGGAGGAGAATGAGTGTGGGTCTTTGGCTATGGCTGGGAGCTGGGGATCAAGTTAATATAGCGGGCGAATGGCAATGAGCCGCGGCAGACGGATGGACGGCTGGCACCGAAGTAGGTTCATCGGTAGCCGCGTGTCATTAATGTGGGCAGCGGACGGAAGGATGGTCGTGGTGTCGTTAACGCGGAGCGGTCGGTTGCACCGGGATGCCGCGCGGGTGGCGCTCTCTCGGCCATCGCCCTGCTGCAATGCCAGCGCCAGTGAGAGGTCGCATCAGGCGTGAATGCGGACGCTGCTTCAGTGACTTAACTGCAGGTGCAGTTGGGTCACTGACATGTGGGCCCAACAGGCATCTGGCCCGCATGTTAGTGACACACCAACTGCACCTGCAGTTAAGTCCCATGAATGCGGCATTGACATTCTGGAGAGACGGTGAACGTTTCAGGCGGGAAGCACGCACTAGCGATGGAAGGGGTTTTGGTAGGCCAGGGCGGTCAGACGCTGGCGTGGTGGTAAAATGTGAACTCATGGATGACGAGCCTTTGAAGCGTATGCGGCACGTATTGACAACCAGGCGTCCATGCAACCGCCCTTGTCGCCAGCTAGCCTTCGACGACTACCATTAGACACCACACAACTATGCATAACTTACGAATAATGGACGAATCGATCAAACACACACTCGTGTGCAGTGGCACTATGATCGGTCGCTCACGATACATATATAGGTACCATAGTACCCTCTCTAGCTAGGCTGTTTTATAGATTGTCGTTGTGATGGATGATATACATGAGCAAGGCGCCGAGTCACGTCGTCACGTCGTGTGCAGAGCCATGGCTAAGGTCGAGCAGCTCGGCGCTCAAGCACGAGTATGACCGTTGGTGTTGAGCCAGGTGAATACATGCTCGGTGTTCGCGGAGGCCGCCAGCAAACGTCTAGACAGTAATGTCAAGCACCGCCGGGGCGGCGCAGGTGGCGGGCTCGCCATTTGCGTTGCGCCATGAGCAGGACTTTGATTGAGAGGGCGACATGCATGCACTAGCATGGTTTGACAGCGTGAGCGTGAGTGTCTGCACGCGTACATGCTACTTGCCTCTATGTACGGTGTGCGCTAATGTGTGCATCACGTATAATTTTAAAAAAATCGGTTTGTGCATTTAACGCAAAGTATTTCATTTTCATTTGGATGACGAGTGTGTGTTGCAGCGATGAGTCCGTGGTTTGATTCCTCACATACGCATAATTTTGGTTTTTATTTCTTTCTCCACTAACAGGTAGGCCCGCATAGATAGATAGATCTAGAACACGAGCTGATGAGGCGCATGCGGACTGTTTGACTGGTCAACTAGACAAATACGGAGCTATACGCTGAGCCAGTGACCGTATAATCACCTTATCTCGTATACAATTATCAAAGTGAGCTATCAAGACAAGTTCGGTGACCGCCAATGCATTTTACTCGGTAATAAATGACCAGGATTGAAGGGGAATCCAAATTTCCTTCGTCTTCTGTCCTTGAGCTCTTGACAAACCAATGCACTATACGGTTGTCCGGCCACTCCACCCCAGAGCTCTCACCAAGCGTCGTTCATGCCACCGCACTGCACACTAACCGGTAAGGAAGCGATGGCATCCCGCCGCGCCGAGTTCCTCGCCGCCCACAACCGCACACAAAATGGTCGGGAAGCGATGGCATCCCGCCATGCCGAGTTCATCGCCGCTCACGACCTCACACATACGTGAGCGGAATTTGAAGCTGCCAAGGCCGAATGGGCGGTAGAGCAAGAGGCGGCCAAAGCCACACAGAGGGAGCGGAAAAGGCAGAAAGCACTCAAGAAAAGAGAGGCCTGCCGCCGCAAGAAAGAAGAGGACGCACGCGCTGCTGCGGAGAGGTCGACGGAGATCCAAGCACGGTGGGGTGTCACCGACAAAGCCGGGAAGGAGAACGATGGCCTCTGGCCAGCATTTGAGAAGTAGTAGTACTAGTAGTTAGTGTGTGTGTGTGTGTCAGTGTCGCCCGTACGTTTGTTTATTTAATTACGAGCATGTACCAGTACTAGTTACCATTGTAGTTTTTAGAGCAAATTACCAGTACATTAGCCTAGACTCAATGGAAAAATTTCTATCCTATGCATCAAATGGCATCTCTTTCTCTATAGGAATTGAGATGCATGTCATCTCACTTCCTATGATTTTCATATTCCTATAAAATTCCTATCCTATGAACTAAAGGAGGCCTCTGCTAGAGTACAGTGCTACTGTAGCTAGCAGTACTACTGGTGCATTAGTTTTCTTCAAGAAGCGGAATTCAACGAAGTCATGATGGTTCCTTCGTCCGAGCAACTTCACAGTGGGAAAGGTTGGGCATGTGATTTGACGGCTCATTAGTCATTATTACTACGGCGCGACGACCGGGGTGACTCTCCCTTGGAGTTCTACGTGCATGGCAAGTGGACCAGGGTGGTCGATGTCCCACATGTCGGCGATCGGAAGTATTCTTTCCAATATCGAGGAGCAAGGAAACCACGTGGTATAGTATCACTGCTGATTTATATTTATTTTTTTATTTTTGATGAATGCTAGCGTTTCAACTCTTACGACGAAGGAGTGCCAAACACGGCACGTGCTAGATGTCCCACACGTCACCATAAGGAGTGGGACATGAACAGAGTGGTAGAGCGTCACCACTTCTTCCACTTCTAGGTCGGAGACCACACGTAGTAGTACTAGTGGTATGAACGGTACAAAGTGCCACCCGGAGAGAAAGACACGTCTAGTTGGAAGGTCTCGGGGCATACACGTAAACAAATATAAAACTTAATATGTGCCTCCAATTAATATAGTAGTAGTAGAGTACTTAGGCACGTACATCATAACATCACCGTGCATTGCACGTACAACATTTCGTGGTAGTAAGAGACAAATGTATATATACCATGCATGTTCATACTATTTGTGCCTTCTACTTCACTTAATGCGCTACATTACTCAGGTTCGTACGTCCACTCTTGGGTACATGTTCGTCTCGTAGTTCCACTCCCACGTGTTCTTCATAGATGGAACGATCCATAACTGCGGGCAACGGAAGTCCATATCATTGCAGCTAGTGTGGCTCCCCACGATGGAGACTCATCCAAACTATGGCCAGCCTCGACGCGGAGCAGTCGCGTGCACCGGGAAGTGGCGCTCTCTCGGCCGTCACGCTGCTTCAAAGCCGGCGCCAGTGAGAGGTCGCCTCCGCTCTGGTCGGGCATTAATGCGGCACTGACGCTCCGGGGCGATGCTCACCATTTCACGCGGGAAGCGCGTGCCGGCAAGGGAGGGGGGTTGGGTCTGCCAGGGCGGTCAGACGCGGGCGTGCTGGTGGTATTGGTTTTGAACCGTTTCAGGTGTAGTACTGGTAGTTTGCAAAACTACTCAATAATTGCACTCAGTTTCCTAAGAAATTGTGGTAAAAAACGTTACTCGACGATTTAATGGCCATTGTATGCATGCGTGACCAATATAATTGACCAATGTAAATGCACACAACGATTTAGTGGGCATTGTAATCTCAACATGTGATGGGGAGCTCTAAATTTGAATTTGAAACTTATAAAACAAAAAAATTGAAAACTTATAAAACTTATAATACGAAACAAGTCCCCTGGTTTGTCATCGCGAAGATGCGGTTAGAAAGGAGCACAGCTTCATACTCGTACGGCAACCAATCGGCCGCAGACAGCATGGTCCACCTTTGACCGCCATGTGCACGGTTCGTGAAAGCAATAGCGATGTCGAACACCGCGATGAGAGTGTAATTTTGGTTGGTGGACGACCGTATCGGGGCTTCAGGGATTGCTATCTTCTTCAATCTCACCGTGGTTCCATCATACCAATTCAGGCGGTGGCCCGTTGCATGGCTGATCCCAATGTTGGACAAAGGTTCTACGGGAACGGTGTCACCGTTGTAAATGTTGTGCAAATTGATGTTGGTACCTCCCGTATATATGCAAGCCAATCTCCACTGGCACGAAGCGTAACCTGTGAAACAGTGGGCAGCGGGGGAATTAGGAAATGGACACAAAAGTACTCTTTAGAATGCATTTACTACGTGATCAAACTCGTCACTTACCTGCTCATCGGCCAAAATCCGAGTGCCCTCAACGTCGGCATCTCAAGGGGTGTCAACTTGCAACTACGGCCATGCCACGCTGGAGAGACCCCCAAGGTCCAAGGAAACATCCTCATGCGTTGCACGTAACATCAAGATGCATTTTCTGAGTAGTTTATCTTGTGAGAGAAAAGGATGAACGAGGGAAGGCCTTATTTGAAAATGTGGAGAGGGGTGTGGGTATCTTTTTGCAAAATTGCCATAGTTTTCTTTCTATCCGTCAGATATAATTCAGACGGCCTATATTGCAGGATGGCAGGCACACCATCATCACAACCTCTGTTTTTTATAAGAGTAGTAAAGTAGTAGAAGAGAGATAGTGATAGATAGATAGATTATTATTAGTATAAGAGTAGAGATAGAGATTAGGGAGTTGGCGGATGGTTTGTTGTATGGCACGTTCGTGTCCATCCACTAGCCCGAAATTAAAGCACGCATGACATTTACAGCGACTGCGGTTAGTTGTTTTCTGGGCGCATGGACCAGCGCGGACTAGCGGACCTGGTCGCCCTTTTTCGAGCATGCCTTCGACAAGTACGTGCGTGACATGCGTGCATGCAAATCTTGCATGACCTAACCGTGCGAGCAGAGCGGTAGGCTGTCGAACTGCAGCCTGCATGTTGCAGCCATGTCATCCACATGCAACCTAAAGGCCAACTCATACTCCGCTGGACTATACTGTACAACTATGCATTGTTTGGCATGAATGTTCCTTGCAGCTCGTGCTGCAACTGGCGTACTCCATAGCCTGCTTCCTCTTCCACTGCCCGCGCATGTTCGCGGGAAGCGACCGGTCAACCCTTATATAGGAGTGCTAGCACAAAAAGATGCATGCATGACGACTAAAATTTCCTTTCTCTTATCTCTATGAAATAAATGTGGCGTGAAACTCAAACCCCTTTAAGTCTGAGTATAATGGAAATCATCGTCCTCCTCCGGCTCCGCTTCGCCCGCGTCTCGTCCTCCTATTCGTCTCTGCGTCATTGTTATCCTCCTCCGGCTCCGCGTGCTGCTCCGCCTCCAACGCCTCCTCGTCCGGCTCCAGCTAGTCTGGACTCCGGAGGCAGGGCGGCCGCGATCCGGGCTTCGCACCGCATCCAGGTTAAAACGTTACTCCGGAGGGAGTATGGCGTATGTCGTTACCTTCGGCCGGGCCATGGCTATCAGGCGACGGCGACCAGAGAAGAGGCGGCGGGAGGGGAATGAATGCAGCTACTGTTTGGGTTCGCCATCCAGCTTAAATAAATGTGCACCATTACGTGTACCCGCGGGTGCACAAATTGTAACATACGGGTCTGCTTAAGGGGGCGTCACGTAACTGGTGTGTGAGAGAGATTCTGAGAGACAGAGTGCGTGTGTGCGACTCTACTCTTCGGACATGTACTCAACCTTTGCATCGGGATATAAGTATAATGGTATTACACTTTAGCTAGTGATTTACGTGGCCATATTAACGTGGTTGTGTAAAAAAATGTCACTTCTTGCTCGTGATTTGCGTTATATAATTATGAGAAGTTTGCTAACTACTAAAGTAAAGTGGAATTTGTCCATGTTATACAAGTAAATTAAGGTGATTGTTTATCATCCGGGTAAGGTTGGATGAAGGGTGGTAGGAACAAATGCTCCGCCTAGAGCATGTGTGTGAGATGGGGTCTTAGTGTGTGGGGGGTGGGGGTGGGTGGGTGTGTGTGTGTGTGTGTGTGTGTGTGTGTGTGAAGCGGAGTCTCCGGTGGCAAAAGTAATTTAAGTGTGTGTAGCTTCATCGTAGAGAGGTGATGTGCATGGCAGAGGCTACCAACGAGGGGCGTGAGAGAGAAAAGGCCCGTAGAGAGGGAAGAGAAGGCGTGTGCGCATGAGAGGAGTCGACATCGAGAGAACGTGTTTGTTCGAGAGACACTGAGGAAGACTACTATATATCGATGGTGCATGTAGGCGGGAATTAAATGAAGGGATGGTCTTATTGGTTTCGGGGATATAGGGGAAGAGTGAGAGAGGGGCGTAGCTAGAAGGAGATTGTTAAGTGTGAGTGTGTGTTTTACCCATCCAGGCGGAAGTTATGTGCACACAAGAAGAGAACGATTCGATGTGGGGTTAGGGTTGGGGGTAATTAACTACGTGTGGAGACATTGGAGACCTTGAACGTGCATGTGCGAGAGGTATACATGTATACGTGGGATGTGTGTGTGTGTGTGTGTGTGTGCGCGCGCACATGATCGAGATAAAAGAAAGAAGACATAAGTCATAAGATCAATGACATGGGAGAGATGGATCGGTATGACAATATGCATGCATGTGAGAGTGCAGGGAAGAAGGCCCGATAATTGAGCATGTGTTTTTGTCTTTAAGAGATAGTGGCGTGGGCTACAGCATGCATCTATGGCGAGCAAAGGGAGCGAGACACAACGATTGTGCAAAAGAGATCAACATATAGATGCATGTATGGAGAGACAGATATAGTGTGCGTGATAGGAAGCAAGAGTGCGTGCGAGAAAGAAATGTTGACGGAGAAACTACAGATAGATAGAGAGATAGAGATGCTAGCTAGAGGGACATCGGCTAGTTTGAGTGTTGGAGATGACCGTTGAGCGGTTCAGAGGGTGAAGTTATGTGTGTGTGAGAGAAAGATAAAAAGAGGGCACATGACTGCATGTAGAGAGAAACATATATAGTGTGCGTGATAGGAAGCAAGAGTGAGGGCGAGAAAGAAGATTGATGGAGAAACAGATCAATAAAAGATAAAGATTCTAGCTAGTGTGTATGTTAGAGATAAGAGTCGAGTGGATCAGAAGGCCGAGTTATGTGTGTGGGTGTGAGAGAGATAGAGAGAGGGTGCATGTGAGTCACATACAAACAAATATCAGAGAGAAAATGAGATCCCGAGAGACGGAGTTTTGTGTCTGCGAGAGAGAAAGATATTTCACAACGAGAGTGATAGCTAGAGAGATATATCAGGGAACGCGAGATATCTCTAGGGAGAGAGATTGTGTGTGAGTGGCATACAAGAGAATGATGGAGAGATATGAGACCCTGGGAGACAGAGTTTGTTTTGTGTGTGAGAAAGAGATATTTAAGAGGAAGAGTCGTAGCTTCTCATACCTAAGGAGCACAAGACATGTCTGTGTGAGAGGGGGTGTGCGAGTGGCACACAGGGGAATAGTAGAGAGAAATGAGACCCCGGGAGACGAAGTTTGTATTCGTGTGAGAGAAAGAGATTTCACATGGAGAATCATAGTTAAAGACACATCAGGGATCGAGATATACTTAGAGAGAGATAGAGTGTTGAAGGTCGAGGGAGAGAGTGCCGTCAGTGTGTTACAAAGATAAAAGATCATTGTCGACATACAAGTAGCATGAGAGATACCCGAGAGACGATGAACGTGTATAGGTCTAGAGAGATACTCCTATATAAGCATGAGTGATAGCTATATGAGACGAATATCTGGATTAAAGGGGATTCAAATATTTAAACTAGAGATCACGACATCGATAATACCATAATGAAAATTCGTGTATCAAACATGCATATTCATTTGAATTTGGGGACACGTGTAATGTTATATAGTTTATCAATATTAGTGATCCATAGATTCTTTAATTAGAGACAATGCATGGTTTATATGCAATTAATGTCTAAACGGGATTACACTATTGCGTGTGTGAAACACATTATACATGTTTGAGAAGTAAAAAAAACCGCATGAAACACACATTAATTGGAGACAGCTAGCGAGGAATGCATACACTGGATTTCAACATAAAGTGGTTTCAAATATTTGAAAATCCAAATTAAGATGGATCCAGCCTTATGAATCTGAGATCATGCCATTTGTAAACCATATTTGTGTATAAAGGGTGTTGTGCTTTTGAAAGTATATATAAAAAATGATGTATATAGAATTTTATTCCAATCGAAAATGGATCCTGCCCGAACAAAAATAAAATACAAACTGGATTCAAATTAAGTTGGCACGGTAAACGTGCACTCTTGCTCTGCAAAAATTTGATAAAGCGGGGAAAGTCGCAGTAACCGCCCGAAACCTAAATCTGCGAGATGGAAATTACTGCCTATTCCTGACATGCGAAGCCTATCGGCTTGATTTCTATAGGTTTCAATAGGGGTAGGTTTGTAATTTCACTCAAACGTGACATAACCGCCTCTCACCCGGATTCATACACGGTGGGCGCCAAAACACAGTGTCTCCTCAGCCAAAATCGACTCCCTCCCCGATTCATACACGGTGGCGCCAAAACAAACTCTCATCGGCCGAAATCTCCGTCGGCAAATATTCGGTGTATGCGAGATTACCGTCATATCCCCAACCGACTAATATTGCTGTGATGTAGGAAATTTTAAACGGGGGCTAAGTTTGTAAATTTCCTCGCATTCGAGACAAGCGCGCCGTGAAGACATGGTTCCCCCTCCTCTCTCTCTCTCCATTTCCCCATTCGTACTCCGTGGGCGCCAAAACACCCTCTCCACGCCAGCCTCCTTCGTCTGCCACCCCATCCACCACCATCCTCCTCCACCATGCCGGAGCTGATACCCCGACGCCATCGTCCATTACAAGAGATCGACCTCTCTCACCAACGGCTTCGGACCGGATCCTTGCATCCCGTCCTCTCGCTTCATCCCCGCCGTCGTCCACCTTGTCGGCGCCGCTCCTACGATCGTCTCATCCACCGCGCCAGGATATTTCTCCCGCAGCCACCGTCTACCCTCCTAGATCTGCTTCCACGCCGCCGACAGCCATCGCTACCGCAGCACCGTCAAATTCTCAGCAGATGGATACACGGCGTCGCACCATAGGCGGTACTCTTTTGTATCTGCTCAACTTATTTATCGCGGCAAGAAAATAGATCGACACTGCTTTACTCTGATTTCTTGTCATCACTTACTTGTTAGTTGAAAGCAAACATTGGTTGCAAAGTTGCCTTTGTCCGGTTTGCACCTTCAGATCCGCCATGGCACGCTCAACACTATACTTGCAATGCTTATGGTTTTCCCCTTTTATATTCCACACTAGCTAAATGACAGTAGACTAAATTTCAAAATTGGGTCAATCGATTTTTGAGAGCTCGCCGGAGTTCGTCGGTGGGAAGGAAGGGGCTCGCCGGAGGGCTGCCCCATTATCTATCTTAGGGTTTCGGGTGGGGACAGTAGTTGTGGGGGGCTGTCGTCGGGCTATGGTGGGGCCTCGCTGGAGGAAAAACTCGATGCGGGTGGGGGTGGGGTTAGCTACAGGGATGGCGGGGGGCGGGGGAAGATCAGAGGTGGTGGGCGGTTCAGGGGAGGGCGGGGGCCGGTGGTTCGGTCGGCGACCCGTGCGGTGGTCTTTAGGGGAAGAATAAGAGGCGAGGAAGAAGAAGGGTTAGGAGACGTAGGATCTTCATCCAACCGCCTGAAATGGTCGATTGACCCAAATGACGAAAGTCAGGCGACTTGCATGTAGACATTCCCATATATTCAGTACTATTATCGTAGGTGCTTCGAGACGTACGTGCAAGCAGTGCTCCTCAACCCATCAAGATAAACAACATGCCACTCATAATTCCAAACTTAGTTGCTCAAATACAAATCTTGATGCTGACATGTACTAAAACTGAGAATGTTTAATTGGTCAGTTAATGTTCTACTTTACTTTTGAAAAGCACATGCGCCACATATTGAGGAACATCAGGGAGTTGCATTATTTATGTGCTCTAGTTCATCATGTGTGGCCAACCAAGATTTTATTATCCAAAATCTGCTTGCTCTTCTTTAGCATGCTCCTCTTCTGTTCTTCCTTTGTAAGTACTCTCTCCATACCTAAATATAAGTCTTTGTAGAGATTTCTCCATGAACTACATACGGAGCAAAATGAGTGAATCTACACTCTAAAACGTATCTATATACATCTGTATGTGATCCATAGTGGAATCTCTACAAAGATTTGTATTTAGGAACAAAGGGAGTATAATAGTTGTACAGTATGTTCTTTCTAGTGAAGAGGAGCAGGGACATTTGCAGTGTACAGGTCTATTCGGTTGCTTGTCATGGACGCTTTCAACTCTTCGTGTTGGTCTTAATATTGATTGTCATGGAAGCTTTCAACTCTTCATATTCGATCGTATGTGTCGCCTTTGAGAGTTAGATTGATAGTAACAGTACTGCGCCTTCAGTTGTAGGGAGCTGGTATGCGAAGCCTTTCTAGCCGTACCGGCAGTACTAGCACATATATTCCAACAAGTTCCACTTTCCTGATTTTACTCCTCATGCTTAGGGTTTTCCCATTATATCTACACTACGATCTGCCTAGGTGCTTTGTGTCCTACTAGCAGTTGTCCACCCTTTAAAGCTAAATAACACACCAATCATACGTCCTAAGGTTCTTCAAATACGAATGTAATATGATACTGACATTAACTAACAGACACGCATTTAATTGGTTAGCTAATGCTCCCAATTGAGTTTCCAAATGCATGTGGCCACATATAGAGAGACATCCATGGAATTGCATTTCTTTGGGTGCTCTGATTCATCATGGGTGGGCAACCAACATTGTATAGAAAGAAGGGGAATCTCAATAATATGCTTCCCCTTCTGTTCTTTAACATGTTCCTCTTCTGTTCTTCTTTAGTAAGCACAGTATGTTCCTTGTTAGGAAGGGGAGCAGGGACATCTACAGTCGACAGCTCTATTGGGCCGGTTCTGCTAAATGATTTCGCACTTCGAGTTGGTCTGCCGTAATACCCTGGAAATGGTGGGAGTCATGCGGTCTTTGATAGACTAAACAGATAGTAACAGTTGTGTGCCTTCAAATGAATAGAGTTGGCCTGTAGGTGATCGATAGGCTGCATATTAGTAGCGGAAAAACCCTCTGTCTTCCAGCCAGTTCTGCTTTCCCGATTTATTTATGGTGGTTATGGTGTACCCCTATTATCTACACTACAATCTGCCTACTGGCTCTGCACTCTCGTTATCATGGTTTGGCAATAAACTTTCTATACGGTATATTATGAACCTATCATCTGCCAACTATCCTTACATCTGGGGCTCCCAACAGGGAGCCTATTTTTTGTGTAATTGTGCCAGATTATATTAATCTACTCACCATATTACAGCACACATGGGCTCTCTCATTAGAATCCAGTGATAGCACACAAAGGTTTAAAGGGAGCCTCTATTATATTACAATATCCTCTGCATTACAAAGATAATCTCACTACTGTTTATGTTTTCATGCTTTACAGATATTGTACGTAATCACAATGAATATAAGAATGCGCACATCAGAAGAATATTGTGGAGCGGTTCAATGGGTAACAAACTTGGCATCAAGGGATTGAGGTCCATTGTGGATGCAATGAAACCCAAATGCTCCCGAACTATAGATTCGTATTCAGAATATGATCCTAATGACTATTCTGAGCTTAAGGAGTCAAAGGCAGATGGCCTATCCTGTTCACCCAATAAGGTGCCTGTTCTAATTTGGCAAGGTTTTATTGGTTGCACATATCTTGCATAAGGTGTCTTGCATTTCTTTTGCTTCGTTGCACCGCCATCTGCTTAGTTTACTCATGATATATGTGAAGATGCCATGCCCATCCATTATCAACACCTATTCCATTTGTTGTCATACCATGTTTTTCCATTCAAATGTTGTTTTTGTGTTTCAGACATCCAAAAGGAAGAGGGTGATTGCAGAACCTGAAGGAGTAAAAGCAAAGTCCTTGAAAAAGGTGGTGCTACCGGAGAAATCACATAGCACTCGACGTATATTGGCGATAGAACCAGCGCCGCAAAACCTAGGATATTGCGACTGTGCTGGTCGCTGCTTTGCTCTTGTGAGTACCTATTGTCATATCGCTATCCTTACATTCATACCTGGTGGATTATGTGACATCATTGTGCATTATAGCTTGCTTTTCCATTGTTTGCTCCAAATTATCATATCTATATTAATGCTTAAATTAATGTAGAATAAACCCAATGCTTATGAAGAAATTTAGTTCTGCATTGTTCTTGTAAGTATCTGTTGTCCTTCATCACTGTACTTATATTTGTCAGCTACTTCTTCATGTACACTTTGCAGCTTATTTTCCCTTGTCCTTCATTTTTCTACACATCAGATCTACATTTACTCTTGACAAAATATTGAATAAAACCAATGTTACTGAAGAAGTTTAGCTCCGCATTGCTCTTGTCAGTGCCTTCTGCCTGTATGTTGTATTTACATTTGTACTCTACATCTTAAGTTAAATAATCGCCATTTGTACATATATTTTCACATCTATATTTACTCTTAACAAAATGTAGAATAAAGGCAATGCTCTTGAAGAAGAGTGTCCGGTAAACTTCTTGAATTGCCCCCCTCCCCCATCAATATGGACAAGGGCTTTATAGAGCTTGTCTTCACTACTAATGTAAGTTTGTCCTCCTCAAGCCTTCAAACTATGAACAATGGTCTGGTGAAGCTGGCCACTCCTGCACAATGCCATTTCCTGTCGTCTTAACTATGAACAATGCCTATTGTGTTAATGAGATTTTAAACCGTGTCTCTTTATTTCTGACAAAGAAATGAGATGAATTAACAGTGCTGATGCTTATACGTGCAAAACCTGTTATCTACCTACTTGTTTCTCTTTCAGGGTGACAGCACTACTGCTAGGAAGAACTGCCACAATGATAGTGAGACGAACCCATTGTTTGTCCCTCTAACATATATTCCAGAGAAGAAGGCAACACATCTTGAGGGTAGGGATACAACCACAAAGTCATATCTTGATGTAGTGTCGAACTTACTCAGTGACACAAGCTCGACGAAGTCGCCGCCTGAATCTGTTCGACTTCTTCAGTCTGAAATTCAAGCAGAAAGACATGCTTCTGCTCAAATCCGACTGGAACTCCAATCTCTATGCAAGATTAACCATAAGTACAGGACGTCTATTGATGTTATGCAGCTTAAGTTGGTGGATATAAGCGTCAAAGAAGCGCAGTCACATCAGGTTGCTAAGCCGCTTGCGCTCCAGCTCCTGGGCCGGGCTAACCTTTCTTGAACTGTGTTGAAGTGATGTCGGTTCTATCTATTATTTTGTCGGCCTATTAACTTCCACTAGTGGCGACCTGTTAACTTCCATTGGTGGCGACCTGCCTAGTTTATGGAATCTGTTGTCTGGTTGCCCTTTATTATTATCACTGGCGGTGAACTTTGATGCCCAGGGGATGTAATATGCTATAATTTCTTTATTGTATAGTCTAGGTTTATTCTTCGCCACGATGTTGTAATTTATTTGTTGTTTCTGTTGTCGTCGCTCTGAGAAAAGGTCATAATCTTCGTTCGGTGCGCAATGAGCCAATAGGTTAGGTTTATAAAATAATAATTTCTGTACTAAAACTGGTCGATCGCCAATCGCTAGTACGGGCCAAACCGTGGGCCTACAATCATCTTAGGCCATTAGTTAGGTCTAGTTTTAATCTGGCCCACTATTAGTTTCGGGCCTTTAAAAGGCCGAGTAAACCGCTTGCCTTAATTGGGCCGGAAAATTAAATAGGCTTTTAACAGATTGAAAACTAGATTCAGCCTTAATTGTGGCGAACAAATCACGGGCCGACAGCGCGTTGTAATATAAATCGGCCCATTATTAGCCCATTCGGGTGACGGGTCATTAACAGGGTGAAATGTTTTTGGGCCTTGCCTGACCCAATTACATGACAGGCGGGAAGCGGGTCGGATGTATAACGGGCCTAAATTAGGTCCAACGCTCTCAAGGGCCTTTAACGGGCCGATAGGCAGTTTGGGCTAGAATGTATCCACGAAGACTACGGGCCGTTAAGAGGCCGAAAGTAACTACGGACAATAATTAGGCCCAGGTGCAACTCGGGCCTTTAAACGGCCGAAAGTGAAACCGGGCCGAAAGAGGCCCATATGTAGATAGGGTCGCTGACAGGCCGAAACTAATATCGGACCGAACTGTTAAACGGGCCATTAAGAGGCCGAAGAGAAAACCAGGCCGCCAATGGGCCCAATGGCACAGTAGCTGTTAAAAAGGTCGTATCTATTATGGGCCGTAATTTGGCCCAAGAAATGAAAGTCAGTTAACGGGCCGGATCATGTATGGACCGTAATTTAGCCCAAACTATTGCAGGCTGTTAACGGGCCGGATCTGATATGGGCCGTAAACTGGCCCCGAATATTGTAGTTATTTAACGGCCCATATCTGATGTGGGCTATAATTTGGTCCAGAAAATGTTAGGCTGTTAACGGGCCGGCCCATTAGATCTGACAAAATCTTGTGGGCCTGTTCCTGGGCCGGCTTTTAAACCTATATGGGCCTCTATTGGGCCATCCCACATGTCAACGTTTCATTGCCGGTTCTTGTCAAATGGATGGTTGACATCGACGAGTGAGAATTTTACACGTGAAAAATCTCCATTGGTCCGGGCTGTTAACGGGTTATCGGATCCAAACCGGAACCCGATAGCTTAACGGCGACCCGTTACGGTGGATGCCACGTGTCGGTCACCCTTGACAAAAGCACTTCGAGGACGCGTGATTTATCGTCATGGAAGTGGACACTTCTGTGATGATAATTTTTATAATGTCATGGAACACTTTTACGACAACACAGGTATGACTATCTTGATTATGTCATAAAATCGTCATGGATGTACATGCATGACAGAAAACGTGACCTACTGTGACAAACACGTATCATCACGGAAGTGTATTTTTTGTAGTGTGGGGAGGAGCGCCTGTAGTCAGGCCCCGGGGATGTAGTCATGATGGTGAACCTCATTAACAAATCTCGGTGTCGTACCTCGTGTGATTGCTTGATCCTCGGTAAATCAAAGGTGGCCTCGGATTTATTCTAACAGCTTGCAAGCAATCCATGGTTTCTCGCAATAGCACTGAAGGAAAGTATAAGGCAGTTGTCAATGCCACAGCTGAGCTTATCTGGGTACAGACTCTGTTGAGAGAGTTGGGAGTATCTCAAGATCAGCCACCGGTCCTTTCATGTGACAATATTGGTGCGACCTGTCTTTCATCCAATCCGGTCTTTCATGCTCGAACCAAGCACATCGAAGTTGACTATCATTTTGTGAGGGAACGTGTTGCGCAAAAACTTCTTCATATCAAGTTTATCTCTTCTAAAGACCAACTTGCTGACATCTTCACGAAGCCACTTCCACAGCCTCAGTTCGAAGGTTGTAGACGTAATCTTAATTTGCTATGTACTTCAGGCCACAGTTAAGATTGAGGAAGGGTGTTAGACTGTATGTATACATAGCTTCTGTGTGTAACTGTGTATTGTATTTGTACACACGATGTACCCCTATATATATAAGAGAGCCACACCCGTATTAGGCTGTCGAGCAGTTTCCCACAACCCTAATCTTTATAGAAAGAGGAAGCGCATTGTTGTGTGGCTTCGATCAAGGCCTTGTGAGGTAACTGAATTATGTAATGCATATATGTTTGGTGCTTGATCTATAAACTCTTTTTCTCCCTGAAAGTAATAATAATAATAATAATAATAATAATAATAATAATAATAATAATAATAATAATAATAAAGAATAGGGATCCACCCATACATCCATATCTTAGCATCTACTAGCAAATCTGCCCGTGCGTTGCAACGGGAGGAGAAAAACTACACTCTCGTAGACCGAATAGCTCAAAACCTCCCGCACACATTCGACGACATCAACAAACTCCTTAATTGTACAACATGATATATTGTGTTGGGCAAAACATAAATGTGGGATGAGTCCATAAGTATGTACCTGGCTATGAGTATTTCTTCATAGCCTTGCTAACGTTCCTCAGTGATGCCTAACAAATATTGCATTAGCTTGAAAACAGCAAAGTCCATTTTATTACTCAATGATAGCATATACATAACACCTAGCATCCCATAGCACGGCCACCACCACTTCTGAACTTCCGCTGACAAATATGACGGGCTTTGCATTGGAAGGAAAAAATATGCTAGTATTCTCATAAAATAATGCAACATGTCAGAACTATAAATATCAAACTGAAAATTAGTTTTGATGAACAAGAAACATGATTTGCTATGGAGAAATACCAGACGACATGAACGTTCTAGCATAGCATTACTTAAGGTGGGGGTCTTCCCTGAAAGGAAGGAATCAGGTGAATCCACCACCTTAAAGCATCACTGCCATTTGCGTGAAAACATCTCCTGCCCACCATCAACATCATTGTATCCCTACGGCCTGTAAAAGTCCTTTGACGCGACACAGCCTCGGCTTCGTGATCACGACCACTGTTTTTTTCTAGTTTGAAAAAATCTTTGCAATTAGAGTATTTCCTAAACAAAGTAATTTATAGCTTTCATCTGAAGATATATATGCACCAGATATTTGAGAAATTAATAAGCACTATTAATGTTGAGGTATGAATAAGCAAAAAGCTCTATATTGATACTGAAGGCCAAAAGGTTTTCTATGTAGTTGACATCGCACTGACATATCTGCAGTCTGCACTATTAATTATCACTGTAGGACTAAAAACAGTTATAAATTAAGTTAAGAAGGAAGATGTTGAAACAGACTCTAAAACGAAGACTCCCACATCGCAAATTGTTGTATGGACTATACCCATGAAGAGGCTATACATCATATTTTCTCCAACTAAAACAGAGAAACAACGATGAGCAAAAGAAAATCACGGGCAGACCAAGGCTGCTAATTTGCACTAAGTGTTGACCTAGGTAGGCCAGAGGCAGCTGCTTAAGCGGCCAATCTGTGGTGGTGGTCTTCCATATACTCCGTAATTAACATTAACATTAGAAGCAGATTTAGTACCAGTTATGACATTTATTCTAAGCTAATTACATATGTTAATGGAGTGCACCCCATCCACACCACAACCCATCCCTAGAATCCACCCGACTCGCCTCTTTGTGTCATTGAGAGAAGTTGACATACAGACGAACAGAAGGAGGCAATAAAGGCAGTTGTAGCTTATCCCGTCTTCCTCCTCCTGTGCCTTCTTCCTCCTCAACGTCCTTTCAGTGCCTTGCTCCTACTCCACCAGTCCTCTCCCTTCTTCCTCCTACTCTATGTCCTCCCCATCCTCCATCTCCCCACCGTGTGGCTCTCCGTCCGTCTCTTGCCTCCCTCTTAATTATACGCTCCTCACGACCGCCTCCGCTGCCGGATTCGCCACCACCAGGCACCTCGCCCCCGCCTCAAAGAAACACCAGTAGCGCGGATGCATTGTTGCCTTGCTTGCGAATCTTACAGCGCGCCTCCTCTCCCTCAATGACCGCCTCTTGACGGACCAAGGCGACAAGGGCTTGGTTCTCGAGCCACTCAACTACGCCCGCGATGCGCTCCGGGGGTGCGCGACCGCAATGGCTTGCCAGGACCAAGTTAGCAACTGCACTGACATGTCGTGTCGGGAGCCGCCGCGCTTGACGATGTAACCAGGAGCCGCCGGCTGGGTGAAGGACCCCCTGCAAGAGGTGACTGAAGGCGGGGATTTGTTTAGTTTTAAAGTGTTTTGGTGCTCCTTGTGGTTTTCTTTTTTCGGAACAAACTCCTTGTGGTTTCCTAGTTGTATAGGATATGGAATTGAACTTCGATTGAACAGACACGGATAGCCTCGTAGGTGATGTGAGGTCACCACGGTTTCAATCCATCTAAGCACAATTTTTTTTCTGAATTTTTTTTTAATCTTTATGATTAACACAAAATCAACGGATAGAAAGGCGTGGCGTATGGAGAACTATGAAAGCCTCTTTTTTTAATATTAGGTATAGACTCATCATCCACAATCCTCTTACTTTTTGGGCGTTACTGCTTTGTGTTTGCTGACATACATCTGCACACGATGAAAATTCGTCTACTTTTTATCTAGGCCACAAATGATGTTATTGGATGGAATTTTTCACATGCATGAATTATTTTATATTTTTTAGACATCACCAAAGAAAATTGAGGAGAGATAATATGGGTTGCTCCAGCAACTAGTAGCACAAATTCCTCCTTCAAGCAACGAAAACATGGCAATTTCGTGTCATATCTTCCCTTGTAGTGTACGCGAATAATATCACGCACTTCTTCCGTTACCACACACCAACGTACACATCATTCGGTAAATAGTATACAGAAGACAACAAATCATTGTAAGCAGTACAGGCAAGAGAATCAAGCTATCAAGCAATGTTTCAAAAAAAAAAGGGAAAGGCTTCAAACAGTAGATAGAGCCAAACAAAAGGAAAGAAATAAAATGGGAAACATTAATCACACCAACAATTTTATATACAAAATCATTCCATGTTCAAGTATTTAATACATTTGCCAAATTACTTTACTATATGCTCTTTTAACTACAACACTTTCCATTTCTGCACATCTCTTGTTTACTCAAATTCTCACAGAACACTGAAAATCTAAGTACAAAATACAGTTACGGAGATGAAAACATATGCTCATCATTATTGACTATAAGATGGTAATCTCAGCCTTGAATATACCCGACAGGGGCTGCAATCGCCACTTTTGTATAATGGCAATCTTGGCATTGAACTTACCCGCTAGGCGCTGCAATGGCTATATCCTCAATACTACTTTTGTCGAACATTATCTCTGTAGGTTTCAAACACCCACGAATGAATTCCTGCCCAAGTTGCGCCCGCTCATTGTCTCCAAAACCAAACACGATACCTTTATTTGTCACTGCAACAGTATGGTATAGTCCAGTGCTTATCTGAGAGACATAATGACCAGACAGGCTGTCGAGAACGCGAGGCTGCATCACTTTGTCAGATGATCCGCGGTCAGGAAACCCTAAACTCCCAAAGCCCATCCATCCAAATGCAAAAACTGAGCCTTCATCAGTGAGAACAAAGGTCTTTCTCTTTCTTGCGCATACCTGTCCAAATTCACGAACACAAAAGCTTTTACATATGAAACTTGTGTAATTATGCTGGTAAAAGTATTGAAAGATAACAACATTTTCATTAGAACATGCAACTTCAGTCTCATGCTTTGCATGAACTTTAAGCCGAGCATAGCACTGGACGGGCACGTTCAGAACCGGCTGGTAAATGCCGCCCATGAAATCTGGACAGCACTGAGATACTTTCTTGTTCGTGCATAAAGTAAGACATAATTCAATACCTGGACAGTTATATACAAATACGAAAGGGAATACATCTGACAAACAATTACTCCCCGGCAGGGCTCTTGTTGCAACTAATGGATTCCCGACAGATAGGATAAGGAGAAGATGCTGCAACTTGTCCATACAGTCAAACATCCATTAAATGAATTGGTGCAGATGCTCCAATAGTTTTGATGTTTCACTAAATGGTTTCCTCAATGATTAACTAAATATGGATTATGTAGCAAATTTCAAACATCACTCTCCTGACTAGATGTTTCACTAAATGGTTTCCTCAATGATTAACTAAATATGGATTATGTAGCAAATTTCAAACATCACTCTCCTGACTAGATGTTTCACTAAATGGTTTCCTCAATGATTAACTAAATATGGATTATGTAGCAAATTTCAAACATCACTCTCCTGACTAGAAGACGAATTGGAAAACACCTATATTGCGAGATTCAAAACTCAAATAATTTGTTGGTTCCAGAAATGTAAATTTTTGGAACCATTTTCTACTTTCAACATAGACTTATGAATGGTACACTATTAAATTTATTAGTAGTAATATGACTAGAAAGAAATTCAAATAGACTCAACTTTATTTGTGATTGTTCTGTAATCTAAATTAGTGTTAAATACAAAATATGAACACTAATTGAGGTCTGCTACTAGTAGTTGTTGCTTTGGTTCCTGCTACTTTTAAGTACAATGTTCGACCTTCTCTCATTAAATGCAGTATTGTGATTCTTCTGCGAAAGAAGCTAAGGGCATCTCCAACACCGCCCCCGAAAATGGGCCGGTAAGTCCGCAAGCTCAAAATAAAAGCATATCAAATCTTCGATGAATGAAAATATTCAAATGCAACAGTACTTTTAATTTAAATATCACCCCCTCTGTAAACTAATATAAGATCTTTTAGATCACTGATCTTATATTAGTTTACAGAGGGAGTACAATCCAACTAAGTTTTCAAATAAAATAGTTAAAACTTGAATTCAACTCGATCAGATGCTCGAGTTGTCCATTTAACCAATCACAGATGCTCAATCAAATCTTCCTTGAGCTGCTCATGAGTTGCTCGATGCCGAATTTGTTGATGCATTTGAATAAACTCATCAAACGTGGCCGGATTCTGATCTGATAGTTGGATAGGATCACACCCATGTTCTCAAATTCCAGACCTCCGGCAACATCTTCACCCTCATCCTCCACGATCATCTTTGTGCGTGATCACGCAACATGTCATCACCTCCCACAAGGTCTCATGATCCCATTGTTTAGCAGGTCCACGAACAACTGCAAAACCGGCTTGGAGCGCTCCAAATGCCCTCCCCGCATCCTTTCTAACTCCTTGTCTTTGGGCAAAGTGAGCTCTTTTCTAACCAACTGCATCATAGATGGTCTTGACTAACGTAGTCCACGGATGATTGATACCGTCGATCAGATAGTAACCCATGGTCATTGTACTGATGCCCATTGACTGTATAGTTGCAAGGAGGAGCTTGCCCTTCAGTCAAACTAGCAAACAATGGAGACCGCTACAGCACATTGATGTCATTGTGAGACCCGGACATGCCAAAGAAAGGGTGCCAAATCCAGAGGTCATGTGATGCAACTGCTTCAAGAATGATGATGGGCTTCTTAACATGGCTCTGAAATTGCCCTTGTAGGGCTTTGGGCAATTCTTCTATTTGTAGAGCTTTTGAGCAATTCTTCCACCTCCAGTGCATGCAATCAAGAGATCAGAGCAAACCTGGCCACCCTCTTGCTTCCAACATTGCCAAGATCCTTTCTGTGTCGGCAACAGTTGGTTCTCTCAAGTACTAAGGTCCAAACACCTCGACCGCCGCAACAAATCTGACCATGGCATCTCCACATGTGCTCTCAGACATCCGGAGGTACTCGTCCCATGAATCTACGGCCGTGCCATATGCAAGCATCCGCAATGCAGCCATGCACTTCTGGTAACCAGAGAATCCAATTCTTCCTACGGGATCCTTCTTCGAGATGAAGTAATCATTGTAGGACCGGACACCATTGTAGAGGGGATCAAAGACATTTTTTGCATCCTGAAAGCGCCGGTGAAAATTGTCCGTGAATAAGGCATCAAGGGCAAAGTAGTCGTCCATCGGCATCAAATGGCCCCGTGCCCTATTCCGGTTCCATGCTTGATGATCCTTGTCTCCTTGATCGATCCCTTGAAATTGAGAACATGCTCTTCCGCACGCTCCGCGTCTACAAGGACCACTTGCATCATCGCCGTTTCATCCGCATAATCCTTCTCGTCAGACAACTCAACGAGTGCTCGTATAAGTACTCATGAATCCTCAAACAGGCAAAAACTTTAGCATGGGCATTTCACCAAACACTTGTCGGGTGGTAAACGGACGAGAGTTGTGGACCAACGCCATAGGCAAAGCGGCGGGAGCGGAGGAGGTCGTGGAGGTCCAGGGGTGTAGAGCAGCGGCTGCGGCGCGGGAGGAAGCGGATGTAGAGAAAGAGGGAAGGGATGGAGACGGGGTTGGGTGGCCCGGGGGTGTCGGAGACTCGGAGTCCTACATGACAGCGGTCCGGACTCCCGCAAAGCCTCACAAGAGATGGAGACGCGGGGTTGGGTGGGCCGGGGGTGTCGGAGACTTGTAGTCCTACATGGCAGCGGTTTGACAAGCGGACTGATCCGCGGACCGATGCGGGGCGGCGTTGAAAGGCAAACTGCATCTGGACAGCGAGTTCCGGATGTATGCGGGCGATTCAAGGGTCCACTTTGCAAATACCCTAAGGCTGGTCATAGTGGTGAATAACTTAGACTAGTAATATGCATATGTTACTAGTCTATATGTTAGTACTGCCTCTGTTCACAAAAATAAGGTGCTCTAACTTCTTTCTGAATCGAATGTATATAGATACGTTTTACCGTGTTTGTTCATTCATTTCTATCTGTATGTAGTCCATATTGAAATATCCAAAACATCTTATATTTGTGAACGTAGGGGGTACTTCCATAGTGGGTAGTATCATATGTGTGATAACATAGAGACCTTCATTTATTACTTTGTAATCATTTTTCATTGGGAAGCGCTATGTGATGGTAACACATTAGAGCAAGTACAATAAGCTTATGTAAGCAGGCTATAAGAATTAAAATATTATTTTCCTGATGACATGGAGGGAAGAGAAGAGGAGAGAGAAGATGAGCTGGCTACAGAATAAGAGCCAGCTGCAGCACGTGCTCCTAGGCACTATGTGAGAGTGGGAAGTGGGACATGTATTAATAAGTAGCAGAACTTTATGTGTAACTATTGTACTTGCCGGCTATAAGGTTGGCTATAGATGACATGGCGAAGTCATATAGCCATCAGCTGGCTATACTATTAACCATGCTCTTAGAGCAAGCACAATCAGCAGGCTGCAAGGATTAAATTATTATATTTCTGCTGAGTTGGATGAGAGAGAAGAGAGAGAAGTGAAGCGAGCTGTAGATTAACAACCGGCTGCAACACAGACTCCAAGAAACAATGTGAGAGTGTGAAGTGGGCCATGCATTAAAAAATAGTACTCCCGCCGTTCCAAAATAAGTGTCTCAACCTTAGTAGTACAAATTTGAGACACTTATTTTGGGACGGAGGGACTACTACTTAGCAACTAGCTACTATACATGTTGGCAATTAGGTTGACTATATGTGACATGGCAACTTTATATAGTCGGTTGTTGGCTATACTATTAATCATGCTCTTATGTTAATCCATTTGTCTCTCCTCTTTAATTACCTGCCATGTCATCTTTTTTGCCTGTGTGGCATGCATGTTACTATGTTATTACTCCCAATATGAGTAGTCTAAAAAGTAGATGGAGGTTGGTGTATATTGCCATGCACGGTGGTAAATATTGTCAATGTACTCAAAAACAGCCCCCCCCCCCACCCCTCCCGAGCACACCAAAATGGGCCTCCCAAAAATATGTTGAAGCTTGGCCTCGTCCAGTTATGCTACGAGCCAATCAAGCAAATCATTAATCATTTATAAGAGTTGAAGAAATGCTCCGAGTTATGCTATGAGCCAATCAAGCAAATCATAAATCATTCACAAGAGTTGAAGAAATGCTCCGAGCATAACAGCATAACACCTCGCACAGCTAAATGAGCGGTGGCACCTTGATGTATTTGAGCACCACCAGGCTACCGAGCACGGCCAAAGCCTCCGAGCGTGGCTACCCTGGGCTCAAGCGGTTGGGTTGGGTAAAAGTGAATTTGCCCGCAGCACATTTAATGCAAAGCAGGAGCATGGCCGACCGGGCATTAAATGCCAAGCAGGCTATCGACCATATCCCGCTGCACGCTATGTATTCTAGGGGAATGATGATGCTGTCGCAAGGCGGTATCACGATACCGCGCGCGATAAGAGGGGCAGCTGATCAGACTGGCACGACAATACAGTGCCACTTTTTGACTATGGCTCTGACACCCTGACCAGGGCTACTGCTTCCATGAACTACTTTTTGGCTATGGTTCTAGTACCCTGACTAGGGCTGCTGCCTCCATCAAGTACCAGACACTGATGCGTGGTTAGCCCCTGGCCGAACAACTAAAAGGGGGTCTCCACTGAACCCTGGTTTTGACGATCATACATCAACAAATACATTATGAGCAAGGGCCCAAGGCGCAATTAAAAAGGAATATTCAATATCAAAAAAGGGGGATATGTGAGGAATACAACTTGGTATACTAAATGTTGCACATATACCCTCAAAAATAATGTTGCACATATCTCCAGACCATTGAATGGTCAGACAACAGGGGGGGGGGGGGGGGGGGGGGCGGTGGAACCGAGAGCTAGCAGGTATTTCCCGCATAGCTCTTCCTTTTTTTTAACACGTGCGATGAGTTAAGTACTTGCAACAGGCAACCTCAGTCCCATATCGCTTTGGAGCTTCTTCCAGAAAAATGCATAACACTACTTTTTCGCAGCTAGATAATTTGATCAAATCAAGTATAAAAATATATTCTTCTATGCTTTAGTGAAGTCAGGAGGAAAGTGTTGTGTAAACAAATTCAACGGACCTGTACAGCAACTTGACCCTTCAGGCCGACAATCAATTCTGGGCTAGTTTTATCATTTTCATCACCATGACCTAATGCTCCACAGTAGCCTCTACCCCATGTATAGACCTGGAGAGAAAAATCCGACTTTTACTTCTGTCTGGAGTGTATAGAAGTCAAAAAAGATAGTTGAAAGTCCATTGAACAATATACTCACATATCCCAGCGCATCAAGAGCTACAGCATGCTCATCTCCAGCGGATACACGGACAACAAGAATGTTCCTCCTCTTAAATGATTGGATTGCACGTGGAAGAAGTTCATTGTGCTGATCCCCATGTCCAAGACAGAAGTTAGTACAAGACCCAAAAGAATAAACTGTCCCATCATCAGTCACAGCAAATGTATAGCTTGCACCAGCTGCAACCTGCACCACTGGACTGGGACCTTTGAATAATTCAACAATCTTTGGAGCAGCCCTGTCTGTAGTGTCACCATGACCAAGCTGGCCATGTGTGTTACTTCCACATGTATACACTAGCCCCTTCCTTGTAAGTATCACAGTGAAACTTAGACCAGTAGCAACCTGTGAAAACAACAAGATAACATGAAACTAGGGCTGTGCATCACAAAGAAAAGGGGAACTGAAATTGAGCACTTGGAACAAGAGCTAAGCAATTTGATAAATCAATGAAAATAGCACATGCACATGGAAATAATAATCAGTAACAAAAATTACACAAATCCCACATATGACAACCAACATGTTGATTTAACATGTAACTGAAACCAGAGTTAGTACCAAGGGTGAAAGACAGGGATCAGGTGGTTTAGCAAACCAAAAGGGATATATAACATGTGAAGCTGATTTTCAAGATCCTGCAGACATGTTGATGGCGCATGACTAAGAAGTAAGAACTAGAAGAGGAACATCAATCTTCTGCGGCATCGAAGCTGGTCTGCTGGGCCATTTATTCGTATAACCATTCAGTTGCCATTCAAGTTTTAAAACGTTATATTTGCATCTTCGCGGCAGGTAAAGAATCCCATGTTTGCTGGGCTGGTCCACATAACATCTCTCCCTCAAAAAACAGCTTGTCTGCAATCCGTAGGTTGTCAATGGCTCATTGTTGTGACACATGAGCACTAGAAATCTGCTGGAGTAGTCTACGAACAAGTGAATGGCAGACGCGCTAACTCGCCCAAGGGAATTTGCATGAAGTGACGGCCCTAACTGAACATGGCATGTTGGCATGCCGAAATCACGCTCGAGCTGAAGGTACCCAAATTGACCGTCACTGCTGAGGTGGTAGGCTGCAGTCCAGACCTTGTCGTCATCGTCCTTGCGCTGTCCATGAAAAAACTGCTCGCACCTATTGAGCCAACCAGGAGGATCAACTGAGCCATCATATGCTGGGATGTCAAGCTTGTGGAAGGCGGGCACGCTGGAACCAGAACCTGAGCCTACGTGATGGTTAGGCAGGAGCGGACGGGAGGTGATGGGCGGGACCCATGGATGGATTGTGGAGGGGGGCGTGGCCATAACAGTGTATGAAATTGGTTGGCAGGTGGAGACGGGAAGGCAGCGGCGCTCTGCGGCAGCTGCTGCTGTAAAGCTGTTCATGGTAGGGCTGCTACTGGTAGGTGGGCGGTAAAATTGGGAGGGAAATAGGATGGGATTTGAGCTGTAAGGTGGGGGTGCAAAGTGGCCCAGATTGATATTAGGGGGCAGCTGCGACGAGTAACGAGATGGCTGGAGGTGGTAAAAGGGGGATGGCGGCTGGTGGTGGTTGGCAGGAGTCGCCACATGGTTGTGTTGCAACAACAGGTAGCGGATGGGGGTGCGCAATCTGCCCAGCGGGAAGGGGGTGGGGGGGGGCAGAGGTGCTGTTGGTGAGGGGAAGCACCAGGAGCGCGACGTCGCTGGGAAGGAGAACCAAGGACACGGAGGCGGCGGCGCGGGCGGCTGCTGCAGCCGCGGGATCTGGTAGCGGGGGCAGGGCCGGCGACCGTTGCTCGAGCGTCATCACATGCTTCACCAGCACGGCGAGGGGCGCCTGGTCCTCACTCATTGCCGTATGAAGGTCTCCAATTGCTTCCTGATGATCTTCATTTGCTCCACAACCTCGATCTAGATTTCTTTGCCTGCCATTGCAGATAGATCTGATACCAAATTGAAAGGACCTACTAGGCATAACCCTAATTACTGAAAAGTAAATAAAAGTAAACGACAATATTCTTCTCTCCTTCACTGAGTCGCCCCTTTATATGGTAGATGATACTTGACCAACAAGCTGGTAAATCTATTCAAACTCCAATATGATCTTTACACAGACTCTTTCCTAACAAAGTTGCTTAATCAACTAGGACTCTAATTAAGTGATAAGACTCCACATTTGACGGGCTGACCAACATAACAAGATTTACCTGCTTGCAGGAAATTCCTTTAAGGGCTAGTATTTGGGTTGGCCGAAATATAGTTCGTCCCACATCCCCATGACCGCAGCAAGCTGATGAATTATCTCCACAGGTGAACACCTGCTTAGAGAATTAACTTTAAACAGTAAGTCAAAAGTAACAAAATTATATCGTTAAGAAATATGTAGCGTCCATGAAGGAGAACTCAGTTACCTCCCCAGACTCTGTAACGAAAGCGGCATGGTTGTGAAAGGCGGATATATTAACAACACGGGCAAGCGACGGGAAGGAAACCCGACTGAATGCCACACACTGTGTAGTATCAGGACCATGTCCTAGCACACCACACAAACTGGACCCACAAGAATAGACCGAAGAGTCATGGACTAAGAGCGTGTGATATCTCCCTGTCGCTACTTGCATCTGGAAACAATACAACATGTTCACATAGATAAGAAGCCAATTTGGACATGATTTTCTAATATCAGAAAATTACAACCATTTCAGTGCCATACTAAAGAAGCCATTGCCAATAAAAAATAACAAAACAAGTTGTAGACAAAAAAGAAATAACTTCCTAGCTAATTCATTTACTTACTGGCACCCCCCTCCAAAACAACCTAATACGCATGAAATTCAGCTAAATGCCCGAACAGTCTTGTCCACAGGAACATGTGCACGGTCAGTCATGTGGCAAACATTCTGGATACTTGTGGGATATGGTCAGGTCAAGGAAAAAGCCAAACTTCTTTCCATGAGTATCTTGAGATGTTTGCCACCAGAGCATTCCAAACGTGGATACACCTTTCAAGTGCGCACAGGAGGGTTGCAGTTAGCTTTCAAGTGGACATGGGCTCTGGCTGATTATTTGTGAGTTCATACATGGGAAAACCCTATAAATGATATGCTAGGGAAGAGCAAAGTCGACCCATGTCATGTCACTGGCTGGAGTGAACAACCATATCACAATGTTTCTCAAAATGTTTGTTTGATATGAAATGGAAGAAAATGTGCTTGGAAATCGAGCGGGACGGGGTGGAGAATGGCACGAGTAAACTATTAGATGCGTGTTCTCCAAAGTACAAGGGTTCTCTTGATGCAAGATGGATGGCTCAATTTTTTCCTAGAGTTATACGTTTGTTGCACATGCATGCTTAAAATGTAAGAAACCTTAAAACATAGAACGAATTGGCAACAGAATTTACCAAGAGGCCATCATAATAAATCATTTCGAAATGAATGCATCTGATTTCATGTCATGTCCATGGTAGCATTATATGCCATAGGAGTGCATACGACAGAAAGGTTACTAAGTTTCTCATCATGAATTAGTTTTTACTGTTCACTTTGTCTTAAGATGAATATGATGCGTCCCACTTTAAGCCAAATGTGGGTGTGTGTTCTTTTCCTACTTTGGTTACTCAGAATACCTTGAGCCATGCATGACCGAATGTATCTCTAATTTATCCCAATTCCCATATGTGCAAATGTAAACCCAGTGAACCCAATCATTACGACCAACATCTCTACTCACCAAAAAGGTTGCATTTTCCCTATGTTATATCAGTAGTAAATGAGAAAGAAAGGGTCCTCACGTTGCCGGACGAGGTATGTACGGTATCGAAGGATTGCTCCACTGACTGCAGGAACCTCAGCACCTTCTTCCAGCTACCGCCACATCTTGCGAGGAGCTCCCCACGAGCCGCAGGCCCAATGACGGAGCAGGCCATGCGCGCTGCGCATAACCGCGACGCGGCTTGCTCAGCGAGAGGACGGAGGGCGCGGCAGGTACCCTCAAGCCTGGCGAGGTCACCAGCGGCGAGCCTGCCGGAGCTCAGTACCTCCCCGATGAGGTGGCCCGGTAACTCTTCCATGGAGAAAGCGCGAGGCGACTTCTCCCCAGCCATGGATCCACCGCCACAGCTACGAGGAATCGCTGTCCTTGGGGTGAAAAATCGGCGGTTTTTGTGCGAAATCGATCGGAATCATCCAAAGATCCGGACGAGCGTATCGAAATGGTAGGAAACCAGAAGGAAAACTAAGAGAGGCTAATCCGCGGAGTAGCGACCGATTTGCTGCGGACCAGTGAAGCGGAGCGGAGAAACCAAATCAGATCCACCAGATTCCAGGTCCCCCGCTGGAAGCTCGAACCAGCAACAGCGGATCGAATCCAAATCCAATCGGGCAAGGAAGGGCCGAATTGAATTGAATCGAATCGGCAGAAGCAGAAACTGGATAAGAATCGGTTGGTCGGAGGTGGGAATTGAAGCGGGGATGGCAAGGGGCTCCTTTCCGAGAAATTTGGCGAGTATTATATTTGTACGCACGCAAAAAGGATACGGACGAACACGAACCGACAGGAAGCAGAGGAAAGCAAGGAAGGGGAAGAGAGAGAGATAATAGAATGGCGTGAAGCCTCGCTGCGCCTGACGACTTGGCGTGAAGCCTCGCTGCGCCTGCGCGGTAGGGCCGATCGTGGCTACGGCAACATGTCAGTGAGTGTTTGCAGGGAGCGATGCGGTGTCAGTGGGAAGGAAAGAATGTTCGTTGATCGGTTCGGTGGGTGAGCGGAGGACGACGTGTCTCGGCGTCGGCGTGGCCGCCACTATCGCCTCACACTAGCCACAACGGAGAGTAACATATGCTAGTAACATACACATATCCCTAGACTATATTACTATCTTCATAGTGGATAGTAACATAAGTATGGTAACATGCAAAGCTTCATTTATTATGTTATAGACTCATATTGCATTGGAACATGTGATGTTACAGTAACTAGCTAAGTTACTACAACTCCCTCTCTCCTCATTAACTCATTGCCACAGAAGCAAATTTGCTGAGTTGGACTTGATGTTACTGCTGAAGTTACTCCCACTGTGGCTAGTCTCAGGTGATGTGTCAGGGAGGTATTGGTCACTTAGCTTTGGCTACGAACAGCGACATTGAGAGCAAGTACAATAAGCTTAGTAGGCTATAAGGATTAAATTATTGTTTTTCTACTGACATGGAGAGAGAAGAGAAGCCGGCTACAGAATAAGATCCAGCTGCAACATGCGCTCCTAGATACTATGTGAGAGTGGATCTACTCCAAGCGCTAGGGTTAGGGTTTCGGTGGCGGAGGTGGTGTGTATACTGTGGTGTCTAGGGCGGCGACTGCGTCACCCTCGACGCTGACTGGCGGAGCCTCTCCCCACGATGCGGTGCTATGGCGGAGAAGGTGAAGGAGAAGAACGTAGGGACTCCGGCGGCGATGGCTTCACCTGGGGCGACAGCGACCCCGGGCAAAGCGGTAAGTGGGGGATCTTCCAAGTCCCCCGTCATGAGCAAGACGCCGGATCCCACGTCGAGCCTCTCGGCAAGGCTGGGAGGGATGGTACTGCTAGACAAGGAGGCGGAAGGTTTCGTCTTCAAGGAACCAGATCAGATCCTGCCCAAGAACATGAAGTGGTCAGCGGTGGGGAAGGCGTTCTCGCCGAGGCCGATCAACAGGACCGTGCTTGAAAAAACAATGCAGAGGGCATGGGGGCTACACCATGAAGCAAGGTTCCGGGATATGGGTGACAATATCTTTGCAGTCCACTTTGGCAGCGAAGGAGATTGGAGGCACGCAATGACAAACGGGCGGTGGCAATACGATTTCATTGTGCTGGTACTGAAAGAGTATGAGAGCAACATACGACCCTGGGAGATGGTCTTTGATTAAGTGGACGTGTGGGTTAGAGTGACAGATCTACCACCGGGCAAAAGAACATAGGTGTTCGAAAAAGCTTTGGGCAATTGGCTTGGGGAGGTGGTGAAGGTAGATGTCGATAAAGATGGGATGGCCAGAGGCAATCAGCTGCGAGTTAGGGTAAGAATCTCAATATTTGAAACGCTGGTTTGGGGTTTTGTCCTCAAAACATCCCAGGAGGACAGGCTTGGCACGTGGTTTAATTTCCACTACGAGAAGATCCCGCACTTTTGTTTCGAGTGTGGAAGGCTTGTGCATGTAGACGGAAAATGTGAACCACCGGTTGATAAGTCAGCGCATTCGGGGGCTGGCTAAGAGCTTCCCCAGGAAGGAGCACTGGCTCCAAGAATGAGGCAAAAGGGGGGAGGGCAAATAGCAACAGCAGCTTTGTTAGCACCCAGTCGGGGGGGGTGGCAGGGAACAGGAAAGCTTTGGGAGGAGTAAAGATGTTCCAACAAAACGCAATCTGAACGCTGAGTTTGACAGGCCGGAGAGATCCCGCACTGGCGGGCAGCGAAACAAGGGCCAAGCGGAGCTTACTAGCCCTTTGAAATATCATTTCAGGGGCGAGTGGCCAGAAGAAAGAGATCTCAGGCATGAAATTGAGAGAAAGAAGGAGAGGGGCCTAAGGGAACAGCTCAAGGCCCAGCAGAAACAAAGGGAGTATGAACAAATGCAGTATGAGGTAAGAGGACAGAGGGAACGTGGAGCGGTTAACAGAGATATGGATGGGATGTATGCATACAGACCCCGCTACTTTGGAGAGAGAAGGAGGGGATACTATATTAGGAAGCCCAGGCAGGTTCATGAGGAGAAGAGAGATAGAGGTAGCGGCGCAAATGTCACCCCAAACTCGAGAAAGAGACGGCCGCGTCAGATGTGGGTGGCCAAAGAGGTGGGTGACAACCATGAAGGTCACAACAATTTCATGAGGGACACTAGACAAAAGACTAACTCTGTTTTTGAGCGGATATCAGAACATGACGAGATAACGGCGGACCCTGCCAGGGCGCGGGGCCGCCGAGAGCAATGATCATCCTAGCCTGGAACTGCCGAGGGCTGGGGTTGGACTTGGCAGTGGGCGAACTACGGGACCTGGTGAGGTCGTACAACCCAGAGGTGGTGTTTTTATCAGAAACAAAAAAAAGGGCTGGCGCGATGGAGAGACTAAAGTGGAGTCTGGGCTACCACCATGGAGTGGTAGTAGATTGCAAGGGCAAAAGCGGTGGACTAGCTTTGTGGTGGAGGGATCATGTGGACGTTTCAGTGAGGCCGTGGTGCCAATATTACATTGATGCAAAGATTACAATAGATGGTGTCCCCTTCAGGTTCACTGGAATCTACGGGGAACCATACGTGGACAAGAGAACGAAAACTTGGGATGTGCTCCGTTATCTTCGAACCCAAGATGACCTCCCGTGGCTCTGCGCCGGTGATTTTAATGAGACCCTGAGACAAGATGAACAGCAAGGTGGCAACCCAAGGAGCTTAAACCAGATGGCGCTGTTTGAGGACTGCATGTCCGACTGCGGACTTGCAGACTTGGGATTCAAGGGGTACCCATTCACGTGGGATAACAAGCGGGAGGTCCAAGACGTGAAAGTGTAATGCAGATTTTGCTCAGTTATTCCCAGAAATCGAGGTCCAACACGTGATGACTGAAGAATCTGACCATCAAGCGATTGTCATCAGGGTGTCAACGACACTGGCCGAGCGACGGGAGCGGGGACAGCAGCCTTTTTTATATGAAGTTGCATGGGCACGACATGCAGAGTACGACGGGATGGTGGGCGTTGCATGGGAATAGGGCCATGCAACCAATCACCAAGGGGGGAATCTTGAGACGATGTGCTACCGGCTGAGAGCTGCGTCGAAGACCATGCATGCGTGGAGCCGAACGGTTTTTGGCTCCATTAAGAGGCAGATCGCTCATCTTAAAGGGCAACTCATTGAGCCAAAGGAGCGAGCTGCACGAACTGGATACAGGCAGGAGATTAAGGACATCGAGGACCAACTACACGAACTCTATGAACGTGAGGAAGTGTATTATAAGCAGAGATCTAGGATTGACTGGTTGACTGATGGGGACAGGAACACGCAATACTTCCAAAACCGGGCCTCGCATCGCAGACGGAAGAACACGGTGAAAGGCCTGAGGAGGGATGATGGGACAAAATGCATAGATGATGAAGGAATGCGCAGGATGGCAGCACAGTTTTATGCCCATTTTTTGCTTCTGAAGGTTGAAGGGATGGGCAGCGAGTAATGCAACATATTGAAGGTGTTGTTACTGAAGAGATCAATGTGAAACTCACAAGGCCGTTCACCGATGAGGAGATTGATGTGACGCCCGGATACTTAGGCTACAGTAATCCCCCGTTAATGATGCCACGTCACTTCTGTCACTGTAGTTAATCTCGGGTTAGTTCAAAAACCGATTCAAAATTCAAATTCAAAATCAAGTCAAACAATTAAAGTTTTGAAATATTAAAAACTAAAATGTTCGGAGTGAGCCAAATAATGCATAAGTAATTATGGTGGAGAAACCACGGTTTCATAAAATGTTTAAATGCTCAAATGGGAATGAAACAACAGCATGGCCAATTTAATAAATGCCTTTTGTTAATTATAAAATGTTAAAATATTTTACTTAGGGGTTTAAACTTTAGTAACAGAGGTATAATTAGTAATACTAATTTTGGTACTACTTTTATGTTTTTATAAAACTTAGATAAGATGAGACTAAAAAATAAAACAGTAAAGGTAAAATAAGTAAAAAGAAGAGAACAAAATAGAGAACGAAATAAAAGAAAAGGACCCCCCTGCCCAACCGGCCCGCCCACCAACCGGCCCAACCCCCTCCATAACCCATCAGGGGGCAAACCCTAACCACCCCGACCGCACACTCCCCCCCACTCCCCATGTCTCTCCCTCCCGATCCGATCTGGATCGGGGACGAACTGCTTCCCCCCCTCTTGCGACGCCAGCGCCCCAACCCCGTCGCCGGACTCCCCCATCGCCTCGACCCCGACGCCGCGCCCCATCGCTCGCCGTCGCCACCCCGTCACCGCTGGACCTCGTCGTCCACGTCCTCAGCCCCGACGACCGCACACGTCACCGCCCTCGCCAGATTCGTCAAGCCCCTCCTCGCCGGACTGCCTCCTCCACGCCGCCGTCGTCCTCGTCTACCTCCCCGAGCCCCGCTGCCCTGGACCCTACCCCCCGCGGTGAGACCCCGGCCTCTCCTTCCCCGCGCGCGCGCTCGAATCCCACTGCACCGCCTAGCGCCCTCGCCGTGTCCGCCTCCCGCAGCTCCGCTGCTACCTTGCTCTGGGGCGTCGCCGCTCGCCTGCGCCGCCGCGCTCACCGTTGACCGCGGCTCCCGCACCGCCCCGACGCCACTGCTGGCCGAATTGCCCCGCGGTGGTCCGGCCGCACCCTCCACGGCTCCGACGTCCTCCTCCGGCGACCGCCCGCTTCGCTACGGCCCTGCCCCGCTATGGCCTCGCCGGCGCCCACCCGCGCACACCGGCCGTCGCCCGGTGGCCTCGCCCCGCCGCACCTCCTGCGGGCAAGCGCCCGCCCAGGCGCCATTCGCCCGTTGCCCGTTCGCCCACGCCCGCAATGGCCCCAAGGGCCTATGACAGCTGGGCCCCGCCCCCTAAACATTTTATATAAAAAAGAGAATAAAATAAATAAATAAATAATAATTAAAATAATTAATTAATTAATTAATATAAATAATCCTATTTAATTAATCTAATTAACTAGTTAGTTTAATTAAATAGTAATTAGATTAGTTAAATCCTAATTAGACTAAACAGTCAATGACGAGCGGGACCCACACGTCTCAGACGGTTGACTGATGACATCATGCTGAGATCACGCTGACATCATAATTACATTTTATAATTAATTTAAATTCTGTTAATTACTGGAAATGAATTAAATCTTTAAAACTAATATTAAATAATCTCTATCTCGGATGAAAAAACTTTGTACATGAAAGTTGCTCAGAACGACGAGACGAATTCGGATATGCAGCCCGTTCGTTCGCCACACATCCCTAGCATAGCAAACTAGCAACTTTCCCCCTCCGGTTCATCTGTCCGAAAACGCGAAACACCAGGAATACTTTCCCGGATGTTTTCCCCCTTCGTCGGTATCACCTACTACCGCGTTAGGGCATACCTAGCACCGCGTATTGCCTCGTTATGTTTTGTGATGCTTTGTTTGCTCCGTATTTACTGTTTCTTCCCCCCTCTTCTCTCCGGTAGACTACGAGACTGACGCCACTGCTGGTGCCCCGATCGACTACGGTGTTGACGACCCCTCCTTGTCTGAGCAACCAGGCAAGCCCCCCTTGATCACTAGATATCGCCTATTCCTTCTCTATACTGCTTGCATTAGAGTAGTGTAGCATGTTACTGCTTTCGGTTAATCCTAAACTGATGCATAGCCTGTCATTGTTGCTACAGTTGTTACCCTACCTGCTATCCTACTGCTTAGTATAGGATGCTAGTGTTCCATCAGTGGCCCTACACTCTTGTCCGTCTGCCATGCTATACTACTGGGTCGTGATCACTTCGGGAGGTGATCACGGGTATATACTATATACTTTATATACATGACACATGTGGTGACTAAAGTCGGGTCAGCTCGTAGAGTACCCGCAAGTGATTCTGATGAGGGGGCTGAAAGGACAGGTGGCTCCATCCCGGTAGAGGTGGGCCTGGGTTCCTGACGGCCCCCGATTGTTACTTTGTGGCAGAGCGACAGGGCAGGTTGAGACCACCTAGGAGAGAGGTGGGCCTGGCCCTGGTCGGCGTCCGCGGATACTTAAAAATAACGCGCTTAACGAGTTCTTGGTATTTGATCTGAGTCTGGCCATTTGGTCTATACGCACTAACGAACTACGCGGGAACAGTTATGGGCACTCGACATCGTGGTATCAGCCGAAGCCTTCGTGACGTCAGCGACTGAGCGGCGCGCGCCGGATTGGACTGGAACGCCTGCTAGGCTAGGTCTGCTTCCGGCCGCGTTCGCAACGTGCAGGTGTGCAATGGGCGATGGGCCCAGACCCCTGCGCCATAGGATTTAGACCGGCGTGCTGACCTCTCTGTTGTGCCTAGGTGGGGCTGCGACGTGTTGACTTCCGAGGCCGGGCATGACCCAGGAAAGTGTGTCCGGCCAAATGGGATCGAGCGTGTTGGGTTATGTGGTGCACCCCTGCAGGGAAGTTTATCTATTCGAATAGCCGTGTCCCTCGGTAAAAGGACGACCCGGAGTTGTACCTTGACCTTATGACAACTAGAACCGGATACTTAATAAAACACACCCTTCCAAGTGCCAGATATAACCCGGTGATTGCTCTCTAACAGGGCGACGAGGAGGGGATCGCCGGGTAGGTTTATGCTATACGATGCTACTTGGTGAACTTACCATCCGCTCTCTCCTACATGCTGCAAGATGGAGGTGGCCAGAAGCGTAGTCTTCGACAGGATTAGTTATCCCCCTCTTATTCTGGCATTCTGCAGTTCAGTCCACCGATATGGCCCTTTACACATATACCCATGCATATGTAGTGTAGCTCCTTGCTTGCGAGTACTTTGGATGAGTACTCACGGTTGCTTTTATCCCTCTTTTCCCCCTTTCCTTTCTACTTGGTTGTCGCAACTAGATGCTGGAGCCCAGGAGCCAGACGCCACCGCCGACGATGACTCCTACTACACCGGAGGTGCCTACTACTACGTGCAGGCCGCCGATGAGGACCAGGAGTAGTTAGGAGGATCCCAGGCAGGAGGCATGCGCCTCTTTCCATCTGTATCCCAGTTTGTGTTAGCCATCTTATGGCAACTTGTTTAACTTATGTCTGTACTCAGATATTGTTGCTTCCGCTGACTCGTCTATGATCGAGCACTTGTATTCGAGCCCTCGAGGCCCCTGGCTTGTATTATGATGCTTGTATGACTTATTTTTATTTTTAGAGTTGTGTTGTGATATCTTCCCGTGAGTCCCTGATCTTGATCGTACACGTTGCGTGTATGATTAGTGTACGGTCAAATCGGGGGCGTCACAAGTTGGTATCAGAGCCGACTGCCTGTAGGAATTCCCCTTCCACACTCCTTGGCCGAAGTCGAGTCTAGACTTTACAAAACTTTTACTAACATGGCTGTGCGGCCCATGGGCCCACATCGCCATTGGGTGGTATTAGGATATTTTATTCCTCGACCTTTACTCTGGGACTGTGAACTCTCTTCTATCCGGGTTAAATGATTTTGCTAAAATCTAACTTTAGGTTCTCGAAAATACTTCCTCCCGGAGAGCCCCTTCCGGCCAGATGATCGCCTACTGCACCAGAAGATTCTGAAGACACCCTCTGATGCTTTCCCGAGACCCTTGTGCCCTTCGTCATTGCGATCCCTACCACCGATAAATCCTTATGGATAACTACATACTTTTGTCGTTCATACCTTCATCCCCGGTTGCCCTTGTTATTACAAGGTGCCCTTAAATACTCTCCGATGTTCCAAGCATCCTTTATGCTTACTACCCTGCAGTTCCTTGCCGCATGAATACCCCTACGAATAATTCTTCACCCTTATCGAGGAACTGTTCATTACTAGTTGATCATATGATCCACAAGGTACATTGATATACTATCCAGTCTTCCGGTAATTCCCTGCGAGCTGTTGCTGTGCAAATACTTGTCTGCTTGCATCATGGTTGCGTTCCATATGTCTAGCAATATTCATTAGTATCCCTTGTCATCATCATTTTCAGCCTTTGATTTGATATGTGGTGAATGCTCGCAATCCTCAGTCGAAATCCTAGAATTCATCCTTCCGGATCAGACGCCATTTTAAACATGAACTGGTTCTCGACCAACCGAATTGCCGTCGGTTGTACCCCTAAGTCTACTCAACTTATCCATCCTTAATCAGAGCGTTTGCTTCTGATCTCTTGATTTGGAAATCGCAATTCCTTTGCATTTGAGATTTGAATTAGTTAGTTATTCCCATAATCTGATGCCTTTGCATTCTTTCTTCCTCTGATTGAGTACCGATACTCACGTCAGCTCCGTTATGGATCGCCAAACCCATTGCTGGGTTGTTATCCGATGGTATCATTCACATTCAAATCTTGTGAGTTCTTTCCCTGATACATAATGCTTTGACAACCTTGCTCTACTTTCGAGCTTGTGTTAATTACTCCTAAAAATTTGTGGTATATGTTCCTAAGATGCCTTGATGGGTTGAACCAATTCCTTACCTAATCTATGTGAGCCCGAAAGATTTCACGGGCCATACTCATCTGGTATTTCACTAGGTAAAACTTTCAACACTAATGCCTTTATCGAATGCGAGAAGTGAATGAAAGGTTATGCATTGGAGAAGTGGGAGTCGACCTTGAACTTTGTGTTCATGCCATGGACACGATGTAGATCTTCTCATCGAAGCTTCTTTTGAAAAATTAATTATTCCCTTGGTATAAGTTCATCTTATATCTAGGATCTGGCCTTTTGCAATCATGGTTTCGACCCTGTTCTCCTTTAAATACCATTTCCTGTGCAAGTTTAAGCACTTGTCTTCTACAGAGCAATACCCCAGTCCAACCTCTACTTTGATCTGTCATCGAGTATTACCCCCTGGTATCTCGAGATTATCAGGAGCAACATAACTTCTTATGAGTTCTTCATCAACTAATATTCTTGCCGATTCCATTTTCCAACGGGTTCTGAGTTGTTAGAACCCCTCAAGGACACCGACAACTGAATCAAGTCCGCACTGCGATTCAACAACTCTTGGTAACCTTCATTACTTACGTGTTTGAACTCGATGACGTCATTCCTAGCCTACTCGGCTACATCATTATCGTGCTGATTTTAACTGTGCTACCTGGTCCTTAATCACGGAGCACAACCTTCGATGGTGAGCTAATCTTACGTCGATCTTCCTCGTCATATCATTCCTCCTTGAACAGCAAACTTGATTTCGAGTTTGTGTCGTACCCAGGGTTCCAATAACCTTTCGCTTCATCATTCCTTTGACTTGATGTCATCGCCGATCGATTACATCTTCATGGAATCTCTCGACAAATGTGTCGTGATCATCATGAGCATTCTGAGTCCTTCCAGAATATCAATTGAATTCATGATGAGAAAGACCATCCTTTCCCTCGATGATTTGTGTTATCATCGGCCACTTTACTGCCTTCCCTCCAACACAAACTTGTTCGTGTTTCGTGTTATACCTTAGGATCCTTGCTATCCAACATTTGTTCTTTACCTTGGAGTATTACCACCTTTTATGTCAAGAATGTCGTGAGAATTTCACCACCTCTTAAGAATTCTTGATATAGTAATACTTCTCGCCATCTCCGTTCATATTTTGGTCCCCGTGTTGTTTCTAACCAGGATACCAGCCATTTAACTATGATGTGTGAAGTCAAAACTTCTAGCAACCCTATTGCTTGTAAGTTAATGAACGTTAGTTACATTCTTTGTGTATTGGATATCGTATCACCCTTCTAACATTGATCTTGCTACCAAAGCCCATATTTCGGGTGCACCTTTCAATCAATGTTTGATTGTGTATGTTTTCCTCGAGCATACATCATTATATCATTTGATCTGACGAATGTTATCTCCTTGTTCACATAATTGTGGAAATCCATCTTTTGGAAATCTCGATGAATTGTCCTTAGCCCATCAGCCACCTCCTTGTCCTCTCCTTGGGTTAATGATGAACTCTTGTTAACAGAAATCACTTCATAGTTCATTTCCTGAGAATCTTACAGTGTCATCCCGTCAATTTGTCTGGCACCTTTTCTTCTCAGGCATCCTGAGTCTGAGGTTTCCTAACACCGATCAGATCTGAATCTCGGTCAGCTATGATGGTTGGAGCATATTTTCAAGAGTTATAACATTGGTCTTTATATGACCCGGTAAGGTGATGTCATGCCTAGCACACTTGACCGGAGGACCTATTGTTATAGTTCTTCCTTTCAGCAAGGTTATCCATTCTTCCATGAGGAAATTGTAAAACTTATTCTACAAGTTGTTCCTGATGGATCCTTTGTATCCAAAGTCTGACCTTTGCTTGAAGACCATGCCAATGCTATCTCGAAGCATGACTGTGGTACTCCGTTTTTTTACAAGAACATTTGAAGCCCAATGCTAAATGATTCTTGCTCAATTATCCAAACACCGTTGTATGGGTAATGTCATGAAATTTCTCTCCCCTACCTAAAGAGTTTTCTACATTATATCCTGTCATGGATATCATGCTCAGCTTGTCCTTGGGAAGGATATACCCTTGAAATATGTGTTTAAACACATTTTTCCTTTCCATTGTTCTGTTTAATCTGATGACCAGCTTTTCCTTTCCATTATTTTGTTTAACCTTTCTTGTGATCAATATGATCTAAGCAGTAATAATTCACTGCTTAAGTAAACACCTCGGTGTACTAATCTGTCAATAAGACCATGTTACTATTGTTGATGACATTCCGGTAGCCACCGATGGACGGGAACCTTGCCTATTGGTCCGCCTCGTTCAACGAGCTGGAAAGTGGTTCTCTTCGTCCCTCGCCCTTGGTACCGATGTTGTTGCCGACATAACTGACAGACTATCCTCTGACATGCCTTGCTTACGTGATCGTGCAAGATGTCAACGCCTTTCCTACTTTTAATCACATGGTGGGCCCATAACCCACAGCTCCACAGGATCGAAACCTGACTCTCGTGTACACCCCCTGTTTCCAAAGTAATTCCTCACGCTTGGCTCCGTATGTAATTCACGGGCCACCTTCCTAGTGCTCTATTCTGGTATCAGACGCTATACTTACTCTCGCTGCTCTGAACCCCTTTCTCACTCTGGTTCAGACTTCGAGCAACTATCTATCTGCTAGGAACCTCTCATTGTACCTTCGTACCTCACTCTCGATGTATTTTATATGTTCAACTCGAGAGATAATCTTATGCTCATTCATGGGTTAACCCCAGATTGTTTCCCTCATAGGCATTCTGTCGTAGCCGAGCTGCCCCTTACCTATTCGTAAGTACGTTGGAGTTCCCGAAGAAAAGGACGACTTCACCATGATGACCTGAAGCAGAGAAATGAAGACGTCAATGCAAGGGAAAGACCTCTTCGAGAAGAGCAACCTAGGCCGAGAAGACTCGTTAGAATTTCGTAACCAAATCCTTTCCCCATTAGTCCCCCTCTTGAATCTCGGGACGAGATTTCTTGTAGTGGAGGAGAATTGTGACGCCCGGATACTTAGGCTACAGTAATCCCCCGTTAATGATGCCACATCACCTCTGTCACTGTAGTTAATCTCGGGTTAGTTCAAAAACCGATTCAAAATTCAAATTTAAAATCAAGTCAAACAATTAAAGTTTTAAAATATTAAAAACTAAAATGTTCGGAGTGAGCCAAATAATGCATAAGTAATTATGGTGGAGAAACCACAGTTTCATAAAATGTTTAAATGCTCAAATGGGAATGAAACAACAGCATGGCCAATTTAATAAATGCCTTTTGTTAATTATAAAATGTTAAAATATTTTACTTAGGGGTTTAAACTTTAGTAACAGAGGTATAATTAGTAATACTGATTTTGGTACTACTTTTATGTTTTTATAAAACTTAGATAAGATGAGACTAAAAAAATAAAACAGTAAAGGTAAAATAAGTAAAAAGAAGAGAACAAAATAGAGAACGAAATAAAAGAAAAGGACCCCCCCTTGGCCCAACCGGCCCGCCCACCAACCGGCCCAACCCCCTCCATAACCCACCAGGGGGGGAACCCTAACCACCCCGACCGCACACTCCCCCCCACTCCCCACGTCTCTCCCCTCCCGATCCGATCTGGATCGGGGACGAACTGCTTCCCCCCCTCTCGCGACGCCAGCGCCCCAACCCCGTCGCCGGACTCCCCCATCGCCTCGACCCCGACGCCGCACCCCATCGCTCGCCGTCGCCACCCCCGTCGCCGCTGGACCTCGTCGTCCACGTCCTCAGCCCCGACGACCGCGCACGTCACCGCCCTTGCCGGATTCGTCAAGCCCCTCCTCGCCGGACTGCCTCCTCCACGCCGCCGTCGTCCTCGTCTACCTCCCCGAGCCCCGCTGCCCTGGACCCTACCCCCCCGCGGTGAGACCCCGGCCTCTCCTCCCCCGCGCGCGCTCGAATCCCACTTCCCCGCCTAGCGCCCTCGCCGTGTCCGCCTCCCGCAGCTCCGCTGCTGCCTTGCTCTGCGGCGCCGCCGCTCGCCTGCGCCGCCGCGCTCACCGTTGACCGCGGCTCCCGCACCGCCCCGCTCACCGTTGACCGCGGCTCCCGCACCGCCCCGACGCCACTGCTCGCCAAATTGCCCCGCGGTGGTCCGGCCGCACCCTCCACGGCTCCGACGTCCTCCTCCGGCGACCGCCCGCTTCGCTACGTCCCTGCCCCGCTGTGGCCTCGCCGGCGCCCACCCGCGCACACCGGCCGTCGCCTGGTGGCCTCGCCCCGCTGCACCTCCTGCGGGCAAGCACCCGCCCAGGCGCCATTCGCCCGTTGCCCGTTCGCCCACGCCCGCTATGGCCCCAAGGGCCTATGACAGCTGGGCCCCGCCACCTAAACGTTTTATATAAAAAAGAGAATAAAATAAATAAATAAATAAATAATTAAGTTAATTAATCCTATTTAATTAACCTAATTAACTAGTTAGTTTAATTAAATAGTAATTAGATTAGTTAAATCCTAATTAGACTAAACAGTCAATGACGAGCGGGACCCACACGTCTGTTGACCCAGTCAACAGACGGTTGACTGATGACATCATGCTGACATCACGCTGACATCATAATTACATCTATAATTAATTTAAATTCTGTTAATTACTGGAAATGAATTAAATCTTAAAAAATTAATATTAAATAATCCTTATCTCGGATGAAAAAACTTTGTACATGAAAGTTGCTCAGAACGACGAGACGAATCCGGATATGTAGCCCGTTCGTTCGCCACACATCCCTGGCATAGCAAACTAGCAACTTTCCCCCTCCGGTTCATCTGTCCGAAAACGCGAAACACCAGGAATACTTTCCCGGATGTTTCCCCCCTTCGCCGGTATCACCTACTACCGCGTTAGGGCATACCTAGCACCGCTTATTGCCTCGTTATGTTTTGTGATGCTTTGTTTGCTCCGTATTTACTGTTTCTTCCCCCCTTTTCTCTCCGGTAGACTACGAGACTGACACAACTGCTGGTGCCCCGATCGACTACGGTGTTGACGACCCCTCCTTGTCTGAGCAACCAGGCAAGCCCCCCCTTGATCACCAGATATCGCCTATTCCTTCTCTATACTGCTTGCATTAGAGTAGTGTAGCATGGTACTGCTTTCGGTTAATCCTAAACTGATGCATAGCCTGTCATTGTTGCTACAATTGTTACCCTACCTGCTATCCTACTGCTTAGTATAGGATGCTAGTGTTCCATCAGTGGCCCTACACTCTTGTCCGTCTGCCATGCTATACTACTGGGCCGTGATCACTTCGGGAGGTGATCACGGGTATATACTATATACTTTATATACATGACACATGTGGTGACTAAAGTCGGGTCAGCTCGTTGAGTACCCGCAAGTGATTCTGATGAGGGGGCTGAAAGGACAGGTGGCTCCATCCCGGTAGAGGTGGGCCTGGGTTCCTGACGGCCCCCGACTGTTACTTTGTGGCGGAGCGACAGGGCAGGTTGAGACCACCTAGGAGAGAGGTGGGCCTGGCCCTGGACGGCGTCCGCGGATACTTAAAAATAACACGCTTAACGAGTTCTTGGTATTTGATCTGAGTCTGGCCATTTGGTCTATACGCACTAACGAACTACGCGGGAACAGTTATGGGCACTCGACGTCGTGGTATCAGCCGAAGCCTTCGTGACGTCAGCGACTGAGCGGCGCGCGCCGGATTGGACTGGAACGCCTGCTAGGCTAGGTCTGCTTCCGGCCGCGTTCACAACGTGCAGGTGTGCAATGGGCGATGGGCCCAGACCCCTGCGCCATAGGATTTAGACCGGTGTGCTGACCTCTCTGTTGTGCCTAGGTGGGGCTGCGACGTGTTGATCTTCCGAGGCCGGGCATGACCCAGGAAAGTGTGTCCGGCCAAATGGGATCGAGCGTGTTGGGTTATGTGGTGCACCCCTACAGGGAAGTTTATCTATTCGAATAGCCGTGTCCCTCGGTAAAAGGACGACCCGGAGTTGTACCTTGACCTTATGACAACTAGAACCGGATACTTAATAAAACACACCCTTCCAAGTACCAGATATAACCCGGTGATCGCTCTCTAACAGGGCGACGAGGAGGGGATCGCCGGGTAGGATTATGCTATGCGATGCTACTTGGTGAACTTACCATCTACCCTCTTCTACATGCTGCAAGATGGAGGTGGCCAGAAGCGCAGTCTTCGATAGGATTAGCTATTCCCCTCTTATTCTGGCATTCTGCAGTTCAGTCCACCGATATGGCCCTTTACCCATATACCCATGCATATGTAGTGTAGCTCCTTGCTTGCGAGTACTTTGGATGAGTACTCACGGTTGCTTTTATCCCTCTTTTCCCGCTTTCCTTTCTACCTGGTTGTCGCAACCAGATGCTGGAGCCCAGGAGCCAGACGCCACCGCCGACGATGACTCCTACTACACCGGAGGTGCCTACTACTACATGCAGGCCGCTGACGACGGCCATGAGTAGTTAGGAGGATCCGAGGCAGGAGGCCTGCGCCTCTTTCGATCTGTATCCCAGTTTGTGTTAGCCATCTTATGGCAACTTGTTTAACTTATGTCTATACTCAGATATTGTTGCTTTCACTGACTCGTCTATGATCGAGCACTTGTATTCGAGCCCTCGAGGCCCCTGGCTTGTATTATGATGCTTGTATGACTTATTTTTATTTTTAGAGTTGTGTTGTGATATCTTCCCGTGAGTCCCTGATCTTGATCGTACACGTTGCGTGTATGATTAGTGTACGGTCAAATCGGGGGCGTCACAATTGAAGAGGCCCTCTTCCAGATGGGGCCAACGAAGGCACCAGGACCGGATGGACTACCAGCAATGTTCTACCAACCCCACTGGGAGTTGGTGAAGAGAGATGTGTGTGATGCAATTCGGGAGTTCTTGGCAGGGAAGGCAGCACCTGCTGGCTTCAATGACACAATCATTGTAATGATCCCGAAAGTGAACTCACCGGAGTTACTTTCCTAGTTCCGCCCAATAAGTCTATGTAATGTTCTTTATAAGATTGCGGCAAAGGCACTGGCCAACCGCCTAAAAGTGGTACTCCCCTTTTTGATTTCTGAGGAGCAGAGCGCCTTTTTGCAGGGGAGACTACTTACGGATAATGTATTAGTCGCATATGAATGCGTGCATGCCATCAGGAAGAGGAAACGAAAGAAACCAATGTGTGCGGTTAAGCCGGACATGATGAAAGCGTATGATAGAGTGGAGTGGGATTTTCTTGAGCAAATGATGTTGAAATTTGGCTTCTCTGGTCACTGGACAGAGATGGTCATGAGGTGTGTCAAGTCAGCAACGTTCTCTGTCAAGTTAAATGGAGGGCTGTCTCATCGCTTCAACCCTACTAGAGGACTAAGACAAGGGGATCCCCTCTCCTCGTACCTGTTTCTTTTTTGCGTGGAAGGGTTCTCGACGCTGTTGAGGAATGCGCAGAATGAGAAAAAACATCAAAGGAGTGTCGTTTGGAAATGGGGGTCCGACAGTTACTCATCTACTCTTCGCAGATGATAGTGTGGTATTTGTGGAAGGCTCACCGGAAAACCTTGCCACACTCCGAGCCATATTGCAGGAGTATGAGGCTGCCTCGGGATAAAAAGTTAATCTCCAGAAATCTGCAATCTTCTTTGGGAAAGGCACACCCGAGGACAGCAAGGAAGAACTAAAGAGAGTCCTGAATATTGAGGCAGAGGCACTAAGCGAGAGATACTTGGGTTTCCCTACCGTGGTGGGGAGATCGAAAGAAGGGACGTTCAAATACGTTAAGGACAGTGCTAGAGGCAAAGTGTCAGGATGAAAAGGACAAGGGTTATCAAAGACAGCGAGGGAGGTACTCGTAAAATCCGGACTCTAATCTACACCTACCTTTACCATGAGCTGCTTTCAACTCACAAAGAAAATGTGCGGGAACCTGCCATCTATATCTTCAAACTTCTGGTGGGGTGAAGCAAATGGGAAGAAGAAGGTGCATTGGATCGCCTGGGATAAGATGTGCACGAGAAAACGAGAGGGGGGACTTGGTTTCCGGGATCCAGAGGCGTTCAACCAAGCCATGCTCGCCAAACAAGCTTGGCGGCTGTTCCAGGAGCCGAACTCGCTGTGCGCTAGGGTACTACAGGCTCGATATTATGCGGATGGATCTATCCTAAATGCAACATGCCCAGGGGGTGCTCATACACTTTCAGGAGCATCATCCATGGCCGCGACTTGCTCCTAGATGGGCTGATATGGCGAATTGGAGACGGGTCGAAGATCAATGTGCATCACGCGAACTGGATCCCCAGGCAGGGTAGTTTGAAGCCATTGGGCCAAAACTACGTCAATGGGATCACGCGAGTCAGCGATCTGTTGGGGCCTGACGGTGCATCATGGGATATCGACAAGGTACAGAACATGTTTGCTCCGGACGATGCGTAGGAGATCCTTCATATCCGAGTGGGGGGGGGGCGGAGATGGTTGACTACCAGGAATGGAACTATACCAAAAACGGAGTTTTCACGATCAGATCAGCTTATCACCTCCCGATGAGCCAGAAACGACAACGCTCGGGGCGACCGGAGTCCTCCTCTTCAGTTGCCGATCACAAAGCTTGGATGAGCTTATGGGATACGGTAGCGCCGGGCAAAGTCAAAACGCATATGTGGAGGCTGATTCAGAATGGCCTAGCAGTGGGATCGGAGCTGTTAAGAAGGAGAATCAAGGCGGGGTGTTTTGCATTGTGTGTGGGCATGAAGAAACAAGTTACCATAGGTTTTGGGGCTGCCACCACTCGATAAACTTCTGGAAGATTATGCACCCGGAATTGGGAGTACCGGTGGTGATCTCACCGGAGCGGTTTTGCTCTTAGGGTGCGTTGTCGCGATGGCTATTGTTGTGGATTGCGGACGCTTCAGATGATGAACGGGCAGTCCTTGTCCAGGGTGTCTACGCACTCTGGCTAGCAAGGAACAGTGCACGGGAAGGCCAGAGGATCGAAGAAGCGGAGGCGGTAGCGAGAAGAGTCTTCAGCCTTATGACAGAGTGGCAAGCTATCCATGGGAAGTAGAGTAAGGAAACGGTCCCGGCGGTGAGGGAGAAATGGAGACCGCTGGAGGAGGGGTGGGTGAAAGCTAATGTTGACGGAGCAATGGCCAAGACTTCAGAGAACGGTGGAGCTGGGGTGGTTTTCAGAAACCATGAGGGCGCTTTTCTTGGGGGTGCATGTCAGATCCTCTTGCCTTGCAAGGAACCAGTGCGAGCAGAGATATCAGCAGTTCGAAGAGCAGCGCTACTAGCGGAGGAACTAAACATTCCCAGGCTAAATATTGAAACGGATTGCAGGGACGTAGCAGGCAAGCTGCAACATGCGGAAAAGGACCTATCTTCTCTGGGAAATCAAGCATATCCTGGCATCAAGGGACGAATGGAAGATAGCGTGGGTTAGACGTGAGGCGAATACTGCTGCTCACTTGCTTGCTAGGAAAGCGGTGACAGAGCAGCTCTGTACGGTGTGGCCTCAGATGCCCCCAGATTTAATTTTGCATGTAATTTCAGACGAGATCCCCAGGTGGGATGACTAAATAAAGTAACGAGTTAAGTTTCAAAAAAGGATACTATGTGAGAGTGGGAGGTGGATCATGTATTAGTGAAGTAGTACAAATTTATATGTATCTATTGTACTTGTCGGCTATAAGACTGGCTATAGATGATGTGGCAAGATCATATAGCCAGCAACTGGCTATACTATTAACAATGATCTGAGGCTGGTAAAAATGGGAGTACTTCAGAAAGTGTGGCAATTAGACATTTTTCTCAGATGACACATAATTAAACTAGAAAAAAGATTACTGAGTATTATGATATGATATTCTAGCATATTAAATGATACTCGCTCAATATAAGGTGGTTGAAATATGGGGTGGGGTCCTCTGCATCCTATACGGGAGAGGGCGAATAGGTTTTTAGGGAGCGACTATGTCGACTGCTCGCCTTCGGTCGACTACTTCCTCTTCGTCCATGTCCGCTGCATCGTCACCATATCTATCGACGCCGAGAGAGCCACTGCCGAGAAGGATGTCGCTGACCAAAAGGCGGCCGAGGAGGCCGCCGCCACTGCTGCTGCTATAGCCAAATGGCCAACCGGAGGGTATAACATGTTTATCCCACTCCTGTTTCTGTCTTAGCCGTTCTAGCTATGTGCATAGATGTTTCTACTATATGTGTAGTACATGCTTATTTAGATCGCAATCAATATGTCATTAACTCTGTCAATGCATATTTCCTGGATTAAATTAATCGAAAAATTGCCTATTTACTCAGCAATAAAAAACCTAATTTGTGTAGGCATTTTTGGCTAGTGGCTTTGCTGCTCCACTAAAACCGGATAAGTTTACTGGTACATACTTTAAGCGTTGGCAGACCAAAACCACCTTATGACTCACGGCTATGAACGTGTTTTGGGTAGCCGGTGTCACTTCCACGGGAACGATTGCTCCTGAACGGGAAAAGGCGTTCAAGGAAGCCACTGTCGTATTTCTCAGAACAGTTCTGAGCATGACCAGAGATAAGTAAGTTGACGCATATTTACATGTGCAGGTTGCCAAGGACTTGTGGGAGGCGCTCGAATCTAAGTTCGACACCACCGATGTTGGGAGCGAGATGTATATTATAGAGCAGTTCCATGATTACAAAATGTTCAATAATTGGAATAGCCTCATGAGATAGTATGCATCACTAAGGAGCTTGAGCTTCTTAAGTGCGATTTACCAGGCAAGTTTGTCGCGGGATGTATAATCGCTAAGCTCCCTAATTCATGGAGAAACTTTGTTACCACTCTAAAACATCAGAGGCGTGAATTCTTAGTAGAGGATGCCATCGACCATCTGAGTGTTGAGCAGAATTCGAGAGCAAATGACTCGCACGAAAAAGGGGCCGATGGAACTTCTGTCGCCAACATGGAGCACCATAGGAACTTCAATTCCCACAAGCCCAAAAGAAACAACGATGTCTAACAGAATACCGACTTCAAGAATAAGGGTAAGAAGACCTTCAAGAAGAACAAGTGCCCAAACAAGTATAAGAAGCCACAGCAGGACTCCAAGTCAGCCAACATGATTGTGGGCAACAATGTGAATGGTGCATCTGGGTATGGTAATTTATTTACTGTATTTCAGTGTTTCGGTCCACCGATTGGTGGGTGGACACAAGTGCAAGTGTTCATGTGTGTGCTAGCATTTCATTGTTTTCTTCTTACCAGGTCATAGGCCACGGTCTGTATTGATGGGGATTGGCATGAGTGATTTTGTTCATGGTGTTGGCATAGTCGATCTGAAGTTTACTTCGGGAAGGATTGTGCAGTTGAAGAACATGCAACATGTCCCCGCCATCAAGAACCCTCGTTATTGGCTCCCTTCTATGTAGAGAAGGGTTTAAGTTGGTCTTCGAATCTAATAAATTAGTTGTTATGAAATATGGACTCTTTGTTGGAAAAGGCTATGAGTGCGGAGGGATGTTCTGCCTTTCCCTCGCAGTTTTTTTAATAAAGTCGTGAACAATATTCATTCGAGTGTTAATGAATCTGAAGTTTGACATTCACGTCTTTGTCACATTAGTTTCGGTGTTATGACGTGGCTAGCTAAGTAGAATTTAATCCCGAGTTTTACTTTAGCCAAAGGTTCTAAGTGTCTTTCGTGTGTGCAAGCTAAGCAACCTCGCAAAGCCTCACAAGGCTGCAGAGGAGAGACACTTAGCGCCATTAGAACTCATACATTCTGATCTTTGTGAGATGAATGGTGTGTTGACTAAAGGTGGAAAGAAATATTTCATGACATTGATAGATGATTCCACTAGATATTGTTATGTATATCTGTTAAATACTAAAGATGGGGCTCTACACTACTTTAAAATCTGTAAGGCAGAAGTTGAGAATCAACTTGAAAAGAAAATTAAATGAGTCCGGTCAGATCATGGTGGAGGGTACTTCTCGAGTGAGTTTAATTCCTTTTGTGTGGAACATGACATTATTCATGAGAGGACGCCTCCTGATATGTCTCCAACGTATCTATAATTTTTTATTGTTCTATGCTATTATATTATCTCTTTTGGATGTTTAATGGGCTTTACTGTGATGCCCGAATAATTGAGCTATAGTAACCCCCTGCTAATGATGCCACGTCACCTCCGTTACTGTCGCTAATCTCGCATTAGTTCAAAACCAATTCAAAAGCCAAATTCAAAAACAAGTCAAACAATTAAAGTTTTCAAAAGTTAAAACTAAAATGTTCTTAATGTGACAAATAATTCATAAGATATATTGGTGGAGAAACCAAGTCTTTATAAAATGGTAAAATGCACTAAACTAATTAAATCAGCAGCTAAAACCATTAATTAAATTCCTTTTATATATTGTAAAATACTAAACTATATTATTTTGGGATGAAACTTTTTGTGGTTGTGACATAATTTGTAACATCAATTTAGGTGCCACTTTGGTATTTTATTAAAACTTAATAATTAGGAACTAAAAAAATAAAAAAAATAAAGAAAACGCCCCACCCCTGGCCCAACTGGACCAACTGGCCACCGGCCCAGGCGCACCCGTCCTCTCCTCCCCTGTTCACGAAACACCCCGTGGCCATGGCCGATGCCCGCCACGGCACCGGCCGTCACCGTGGCGGCCATCCGCCGGCACCCCCCACTCCTATAAGGCCTCGCCCCGGGCCAAACCCTAGCTCTCTCCCCTCACTCCCCCATTGGATCTGGGCGCCCCTCGCCCCTCTGCGTTCTGCTCGTCGCCCCCAAAGCCACCTTCGTCGCCGCCGCTGCTCGTCCACGTGGCCACCGGCCACCGCTCGTTATTCCGCGCTGACCTGGAGCTCCGGCGTGGGCGTCTACTTCGTCTCCGCCACTGGATCGAGGCTGAGATGCACCAGCAATGTCGCTCGCGTCGATCCCCTTCGTCGGCCGCCGCCTCTGCCTCGTCGTCGATCCAGCCGTCTCCGAGCCCCTGGCTCCCCTGAGTCCCCTACGTGCTTCGTTGTAAGCCACTGCGCCGATTGCGCTCCTCCCCTGTCTCTCCGTCTGCCTCTGTCGACTGTTCCATTGAGCTCTTGCTCCGACTGCCGCGCGAGGTTGTCGTTGCCACTGCGGTAGCCCGCCCTAGCTCACGCCTGAACCACCCATGCACGCGGCGCGGTGCCCTCGTTCGAATGCCTCGAGCCATTACTCGTTTTGGTCGCCGTAGATGCCCTCCCTGTGCATCGCCGCTGCCGATCTCATGCTCACTGCGGCCATGCCTACTTCCCGTGCGCCCTCGCCCTCGCCCGTGGTCGCGCCTGCCATGCGCTACAGCGCTCCCTGGCCACGCCCAGATGTGCGCCCGCGCCGCCCGCGCTTCGGCTGGTCGTCGCGCCCCTGCTCGCGTTCGAGCTGCACGTGCGCGTGCGCCATGCTTCTGCTGCTCCTGCTCGTGGCTGCTCGCCTGGTTCGTGGCTTCGTGCAGCTGCTGCTCGCCTACTAGAGCTGCTGCATGCTACCGCAGCCAGTGCTTGCTGCTCCTGCCGTCTACTATTGCTGCTGCTTGGGCGTTGCTGCCACTGCTCAACCGTCGTCGCTGCCGCCCCTGCTGCCGCCCGCCGCCTAGCGCTGCCCTCTATTGCTTAGCTGCTTAGCTTCTGCCGCTGCTGCTATTGTTAACTGATGCCGCTGTTGTGCGGTACTTGCTGCTGCTAATGGCCACAACGGCCTTGCTGTGTGCGTGGGTGTGCAGAGCCACCATGCAAATTAGATCAGGGACTAATTGGTAGTACTAGTTAGGTTAGTTGCTACACTATGACATATGGGCCCCATTTGATTAAGTTAACTATTTGTTAGATTAGATATAGCTTTATGACAGGTGGGCCACCCTCTAATAAGCCTATTAGGAATTAACTAAACACTGTTAAAATATTACAGAGTATGACAACTGGGTCCCGCAGGACCTTTGACTGGTCAACCGTGGACCAGTCAACCGCTGAGTCAGCAGTTGACTGGACCCACCGGTCAGCCTCACTGGTGCACCTCTGGTGCACTACACCGGGTGCACCCACTTTTTAACTGCTGATTTTCGAAATTAAAAATAAATAAGGAAAATTAGAAATTCATTTAAACTTTAGAAAATCATATAAAATAAACTGTAGCTCAGATGAAAATACTTTCTACATGAAAGTTGCTCAGAACGAAGAGACAAATCCAGATACGCAGCCCGTTCGTCCGCCACGTGTCCCTAGCTTAGTGAACCCGCAACTTTCCTCCTCCGGTTCATCTGTCCGAAAACGCAAAACACCGGGGATACTTTCCCGGATGTTTCCCCCCTTTGCCGATATCACCTACTACCGCGTTAGGGCACATCTAGCACCGCGTTTGTCATGTTATGCTTTGTGATGCTTTGATTGCTCTGTTATTTATTATGTTCCCCCTCCGTTACTTCTTTTCAGTAGACCCCGAGACCGCTGCCGGTACCCCTGTGATCGACTACATTGACGACGAACCCTTCTCTTGCCAGAGCAACCAGGCAAGCCCCCCCTTGATCACCAGATATCGCCTATTCTTCTCTATACAGCTTGCATTAGAGTAGTGTAGCATGTTACTGCTTTCGGTTAATCCTATTCTGCTGCATAGCCTGTCATTGTTGCTACCGTTGTTACCCTTACCTCCTATCCTACTGCTTAGTATAGGATGCTAGTGTTCCATCAGTGGCCCTACACTCTTGTTCGTCCGCCATGCTATACTACTGGGCCGTGATCACTTCGGGAGGTGATCACGGGTATATACTATATACTTTATATACATGACACATGTGGTGACTAAAGTCGGGTCAGCTTGTTGAGTACCCGCAAGTGATTCCGATGAGGGGGCTGAAAGGATAGGTGGCTCCATCCCGGTAGAGGTGGGCCTGGGTTCCTGACGGCCCCCGACTGTTACTTTGTGGCGGAGCGACAGAGTAGGTTGAGACCACCTAGGAGAGAGGTGGGCCTGGCCCTGGTCGGCGTTCGCGGATACTTAACACGCTTAACGGGATCTTGGTATTTGATCTGAGTCTGGCCATTTGGTCTAGACGCACTAACCAGCTACACGGGAACAGTTATGGGCACTCGGCGTCGTGGTATCAGCCGAAGCTCTTTTTGACGTCAGCGACTGAGGGGTGCGCGCCGCATTGGATCGTAAGCTCGCGCTTGTATTAAGGGGGCTAGGTCTGCTTCCGGCCGCGTACGCAACGTGCAGGTGTGCAATGGGCGATGGGCCTAGACCCCTGCGCGCATAGGATTTAGACTGGCTTGCTGACCTCTCTGTTGAGCCTAGGTGGGGCTGCGACGTGTTGATCTTCCGAGGCCGGGCATGACCCAGGAAAGTGTGTCCGGCCAAATGGGATCGAGCATGTTGGGAAATGTGGTGCACCCCTGCAGGGAAGTTTATCTATTCGAATAGCCGTGTCCCTCGGTAAAAGGACGACCCGGAGTTGTACCTTGACCTTATGACAACTAGAACCGGATACTTAATAAAACACACCCTTCCAAGTGCCAGATATAACCCGGTGATTGCTCTCTAACAGGGCGACGAGGAGGGGATCGCCGGGTAGGTTTATGCTATACGATGCTACTTGGTGAACTTACCATCCACTCTCTCCTACATGCTGCAAGATGGAGGTGGCCAGAAGTGTAGTCTTCGACAGGATTAGCTATCCCCCTCTTATTCTGGCATTCTGCAGTTCAGTCCACCAATATGGCCCTTTACACATATATCCATGCATATGTAGTGTAGCTCCTTGCTTGCGAGTACTTTGGATGAGTACTCACGGTTGCTTTTCTCCCTCTTTCCCCCCTTTCCTTTCTACCTGGTTGTCGCAACCAGATGCTGGAGTCCAGGAGCTAGAGATCCCAAGGATGATTCTACGTGGAGTTCGGCTTCGAGGAGTAGTTAGGAGGTCCCAGGCAGGAGGCCTTGCCTTTTCGATCGTTGCTACTTTTGTGCTAGCCTTCTTAAGGCAATCTTGTTTAACTTATGTCTGTACTCAGATATTATTGCTTCCGCTGACTCTTGTGTTTTCGAGCTTATGTATTCAAGCCTTCGAGGCCCCTGGCTTGTAATATGAAGCTTGTTTATTTTAATTTGTGTCTAGAGTTGTGTTGTGATATCTTCCCGTGAGTCCTCGATCTTGATCGTACACATTTGCGTGTATGATTAGTGTACGATTGAATCGGGGGCGTCACATTTACTAAGCACTTTTATATTGTTTTTGGGACTAACCTATTAACCTAGAGCCCAGTGCCAGTTTTTGTTTTTTCCTTGTTTTTGAGTATCGCAGAAAAGGAAAACCAAACGCAGTCCAATTGACTTGAAACTTCACAGAACTTATTTTTGGACTAGAAGAAGCCCACGGAGCATCGGAGATGGACCAGGGTAGTCCCGAGGCCACCACGAGGGAGGGGGCGCGCCCCCCTGCCTCGTGGCCGCCTCGGGGACCCCCTGACTTGTTCCCGACGCCAACATCTCTTATATATACCCAAACTTCCAGAAAAAACCTAGATCGGGAGTTCCGCCGCCGCAAGCCTCTGTAGCCACCGAAAACCAATCTAGACCCATTCCGGCACCCTGCCGGACGGGGGGGTCCCTCACCGGTGGCCATCTTCATCATCCCGGCGCTCTCCATGACGAGGAGGGAGTAGTTCACCCTCGGGCTGAGGGTATGCACCATTAGCTATGTGTTTGATCTCTCTCTCTCGTGTTCTTGAGGTGGTACGATCTTGATGTATCGCGAGCTTTGCTATTATAGTTGGATCTTATGATGTTTCTCCCCCTCTACTCTCTTGTAATGGATTGAGTTTTCCCTTTGAAGTTATCTCATCAGATTGAGTCTTTAAGGATTTGAGAACACTTTATGTATGTCTTGCATGTGCTTATCTGTGGTGACAATGGGATATTCATGTGATCCACTTGATGTATGTTTTGGTGATCAACTTGCGAGTTCCGTAACATTGTGAACTTATGCATAGGGGTTGGCACACGTTTTCGTCTTGACTCTCCGGTAGAAACTTTGGGGCACTCTTTGAAGTTCTTTGTGTTGGTTGAATAGATGAATTTGAGATTGTGTGATGCATATCGTATAATCGTACCCGCGGATACTTGAGGTGACATTGGAGTATCTAGGTGACATTAGGGTTTTGGTTGATTTGTGTCTTAAGGTGTTATTCTACTACAGACTCTTGAATAGATCGATCAGAAATGATAACTTTGAGGTGGTTTCATACCCTACAATAATCTCTTCGTTTGTTCTCCGCTATTAGTGACTTTGGAGTGACTCTTTGTTGCATGTTGAGGGATAGTTATATGATCCAATTATGTTATTATTGTTGAGAGAACTTGCACTAGTGAAAGTATGAACCCTAGGCCTTGTTTCCTAGCATTGCAATACCGTTTACGCTCACTTTTATCATTAGTTACCTTGCTGTTTTTATATTTTCAGATTACAAAAACCTACATCTACCATCCATATTGCACTTGTATCACCATCTCTTCGCCGAACTAGTGCACTTATACAATTTACCATTGTATCTGGTGTGTTGGGGACACAAGAGACTCTTTGTTATTTGGTTGTAGGGTTGTTTGAGAGAGACCATCTTCATCCTACACCTCCCACGGATTGATAAACCTGAGGTCATCCACTTGAGGGAAATTTGCTACTGTCCTACAAACCTCTGCACTTGGAGGCCCAACAACGTCTACAAGAAGAAGGTTGCGTAGTAGACATCAAGCTCTTTTCTGGCGTCGTTGCCGGGGAGGTTAGTGCTTGAAGGTATATCTTTAGATCTTGCAATCGAATCTTTTAGTTTCTTGTTTTATCACTAGTTTAGTCTATAAAAGAAAACTACAAAAAAAATGGAATTGAGGGTACCTCATATGCTTCATCTTTTTAATATCTTTCGTGAAAATAAGGATTCCGATAATTGTGCTCAATTGCTAGAGGAAGAATGCATTAGAATGTTTGGCACTAAATCTTCGAATGATGAGCATGATTGCAATGTTGTTAGTATGAATTCTTTGAATATCCATAGTACTAATGATGATTGCACTAGTCATGATGAAAATGTCTCTTATAAGCATGTCAACTTTTGTGGAATATATAGAGCTTGCAAGTACACACCAAATAGGGAAGATAGATTTTGCAAGAGGCATAAGTATTTCGAAACTAAATGGTTGCAAGAAAGGCTAGATGATTGTGCTGAAAGATTCAATATTTATCGCCATCCTTGTGAACTTTGCAATGAATATGGTCATTTAAAGCTCCAATGCTATTTGTTTCATGATCAAATCGTGTCCAAAAATTGTGATAACTTGATTACCCTTGAGCATCATAAAGAGCTTAGTCTTCTTTTGGGGTATGAAGAAATGAAACGTATAACTGAGGGTATTCCAAAATTTAATCTTGATAGATTTCTTGATTTTGATCTAGAAGAAAATTTTATGTATTGTGCGGTGAATTGCATTGAAAATCCTTATATTGCCAATTACATAAAGAAAAGAAAACAAATAGAAGATGAAGAGAATACTAATGAAAGGGAAGAGGCTTCCCAGTATCCTCCTATTATTTCTTATGATGAATCAGGTAACGAGGAGGAGCCTTCTATTCAACCAATCTCATTAATAAGGAGCTGAAAAAAGAGGGTTAAACCCACACATGATGTGAAGAACAAAAAGAAAAGACGGAGAAGCAAAGGTAGAAAGGTATCCCTCCCAAATGATGTTGCTCCTATTACTCATTGTGATGATGATAGTTGCTTTACTATTGGTGCTATCCATACTATTAATGATGAGAGTGATTATGCTTATGATATGAAAAGACCCAAGCTTGGGGTGCTATGTTTGATGAGAATGACATGTTTGAGAATATATTTGCTGCAATTAATGTTTGTCCCAAGCTTGGGGATGTTATGTTTAATGAAGATGATATTTTTAGCCTCCCAAGTTTTGATGAGCAAATTTATTATGATGATAGCATGCCTCCTATTTATGATGGTTATATTGATGAAAGTGGGTTTGGAAGAGTGTCAACTTTAGGAAGTAATGATCCCACTATTTTGGAGGGTGTTGAATCTTATAATATTTATGAAAGTGGATTTGGAGAGGTCATGAATTTATTTAGTGATGAATCCACTATTTCGGAAGAAGTTTCAATTGATTATGATGAGAACAAAGTTGCTACTTATGATGATTATTGTGATGAAACTTATGCTATAAAAAGTAGTGATGATTATATTTATAAAACTTGTCATGATTATGATTACCCTTTTTCTGAGCATTACTCTTTTAATATGGAAACAATTTATAGTATTCGAGTCTCTTATGATACTCCCACTATTCCGATTGAGAAGAATTTTGCTTATGAAGAGAGTAGTAAATTTTCTATGCTTTTAGATCATGGAAAGAATGCTTTAGGTGCTGGTTATATTGTTGAATTCATTCATGATGCTACTTAAAATTATTATGAGGGAGGAATATATGCTTGTAAGAATTGCAATAATATCGAGTTTCCTCTCTATGTGCTTAAAGTTTTGAAGTTATGCTTGTTTTGCCTTCCTATGCTAGTTGATTATTGTTCCCATAAGTTGTTTGCTCACGAAATTCCTATGCATAGGAAGTGGGTTAGACTTAAATGTGCTAGTCATATTATTCATGATGCTCTTTTTATGTTTCAATTCTTATCTTTTAGGTGAGCATCATTGAAATCATCATGCCTAGCTAGAAAGGCATTAAAGAAAAGCGCTTGTTGGGAGACAACCCAATATTTACCCCTACTGTTTTTGAGTGTTCACATGATTAAGATACTGTAGTAATCATGTTTTATATCTTTTGTTTCAATAAAGTGCCAAGTAGAACCTTTGGGAAGACTTGGGTGGAAGTTAAGGTGATCTTGCTGTAAAAAACAGAAACTTTGCGCTCACGAGTTTAGCTGTCATTTTTTTTACAGAAGAGTGCTTTTAAGTTGATTCTTTTTTCAGAATATTAATAGACAAATTACTCAGGTCCACCAATTTATTTCAGATTTTTGGAGTTCCAGAAGTATACGTTTGATACAGATTACTACAGACTGTTCTGTTTTTGACAGATTCTGTTTTCTATGTGTTGTTTGCTTATTTTGATGAATCTATGAGTAGTATCGGAGGATATGAACCATAGGGAAGTTGGAATACAGTAGATATTACACTAATATGAATTTAGAATGAGTTCACAACAGTACCTAAGTGGTGATTTATTTTCTTATACTAACGGAGCTTACGAGTTTTCTGTTGAGTTTTGTGTTGTGAAGTTCTCAAGTTTTGGGTAAAGATTCGATGAACAATGGAATAAGGAGTAGCAAGAGCCTAAGCTTGGGGATGCCCGAGGAATCCCAAGGTAATATTCAAGGACAACCAAGATCTTAAGCTTGGGGATGCCCTGGATGGCATCCCCTCTTTCGTCTTCGTTCATCGGTAACTTTACTTGGAGCTATATTTTTATTCACCACATGATATGTGTTTTGCTTGGAGTGTCATTTTATTTTGTTAGTATTTTCTTGCTGTTTGAATAATATCCCAAGATATGAAATTCTTAAATGAGAGAGAGTCTTCACATAGCTACATAATTATTTAACTACTCATTGATCTTCACTTATATCTTTCGAAGTAGTTTGTCATTTGCTCTAGTGCTTCACTTATATCCTTTTAGAGCACGACGGTGGTTTTATTTTGAAGAAATAGATGAACTCTCATGCTTCACTTATATTATTTTGAGAGTCTTAAACAGCATGGTAATTTGCTTGGGTTATAATTTTAGTCCTAATATGATGGGCATCCAAGAGGGATATAATAAAAACTTTCATATAAAGTCCATTGAATACTATGAGAAGTTTGATTCTTTATGATTTTTTTGAGATATGAAGATGGTGATATTAGAGTCATGCTAGTGGAGTAGTTGTGAATTTGAGAAATACTTGTGTTAAAGTTTGTGATTCCCGTAGCATGCACGTATGGTGAACCGTTATGTGATGAAGTCGGAGTATGATTTATTTATTGATTGTCTTCATTATGAGTGGCGGTCGGGGACGAGCGATGGTCTTTTCCTACCAATCTATCCCCCTAGGAGCATGAGCGTAGTACTTTGTTTCAATAACTAATAGATTTTTGCAATAAGTATATGACTTCTTTATGACTAATGTTGAGTCCATGGATTATACGTACTCTCATCCTTCCACCATTGCTAGCCTCTCTAATACCGCGCACCTTTCGCCGGTATCATACACCCACCATATACCTTCCTCAAAACAGCCACCATACCTACCTATTATGGCATTTCCATAGCCATTCCGAGATATATTGCCATGCAATTTTCCACCATTCTGTTTATTATGACACGCTCCATCATTGGCATATTGCTTTGCATGATCATGTAGTTGACATCGTATTTGTGGCAAAGCCACCTTCATAATTCTTTCATACATGTCACTCTTGATTCATTGCACATCCCGGTACACCGCCGGAGGCATTCATATATAGAGTCATATTTTGTTCTAAGTATCGAGTTGTAATTCATGAGTTGTAAGTACATAAAAGTGTGATGATCATCATTATTAGAGCATTGTCCCAAGTGAGGAAAGGATGATGGAGACTATGATTCCCCCACAAGTCGGGATGAGACTCCGGACGAAAAGAAAAAAATAAAAAAAGAGGCCATAAAAAAAGAGAAAAAGGCCCAAACAAAAAAAATAAAAAATAAAAAAATGAGAGAAAAAGAGAGAAGGGACAATGTTACTATCCTTTTACCACACTTGTGCTTCAAAGTAGCACCATGATCTTCATGATAGAGAGTCTCTTGTTTTGTCACTTTCATATACTAGTGGGAATTTTACATTATAGAACTTGGCTTGTATATTCCAATGATGGGCTTCCTCAAAATGCCCTAGGTCTTCGTGAGAAAGCGAGTTGGATGCACACCCACTTAGTTTCTTTTGTTGAGCTTTCATACACTTATATATCTAGTGCATCCGTTGCATGGCAATCCTTACTCACTCACATTGATATCTATTGATGGGCATCTCCATAGCCCGTTGATACGCCTAGTTGATGTGAGACTGTCTTCTCCTTTTTGTCTTCTCCACAACCACCATTCTATTCCACCTATAGTGCTATGTCCATGGCTCACGCTCATGTATTGCGTGAAGATTGAAAAAGTTTGAGAACATCAAAAGTATGAAACAATTGCTTGGCTTGTCATCGGGGTTGTGCATGATTTAAATATTTTGTGTGATGAAGATAGAGCATAGCCAGACTATATGATTTTGTAGGGATAACTTTCTTTGGCCATGTTATTTTGAGAAGACATGATTGCTTTGTCAGTATGCTTGAAGTATTATTATTTTTATGTCAATATAAAACTTTTATCTTGAATCTTTCGGATCCGAACATTCATGCCACGATAAAGAAAATTATATTGAAGAATATGCTAGGTAGCATTCCACATCAAAAATTCTGTTTTTATCATTTACCTACTCGAGGACGAGCAGGAATTAAGCTTGGGGATGCTGATACGTCTCCAACGTATCTATATTTTTATTGTTCTATGCTATTATATTATCTCTTTTGGATGTTTAATGGGCTTTACTAAGCACTTTTATATTATTTTTGGGACTAACCTATTAACCTAGAGCCCAGTGCCAGTTTCTGTTTTTCCTTTTTTTGAGTATCGCAGAAAAGGAAAACCAAACGGAGTCCAATTGACCTGAAACTTCACGGAACTTATTTTTGGACCAGAAGAAACCCACGGAGCATCGAGGATGGACCAGGGGAGTCCCGAGGCCACCACGAGGGTGGGGGGCGCGCCCTACCCCTGTCTCGTGGCCGCCTCGGGGACCCCCTTGACTTGTTCCCGACGCCAACATCTCTTATATATACCCAAACTTCCAGAAAGAAACCTAGATCGGGAGTTCCGCCGCCGCAAGCCTCTATAGCCACCGAAAACCAATCTAGACCCGTTCCGGCACCCTGCCGGAGGGGGGATCCCTCACCGGTGGCCATCTTCATCATCCCGGCGCTCTCCATGACGAGGAGGGGGTAGTTCACCCTCGGGGCTGAGGGTATGTACCAGTAGTTATGTGTTTGATCTCTCTCTCGTGTTCTTGAGGTGGTACGATCTTGATATATCGCGAGCTTTGCTATTATAGTTGGATCTTATGATGTTTCTCCCCCTCTACTCTCTTGTAATGGATTGAGTTTTCCCTTTGAAGTTATCTCATCGGATTGAGTCTTTAAGGATTTGAGAACACTTTATGTTTGTCTTGCATGTGCTTATCTGTGGCGACAATGGGATATTCACGTGATCCACTTGATGTATGTTTTGGTGATCAACTTGCGAGTTCCGTAACATTGTGAACTTATGCATAGGGGTTGGCACACGTTTTCGTATTGACTCTTCGGTAGAAACTTTGGGGCACTCTTTGAAGTTCTTTGTGTTGGTTGAATAGATGAATTTGAGATTGTGTGATGCATATCGTATAATCATACCCGCGGATACTTGAGGTGACATTGGAGTATCTAGGTGACATTAGGGTTTTGGTTGATTTGTGTCTTAAGGTGTTATTCTACTACGGACTCTTGAATAGATCGATCGGAAAGGATAACTTTGAGGTGGTTTCGTACCCTACAATAATCTCTTCGTTTGTTCTCCGCTATTAGTGACTTTGGAGTGACTCTTTGTTGCATGTTGAGGGATAGTTATATGATCCAATTATGTTATTATTGTTGAGGGAACTTGCATTAGTGAAAGTATGAACCCTAGGCCTTGTTTCCTAGCATTGCAATACCGTTTACGCTCACTTTTATCATTAGTTACCTTGCTGTTTTTATATTTTCAGATTACAAAAACCTATATCTACCATCCATATTGCACTTGTATCACCATCTCTTCGCCGAACTAGTGCACTTATACAAGTTACCATTGTATCGGGTGTGTTGGGGACACAAGAGACTCTTTGTTATTTGGTTGTAGGGTTGTTTGAGAGAGACCATCTTCATCCTACACCTCCCACGGTTGATAAACCTTAGGTCATCCACTTGAGGGAAATTTTCTACTGTCCTACAAACCTCCGCACTTGGAGGCCTAACAACGTCTACAAGAAGAAGGTTGCATAGTAGACATCACCTCCCTATTCACCCTAGTCAAACATGGTTGCCGGGCGGAAAACCGTACTCTAACTGATTTGGTTAATGCCATGTTAGATACATCAGGTTTATCCAAGGCATGGTGTGGGAGGCTATATTGACATCATGTCATGTCCTGAATAAAGTTCCGACAAAGGACAATGAGATCACTCCCTATGAGAAATGAGCGAAGAGAAGGACAGCACTCTCATACTTGCGTACTTGGAGCTGTTTGGCGAAAGTTGATGTTCCAATCCCCAAAAAGCGTAAGCTTGGACCAAAGACCGTGGACTGCATTAATTTGGGCTATTCTAACAATAGTGTTTGTTATAGACTTCTAGTATTGAAATCTGATGTACCTGACCAGAAGGTCGGTACAATTATGGGGTCTAAGGATGCTACATTCTTCGAGGATATTTTTCCTATGAGAGATATGCAAATCACTTCTAGATAGGAATCTGAGGAGACTCCTGAGCCTGCCATTCCTATGTAATATTATGAACAAACACATGATGAGAATCCTAAGGATGATGATGAGGAAACCCTTTGTAGGGGCAAGAGACAAAGGACTGCTAAGACCTTTTGTGATGATTTCCTCGTGTACCTCGTGGATGATACTCCCACTTCTATTTCAGAAGTGTGTGCCTCTCCAGAAGCTAATTACTGGAAGGATGCGGTCTGTAGCAAGATGAATTCTATCATGGCTAATGGGACATGGGAAATTACTGAACGTCCCTATGGCTGCAAACCATTGGGATGTAAGTGGGTGTTCAAAAAGAAGCTTAGGCCCGATGGTACGATTGAAAAGTACAAGGTTGGGCTTGTGGCCAAGTGTCATGCCTAGAAAGAAGAGGAAGATTTCTTTGATACTTATTCACCTGTGGCCAGACTGACCACCATTCGAGTGTTACTCTCATTGGCGGCCTCGCATGGTCTTCTCGTCCACCAGAAGGATGTTAAGACGACTTTCCTGAACAAAGAGTTAGATGAGGAAATCTACATGCAACAGCCAGATAGCTTTATGATAGATGGTCAGGAAGGAAAGGTGTGTAGGTTGCTGAAATCTTTATATGGCTTAAGACAAGCACCTAAGCAATGGCATGAGAAGTTTAATACTACTCTGGTATCTGTTGGCTTTGTTGTTAATGAATCTGACAAATGTGTATACTATTGCCATGGTGGGGGCGAAGGAGTTATACCGTGCTTGTATGTTGATGACATACTGATATTTGGAACCAACCTCAAAGTGATTGAGGAGGTAAGTCATTTTTATCTCAGAACTTTGAGATGAAGGACCTTGTGGTGGCTGATGTTATCTTGAACATCAAGCTATTGAGAGATGATGAGGGTGGGATCACACTTATACAATCCCATTATGTTGAGAAGGTGTTGAGTCATTTTGGATATTCGTACTGCAAACCATCTCAAACACCATATGATCCTAGTGTATTGATTCGAAAGTTCAAAGGCACGGCTAAGGATCAATTGAGATACTCTCAAATCATTGGTTCCCTCATGTATCTAGTGAGCGCAATGAGGCCTGACATCATGTTTGCTGTGAGCAAACTGAGCCCGTTTGTTTCCAAACTGGGTGGCGTACATTGGCATGCTATTGAAAGAGTTATGCGTTATCTGAAAGGTACTATGAACTTCACTATACCGGATACATGTCGGTACTTGAAGAGTATATTGATGCAAATTGGATCTCTAATGCTGATGAGATGAAGGCGACAACTGGGTATATGTTTACTCTTGGAGGTGGTGCTGTTTCCTGGAAGTCTTGCAATCAAACAATCTTAACGAGATCGATAATGGAAGCAGAATTAACAACATTAGACACATCTGGTGTCGAAGCAGAATGGCTTCGAGATATTTGGATGGACTTGGCATTGGTTGAGAAGCTAGTTCCGGCTATCCTTACGAACCGTGACAATCAGAATGTTATTGTCAAGGTGAAGAGTTCAAAGGGCAACATGAAGTCCAACAAACACATAAGAATGAAGATTAAAAGCTGTCAGAAAATTAAGAAACTCCTGAGTGATAGCATTATCTCCAAATGGCTAAGAATCTAGTAGATCCCTTTACTAAAGGGCTATCGCATGTTGTGATAGATGATGCATCGAGGGAGATGGGTATGAGATCCACATGAGTTGCCATGGTGGTAACCCAAAACCTATGCGATCGGAGATCCTGTGAGGTAGGACCAAGGAAAACAAGCCAGTGGTGAATTGAGGAGAGTAACTTTACTAACCCACTCCGTTGGAGATGCGATACTCTCAAAAAATGGTATGGTAGGTTGACTACTATCTTAATGTGTTCCAAAGCTTATACAAGCAAGATGCTATCCTACAGAGCAATTTTTTGAGTAACATACCTATATGAGCCCGACTGCTGGTCACAGTCTATGAGATTGGGGTGATCTCTAGCAAGCTCATGAATAGGCCAGGAGTGTGACTAATATGCTCCACCCGAGGGGTCAGCCTTTGGCAATCTAGTACTAGTAAGACATGTGGTGAAACTTTATGCCAAACTGACAATTCAAGGCATAGTCCATTGTTCAGTCGTGAAGGAGTGTAGCTACCTGCTCTAGGTGAAGTTCAACCTTAACAGGTCTTCACTGAAACACTGGTATATCGAAACGACGATTGGAACAAAGGACACAATGGGCCCTCGAGCTCTAGTGGTGGATTGTCGAAATATGGGGTGGGCTTTAGGCCCATCTAACAATTTCAGGAAAAATCTTTAAGGGCCCATGTATGTGTCATGACAAGGGGTGGTGGGAAGTTTAGTCCCACCCTGCTTGTGGAGAAGGAGTTGTACCTCCTTATAAGGGATTCTATTCCACATGCTATTAGAGCTTGAGAAGAGAAGTGTGGTAACCCACAAGTATACGAGATTGGAACAATTTTCGAGGGTAGAGTATTCAACCCAAATTTATCGATTCGACACAAGGGGAGCCAAATAATATTTGCAAGTATTAGCAGTTGAGTTGTCAATCCAACCACACCTGAAGACTAAATATCTGCAGTAGAGCGATCAGTAGCGCAGCAATATGGTAGTTCGATAGCAGTGGTAATAGTAGCAACAGTAACGGTAACAACAGCTAGTTTTGTAGCAATTGTGACAGTAGCAGCAAAAGTAGCAACTTAGCAAAGATCAATATGTGAAAATCTCATAGGCATTGGATCGGTGATGGATAACTATGTTGGATAACATTCATCATGTAATAGTTATAACCTAGGGCGACACAAAACTAGCTCCAATTCATCAATGTAATGTAGGCTTGTATTTCGTATATAGTCATACGTGCTTGCGATAAGAACTTGCATGACATCTTTTGTCCTACCCTCCCGTGGCAGCGGGGTCCATAAGGAAACCAAGGGATATTAAGGGCTACCTTTAATAGATAATTAGAACAAAGCATTAACACATAGTGAATACATGAACTCCTCAAACTACGGTAATCACTGGAAAGAATCCCAACTATTGTCACCTTGGGGTATGCGGATCATAACACGTAATAGGTGCCTATAACTTGCAAGATATGATCAAGAATACAAATATATTCATGAAAACATAAAGGATTCAGATCTGAAATCATGGCACTCGGGCCCTAGTGACAAGCATTAAGCATAACAAAGTCATAGTAACATCAATCTCGGAACACAGTGGATACTAGGGATCAAGCCCTAACAAAACTAACTTGATTACATGATAAATCTCATCCACCCTAGCACCGTCCAGGAAGCCTACGAAGGAATTACTCACTCCCGGCGATGAGCATCATGAAATTGGTGATGGAGAAGGTTGATGATGACGACGGTGTCGAATCCCCCACTCCGGAGCCCAGAACGGACTCTAGATCAGCCCTCTCGATGAAGAACCGAAGGTGGCGGTGGCTCTATATCGTAAAACGTGATGATTCCTTCTCTCTGATTTTTTTCTTAGCAAATAGGTACTTATGGAGTTGGAGTTAGGGTTGTGGGAGCTGCCAGGGGCCCACAAGCCTGCGAGTGTAGGATCGAAAGTATGTCTAGAGGGGGGGGGGTGATTAGACAACTTGACCAAATAAAAATCTGGCCTTATTTTAAGTCTTGGCAGATTTTAGCAACTTAGCACAAGTGAAGCAATCAACCTACGCAAGCAATTCTAAGAGCATAGCAGCAGAATGTAAATCATTGCATATGAAGGTAAAGGGGAGGAGTATGGAGGAAGCAAACGCAATGTAGACACGAAGATTTTTGGCATGGTTCCGATAGGTGGTGCTATCGTACATCCACGTTGATGGAGATTTCAACCCACGAAGGGTAATGGTTGCGCGAGTCCATGGAGGGCTCCACCCATGAAGGGTCCACGAAGAAGCAACCTTGTCTATCCCACCATGGCCATCGCCCACGAAGGACTTGCCTCACTTGGGTAGATCTTCACGAAGTAGGCGATCTCCTTGCCCTTACAAACTCCTTGGTTCAACTCCACAATCTTGGTGGAGGCTCCCAAGTGACACCTAACCAATCTAGGAGACACCACTCTCCAAAAGGTAATAGATGGTGTGTTGATGATGAACTCCTTGCTCTTGTGCTTCAAATGATAGTCTCCCCAACACACAACTCTCTCTCACAGATTTGGATATGGTGGAAAGATGATTTGAGTGGAAAGCAGCTTGGGTAAGGCTAGAGATCAAGATTCTTGTGGTTGGTTTGGAATGTCTTGGTCTCAACACATGAGTAGGTGGTTCTCTCTCAGAAAATGAATGTTAGAAGTGTAGGCACGTTCTGATGGCTCTTTCCACGAATGGAGGATGGGTGGAGGGGTATATAAAGCCTCCACACAAAATCTAACCATTACACACAATTTACCAAACTCGGTGGGACCGAATAGTGTAACTCGGTCAGACCGATTCAGTTCAAAATGTGAACGTTAGGATTCGGTGGGACCGACATGATCAACTCGGTGGGACCGATGTGCTAGGGTTAGGGCATAACTTGATCTCGGTGAGACCGATCACATGAACTCGGTGAGACTGATTTCAGTAATAGGCAAACAGAGAGTTGGTCAGGCAAACTTGGTGGGACCGATCGCTCATTTCGGTGAGACCGAAACGTTACGAAAAGGAAATAGAGAGTTTGCATTGTGAAATCGGTGGGACCAATCGCTCATTTTGGTTAGACCGAAACGTTAAGAAGGGAAACAGAGAGTTTGCAATCCCATCTCGGTGTGACCGAGATCCCTATCGGTGAGACCGTACTGATTAGGGTTTTTGGCTATGGCTATGTCAAATGAACTCGGTGGCGCTGGATAGATCAAATTGGTGGGGCCGAGTTTGACTTTAGGTTTAGGACATATGTGGAATTGAGAAAGTGGTTGAGGGCTTTTGGAGCATATCACTAAGCATTTTGAGCAAGCAATCCATTAAGAACACCTCATCCCCTTTTAATAGTATTGACTTTTCCTATGGACTCAATGTGATCTTGGACCGGTAAAAAGAAAATGTAGAGTCTTGAGCTTTTGCCCATATATGTCCGTAGCATTTTGAGGGGTCCACATCTCTAGTCCATGCCATGCCAATCATTGAATTTTCTGAAATGGTCATCTTGAAAGAGTATTAGTTCAATGATCTATATGTTGTTAAGAGTTACCAAAACCACCCAGGGATTAGTTGCACTTTCAGCGAGGCGCGCCCAGGGGGGTGGCCGTGCCCCCCAATCTTGTGGCGCCCTGGTGGCCCCCCTCTGGTAATTTCCTTCGCCAATATTTTTTATATATCTGAAATAATTCTCCTTGAATTTTTAGCTCAATCCGAGAACTTCTATTTCTACGCAAAAACAACACCATGGCAATTTTGCTGAAAACAGCGTCAGTCCGGGTTAGCTCCATTCAAATCATGCAAGTTAGAGTCCAAAACAAGAGCAAAAGTGTTTGGAAAAGTAGATACGTTTGGGACGCATCAACTCCCCCAAGCTTAACTCATTGCTTGTCCTCAAGCAATTCAGTTGACCAACTGAAAGTGATAAAGAAAAACTTTTACAAACCCTTTTTGTTCTTGTTATTGTAAATATACTTACCTAATTAATGTTCAAGTTTTTAGCTAGGATTATGAACTAACCATACTCATGATAACATTTAGGTTGCACATTTACTCATACCAATGACATAACCAACTAGTGAGGAATAATAAGATATCTTGGATGCCAACAATTTGTCAAAACAATCATGATATAATATGATAACATGGTATCTCGCTAGCCCTTTATGAGACCGCAAAACATAAATGTGGAGCACCTTTGAGGTTCAAGCAGCGACTAAACTTTGTAATTCATGGTACAAAAGATCCAGTCATGTCACACTCAACATTAACTACACTCAATGCATAAGAATGACAATAGTGCTCCCCAACTGGTGCTTAAATGAGAGGGTGATGACTCAACAATAAAAGTAAAGCAACATAAAAGTAAATGGAAGCCCTTCATAGAGGGAAGCAGGGATTTGCAGAGGTGCCAGAGCTTGAAGCTTAAAACCAATATGAATATAATTTCGGGAGGTATGCCTTTCTTGTCAACGTCACGACTGAGAGTTTTCAATATCTTCCATGCTAAACAAATTAGCGATGGTTCCCAAGCGGAAAAAGTAAAGTTTACTTCCACTCCACCAACAAAAACAAGCCATGGCTAGCCAAATCCATGGGTGCCCTCCATACCAACAACTTTCCGAGGGAGTTTGTTTTCATTACTTTGTGATTTGATCATGGGACTGGGCATCCCGATTACCAGCCCCTCTTGTGTAACGACAAGTGGTTAAACACTCATCATGAGAATAACCCACTTAGCATGGAAGATACTGACCACCCCATGTCGCTTCATGAGCGGTACTAGCACACAAAACAGATGATTATTTGAATGTTTAGAGGTGGCACATGCAAATTTACTTGGAACGACAGTGTCGGTGTCAAAACCGGCAGACCTCGGGGTAGGGGGTCCCGAGCTGTGGTTCTCAGATCAAGGGTAACAGGAGCGAAGGAGACGATGTTTACCCAGGTTCGGGCCCTTGATGAAGGTAAAACCCTACGTCCTGGTCTTGTTTATATTCATCAAGATGTAGCAAGTACAGAGTTGATCTACCTCGAGATTGTAATGTGTGGTCTAACTCTAAGGCTAGGTGAATGGTTTTGCGTTTATGTCCCCTCTACGGGCTAAACCCTATGGCTTATATACATGTCAGGGAAGGTATCTAGGGTTACAAGGTCAGTAGCTATGAGCTAGGCGGTGACAGAGATCTTGGAGCATACATCAAGTCTTTGGGAGAGGCAGTCTTGATCACGCCTCCTGCGTACAGCCTCCGGAGTCCATCTTGATCACGAATGAAGGCTCTTCGGCCCGATACAAGGAGAATGGGCCGACTGGGTTAGTACCCCCTTATCCAGGATACTGTCAATAGCCCTCGAACTGGTCTTCTATGTTGAGGATGATCTGATGAGAACCTCGGATCCGGAGTCCCTGGCTTGACAAGCGAGTTCCTCCTTGAAATTTTGGAACCAGCCCTTCAAGGGAGCGATGGCAACTGAAGCCCGACCAGACCTGTCCCCTCTGCCCGAAGAGATTGGGTAGCTTAGCCTTGAAGGCCAATCACCTCGCACTACAAAAAAATACACTTCTGTGATGATACATGTTTGTCACAGCAGGTCACATTTTCTGTCATGCATGTACATCCATGACGATTTAATGACAGAATCAAGATAGTCATACCTGTGCTGTTGTAGAAGTGCTCCATGACATTACCAAAATTATCATCATAGAAGTGTCCACTTCCATGACAATAAATCACGCGTCATAGAAGTGCTTTCGTCAAGGGTGACCGACACGTGGCATCCACCGTAACGAGTCGCCGTTAAGCTATCGGGTTTCGGTTTGGATCCGATAACCCATTAACAGCTGGGACCAATGAGGATTTTCCACGTGTAAAATTCTCATTGGCTATAGCAACCACGTGTCAGCACCCGAAAAGGACAGATGTCAACCGCCCAATGGTCAGGAGGACCCTATGATACGTCAACACGTGGCAAGGCCCAACAGCTGCCCATTTAGGTTAAAAAAGCTGGCCCAGTCAAAATTAGCGGGCTGGCCCATTAACGACCTGCTTGCAGACAGCCCATTCGCAGTTAAGGCCTGTACGACTATTGTCAAATTGGCCCGTCAACGGCCCGTTCTAAGCTTGTCATCATCGCGGCCCATGGTCACTTCTGGCCCGTTAACAGTCCGCTAAGTATTTGGGCCGAATTACGGCCAGGTGTGTTTCCGGCCTGTTAGAGGTCCTACTTAATTTGGGCCCATTTATTGGCCATTGAAACTTTCGGCCCATAAACGACCGTGAAGGATTTGGATCATATTCGGCCATGTCTGACATTCGGCCTGTTAGAGGCCCACTGTAGATTTGGGCCACTTCCAGCCTGTTGTGATTTTCGGCCTGTTAACATCGAACGAAGACCATGGGCCATATGTGGCCCAACGTCACATCGGGCCTATTAAAGGCCCATATAAAACTGATACTAATCAAGCCTGACCGAACTTCCGGCCTGTTAAAGGCCCGTATAGTAGGTCGGCGCATTTACGACCCGTCTGAATTTCGGCCTGTGAACGATCCGCATTGTAAATGGGCCACCACGAGCTGAGATACATTTCGGCCTGCTAATGACCAGTGGGTTATTGGCACAATCAGGGCCCAATCTCACTTTCGGCCTATTAAAGACCCATGTTATTTATGGGCTCAAGACATTTACACATGTTAATGGCCTATTGTTACTGAGGGCCCAAATTATGTTTAGGCCTGTTAAAGGCCCACTAGGGGCATAGGGCTACCAAAAATATGAAAGCTTATGCTAATTTAGGCCCAGATATTTTTAGTGTGCTACATGCAAATTACGACCCATAATCGTATTTAGCCCAATTGGAATGGGCCTAACGAATGTTGGCACGTTGGGATCCTACGAAGTTTTCGGCCGAATACATTACTAAGATAAACCTACACTATACAAAAATAGCGTCGTAATTTCTATAGTATTTGGCAGCATGATAAATGTTGTATCACAACAAAATAAATTCCAGCCATACAACAAAAGGCCTATTGGCATAAAGTTTATAGTCCTTGCAGATAAAAGCACCATCAGATGTATAGAAGCACAGATCATGTGACCTGAGTGCTAATGTTTTAGGTTGTAGAATCTGATGGAGCATCATGATCATCCCCCTTTTCCCGCCATTGCTCTTGAACAACGAAGGAAATATCTGATAGTATGGTTTCAAAACCATTCATATCTTGATGACATTTGTCAACCACTATTCTTGTTTCTGAAACAACGTCCATTAGGGATTGGACTTGTGTCTGGAGCACAGATATATCACTCTGTCTAGCCATAAGATTTTGTTCAGTAGGCGATTTGGTTGAGGTTACCTTGACAACCAACCTAGAATTACGCAGGAAGGTGCTTTTTTGCATTGTTAGTGGAGAGATACTGACGCACTGCAGCAAGAGGTGACATTGTGCTTGTGGTAGCCTCATCACCTTCAGGTGGTTGTGGTTGTTCAATCATTTGTTCCATAGCTTGCTGAAAGTTTGAACTTGTAGATTAATGTACCAGATAAGTTACTAATGAGACAAAAACAAACAAAGTAGGTTTCACGTTTATACATAACTTATTTTGGTGAACTACTGTAATACATTAGCATGTATTGCAGTGCCAACTACATAATAAAATCACTTTCGGAACATATGTCCATGTAGCATGCCTATTGTATTGTCCATTTCCTCACATTCGTTGACATGTAAGGATAAAGAGACATGATTTAAAGTAGGATGAACATAGTATGCCATCATTCATATCATGGGCAAACATATATAAAACAAATAGGCTATTGTATCATTGTGTGGGCACGTGAACATCACAAGTAGATTACAGATCAAGACCAAAAGAATATCCTTCATCTCTTGTAAATCGTGTAAGGTGAAATGATACGTTAAGACAATTGTGTATAAAAGTGATCAGAGTAACTGACATTGGCTGCAAACCAAGCAGTTAAATGAACACGTCAAAGTAACAAGCAGTTCAAAGGCAGGAGGACTAAGGACTTACAACAGCGGCTTGAGTTGGTGTGCTCATGCCCTTCATCTTGCTGGTGTGGCAATCCTTGAAGATTTGCACTGCATTCAGTTTAGGTTCTTTTTGGTCCGCACGGGCTTTCCTCTGTATTTGGAACAAGTCAATATAGATACGATAATATGGCATAGAAAAAAGAAGGAAGTAGCAGCTATTTACAAGAGCCTTGTAGTGTGCAATATAGCTACGAGATCCTGTTGTCTGTTGGAATTTCACTTTAGAACGGTTGGTCTTGTTCTTCGAACAGTTAGCCTAGAAGAAGATACACTTGTAAGGCACATACGTAAATACAAGTTCAACATGTGATCGGATCAAATACATATACCCTACCTGATACTTTGGATCAGACTAGTGTTTAACAAGGGTTGTCCAGTCTTCATCCGTAATACATTCCACTGGAGATGTTTGGGCGATTTCATTGTTAGCCTTGCCTTCAAAGTGAGTTTTTCTAAGGTGATACCGATACTGTTGCAGAGCAGACTGAAAAACATGAGTGCATGCTTGTTTAGTTGCATCATCTTTCGGATCCAACTTGAACCTCATCCGTTGAAAAAAGGAATGTGAGTCTTATTAGGAGGAAGCTAGAAAGTATGGGACAGAGAAAGACAATATTACAAATTGCGATGAATAACATTACTTACGGATAAATGGTGAAGGAAGGTGTTAAACTCGGTATCGTCTTTCTCATTCCTGTACTGGATCCATGTTGGGAGGATACGTGCATGACACATGGCTGCCTCTGATACTAACTTGGTTGACTCTGTAGCATCACGTGGCCTTTCTAAACCTGCCTCAAAATGGATCTCCATTCTTCCTCCTTTAGATTTAGTTAATCTGTCAAGCATTATCCCTGATGTATGTTTCCGCTTGCGCCGTGGTGCTAGTTCAACAACGAATATGGAAAGTGTTAGTGCACATCAAACTGTGAGAGTCATATAAAGGAGCATGCAACTACAACTTGACTTGGTCAGGTACCGTCTTGGTGTTGATGCTCATGAGGTTCATCTTATCTTGCCAAGTCCTGTTGTGTCAGCGGTGCTTCAAAAGTAGTGTTAGGTGTGAAGGCAGCTTGGGAACTAGCCAGTTGCGGAGCAAACGAATGACTAACTCATTGAGATGCCGATACAGTTGAAGTGGATGCTGCAGCTGGTGGAGCAGGTGATACTATGTTTGTAGATATAGCCGGTGGACTTGGACCTTGTACTGCACTATAAGTACCGACAGAATCTCGAGGGCAGATCCTTTTCCTTTGCACCCGACGAGTAACACCATTCCCTACTATATTCTTTTCCTTACTCTTTTTTGACTTTGCCATGTCAAGCCGTACCCACAACACAAAAGAATAAAATCGCTCTTCAGAACATATTGATACATGATACAGACAAGCAATACTTTGATGTAAGACAACCGTATGAGGATGGAATATGTAAGAAAAACAGGACGGCGTGACATATTCACAACTATGATGTGTAAACTAAGCAGAAAGATTTTCAAGAAAATAGAAGTAATGCAAGCTAGACACCATATGAAAGATGCAACCAATATCACTCTGCCAAGTTAAAAGTGTCTTGTCATAAGTGGCATTTCGAAAAATTAGAAGCAGTACAACCTAGAAATCAATGCAAGATGCAACCACTATCAAACTGCCATGTTAAAAGCGTCCAATCATGAGTGACTGATGCAGGATACACAACAGCAGTACTTTGATGTAAGAACATGTTATGATAGATAGATGCAGTGTATTCTAGACACAGAAAGGCATGTCATATGCACATGTATAACGTATATACTCAACAGGTGCAATTTAATCAAAATAGAAGAAATACAAGCTAGACAACACATGCAACATGAAACCAATTATCACACTGTCAACTTAGAGCAAGCACCTGCTATGGTGGAGTACGGGAGATGAACTCATCATGTAGACTTGGGACTTCAACTGCATTAGCAGTAGCAGTGGAAAATAGAGAGTCTCTGTTTGCGTCGGTCCGAAGAACCACCAACATCCCCTAACTTACTCTTTTCCTTCCTCTTTTCTGATATTGCCTTATGAAGTCAAAACCACAAGAACATGAATAAAATTAGCTCTGCATAACTGGTTGATGCATGATACAGACGAACACTACTTTGATGTAAGGCAAGTGCATGATAGGAGGATGGAATATATACAAAAAGGGACAGCATTGCATATTCACACATACGATAGGAGGATCGAATATGTATGAAAAAACAGTAAGCAGAAGGCATTTTGACAAAATTAGAAGAAATGAAAGCTAGGCACCATATGAACATCCAACCAATATCACTCTCTCAGGTAAAAAGTGTCTCATCGTAAGTGCCATTTCAAGAAATTAGAAGCAGTACAAGCTAGAAGACAATGCAAGATGCAACCTACATCATGCTCCCAAGTTAAATGTGTCTTATGGGTAAGTGATTGTTGTAGGTATAAGTTGTAAGCTACGCAGATGCAATTCAACAAAATTAGAAGCAATACAAACTAGACATCATACGAAACATGCAACCACATATAACAGTTCCAATTTAGAGCAGGCACCTGTGATGGTGGAGTAGGGGAGATGTGCTCATCATCTACACAACTACGTTGACTATCCAGCCTTGTGTTGTCTTGCGAATCTTGTTGGGAGGATGGCGGAGTAGAATCTGTAGAGACCCTCTGTTTGAGTTGCTTTGAAGGACCACCACCATCCACTACCGTACTAATTTCCTTCGGCTGTATTGAATTTGCATTATGAAGTCAAACCGAGAAGAAAAAGGAATACAATTCGCTCTTCAGAACTCATTCATGCATGATACTGACGAACACTACTCAGATGAAAGGCAAACACATGATACAAGGATGGAATATGTATGAAAAACAGGATGGCGTGACATATTCACACCTATGATGTGGTAACTAAGCAGAAGGAATTTCAACAAATTAGAAGCACTGCAAGCTAGACACCATATGAAAGATGCAACCAATACCACTCTGCCAAGTTCAAACTGTCTGCGTTTCAACAAATTAGAAGCACTACATGCTAAAAATCATATGCAAGATGCAACCAATATCACAGTGGCGACTTAAAGGTGCCTTATCATAAATGACTGATGCGGGATATGCAAGAACAGTAGCCTGATGTAAGAACATGGTGTGATCAGATATAGTATGTTCTAGAAACAGGAACACGTGTCATATTCACAGGCATTATGTGTAAAGTAAGTAGATGCAATTCAACAAACTTAGAAGCAATACAAGCTAGACATCATACGCAACATGCAACCACATATAATAGTGCCAAGTTAGAGCAAACATCATCTACACAGCTACGTTGACTGTCTAGCCTTGCGTTGTCTTGCAAATCTTGTTGGGAGAATGGCGGAGTAGAATCTATAGAGACCCTCCGTTTCAGTTGCTCGGAAGGACCACCATCATCCATGCCTTACCAATTTCCTTCCGCTTTATTGATTTTGCATTGTGAGGTCAAACCGACAAGAAAAAGGAATAAAATTCGCTCTTCAGAACTCATTCATGCATGATACTGACGAACACTACTCTGATGAAAGGCAAAGTCATGATACGAGGATGGATATGTACGAAAAACTGGACAACTTGACATATTCAGACCTATGATGTGGTAACTAAGCAGAAGGCACTTCAACAAATTAGAAGCACTCAAAGCTAGACACCATATGGAAGGTGCAATCAATATCACTCTGCCAAGTTAAAAATGTCTCGTCATAGGAGGCGTTCGTCAAACTAGAAGCACTACATGATAGAAATCATATTCAAGACGCAAACCAATATCACACTGCCAAATTAAAGGTGTCCCATCATAAGTGACTGATGCAAGATACACAAGAAGAGTAGTTTCATGTAAGAACATGGTGTGATAGACAGATATAGTATGTACCAAAAACAGGAAGGCGTGTATATTCACACGTATCATGTGTAAGCTAAGTAGATGCAGTTTACACTAATTAGAAGCAATACAATCTAGACACCATATGCAACATGCAACCAGATATCACACTGCCAAGTTAGAGAAAGCACCTTGGATGGTGGAGTAGGGGAGTGTAATGCACTAGCAGTACGAGGAGAATCCGTACACATGCTCCATTTATGTTGCTGCAGAGGACCACCATCATCGCCTTCCTTACTCTTTTCCTTACTCTTTTTTTATTTTGCCTTGTCAAGTCAAACCGACAAGAAAAAGGAATAAAATTTGCTCTTCAGAACTCATTGATGCATGATACTGACGAACACTACTTTCATGTAAGGCGGCCGCATGATAGGAGGATGCAATATGTATGAAAAACAGGACGGTATGACATATTGACATGTATGATGTACAAAGTGTAAACTAAGCACAAGATGTTTGAACTAGTTAGAAGCAATGCAAGCTAGAAACCATATGAAAGATGAAACAAATATCACTCTGCCAAATTAAAAGGGTTGCCTCATAAATGTATCTGACCAAATTAGAAGCAATACATGGCAACATGCTAGAAATAATATGCAATATGCAACGAATAAAGGTGTCTCATCATAAGTGAATGATGCAGGATACAGAAGAGAGGTAGTTTCATGTAAGAACATGGTTAATAGATAGATGTAGTATGTACCGAAAATAGGAAGGCATGTCATATTCACAGGTATAATGTGTAAAGTAAGCAGATGCAATTTACCCTAATTAGAAGCATTACAAGCTAGACACCGTATGCAACCACATATCACACTACGAAGTTAGAGCAAGCACCCACGATGGTGGTGTAGGGGAAATGCGGTCTTCAAGTACAGATCTATGTTCAATATCTTCATTTAGGCTTGATGTTTCTTGAGAATCATGTGGGGAGGATGAAACTGCACTCTTTATAAGAGTAGCGCATCTCATACTAACCCACGGGCATGACTGTCTCATCATAAACGATAGATGCAGGATACACAAGAACAGTAGTTTGATGTAAGAACACGGTGTGATAGGCAGATGTAGTATGTACCAAAAACAGGAAGGTGTGTCATATTCACATGTATAATGTGTAAGCTAAGGAGATGCAATTTAACAAATTAGGAGCAATACAAGCTAGGCACCATATGCAACATGCAACCAGATATCCACTGCCATTTTAGAGCAAGCACCTGGGGTTGTGGAGTAGGGGAGATGAGATTTGGAACTTGCACTGTAGTAGGAGTAGCAGGAGAATCTGCAGAGATCATCTGTTTTGGTTGCTCCAGAGGACCACCATCATTCCGTGCCTTCGTCCTTTTAGATTTTTCCTTGTCAAGTAAACACACAAGAAAAAGGAATGCAATTCGCACTTCCAATTTATTGATGCATGATACTGACGAACACAACTATTATGTATGGCAACCACATTGTAGGAGGATGGGATATGTAAGAAAAACGCTAAGCAGAAGGCATTTCAACAAATTGGAAGCAATGCAATCTAGACACCATATGAAAGATCCAACCAAAATCACTCTACCAAGTTAGATGTGTCTCATTATAAGTGGCACTTCAACAAGTTAGAGGCAATACATGTTTGAAATGATATGCAAGATGCAACCAATATTACACTGTCAACTTGAACGTGTCTCATCAGAAGGGATTAATGAGGGATACACAAGAAAAGTAGTTTGATGTAAGAACATGTTAATAGAAAGACGTAGTATGTACCAAAAATAGGAAGGCATGTCATATTCACTGGTATAATGTGTTAACTAAGTAGATGCAATTTGCCCTAATTAGAGGCATTACAAGGTAGACACCATATGCAACATGCAACCACATATCACATTGGCAAGTAAGAGCAAGCACCTGCGATGGTGGTGTAGGGGAATTGCGGTCATCAACTAGAGAGCTATGTTGACTATCTTCATTTTTGTTTCTTGAGAATCATGTGGGGAGGATGACACTTCACTCTTTAAACGAGTAGCGTGTCTCACGGTAACCCACTGGGTGTCTGTCTCATCATAAGTGATTGATGAGGGATGCAAAAGAGCATTAGTTTGATGTACGGACATGGTTAATAGACTTATGTAGTATGTATAAAAAACAGAAGGCATGTCATTATCAAAGGTATAATGTGTAAAGTAAGCAGATGCAATTTAACCAAATTGGAAGCAGTACAAGCTAGACACCATATGCAACATGCAACCACATTTGATAGCGCGAAGTTAAAGCAAGCACCTGGGATGGTTGTGTGTGGCAGTTGAGATCATCAACTGCAGGGCTATGTTTACTGTCTCCATCTGCTGACACTACACCCTTTAGAGCGCTGAAACGCTTAGTGCTTATCTTCGAATTACACTGGAGCGACTTCTGTCTTTTCTTTTGTGTATTCATCAACACTGCGTCAGATTCTGAAATACCCATGCATAAAAGAACAACAGTGTGAGTATGGGTGAAGTGTGTGCACAAGTAGTACAGTGTAAAAGTAGCAAATAGCAGGTCGGTGAGAAATAAATGACGGGAGACATATGATAGCTCTACAACATGCATGGCACATGAAATTACTAGATTCTAGGATTTTGAAATATGAGCACAGGGATGGTTGGGAAATGCAGATGCTCCTCCAGCACACCACAAGGTGTGGTCCTATGAAAATAACAGTCGACTGAAAACAAATAGGTCAGTCCATTTTTTCTGCACCGTCTGATGTATGGGCAGATCGCCTTCATCTACCTCCAGCCAGTCAGTGTTGACGATCTTCCTCAAAATGCCAGCGAACACCGGCCCAGTCCCCTGCCTCCGCCCTCCCCTTGACCTCACCACACCGCCGTGCTTGGCACCGCCCCGGCCATCCATTCAAGCCCCGCCGACCTCCAGATCTGGCGCAAGCAGCTCCTACACCCCACACCCCTATGATAGACACCGATGCGCCGCTTCCCTGGTGAACAAGCGGAATAGGTGCTCCGCACGCCTAAGAGGGTGCTGCTTCTTTTAATTGCGAAGCAACTGACCATGAATTGAAATCCAGGCGGGCTACAGACCTCTAGCCAAGGTAAAATAGTAAATGGGAGGAAACCTTGTGCATTTAGTATCACGAAGAAGATGCAGTAAGAAGCGCTCAACTAGTTTCTTTTGTGGGATGAATACGGTGTGAGCACAGACGTAAGATTTGCACGAATAAGGGAAGAGGAGTACCTCTTTCTGCTGGCAGTGCTGTGTCCTCCTTCTGTTTTTCCAACGATCTTCTTGTGGTTCACTGGAAATGAGAAGTTGTGGAGGGCGGTGGAGCCCTGGACGAACCCATGCCCAAGTTGTTGATTATGGTGCAGTGGCCGTCTGTCGGCGGCAGGGAACCAGATCCGAGGTGGCGAACGACGGCGTAGCGGGAGCAGCTTCGGTGTGGTGGACGGTTGCGACAGTGGAGCATCAGCGGTGAGGCGCAGGACGGCATGGTCGAAGTGGTTCTGGTACAGTGCACATCGGCGTCAGCGTCGTGGAGGCAGATCTGCCTTGGCTTCAGCTGCTAAGTCCTTGAGGGTGTTGCGGTTGCGGTTGCATTGGACGACGATGTCGGGGTACCGGCTCTGGTGTGATGGAGGAGGGCGGCAGTGGATTGGGCGCGATGGGGTGGAGGACGGAGAAGGCTGGGGTTTCGCTGCTGGTGGAGAGGGTGTTTTGGCGCCCACGGAGTATGAATGGGGAAACGGAGGGCGGGGGGGAACTAAGTGGGAACAATGTTTCGGTTTGGGACGCGCTTGTTTGAAATTTGGAGAAAGTTACAAACTTTGCCCCCATCTAAAATTTTGGACATATTGCAGGTTGGGGGTAGGACAGTAATCTCAGGTGTCCCAAATGGTCGGCGAGATAGATTTCGGCCGAGCGCATGGGTGTTTAGGCGCCCATGGCGTATGAATGCTTCTCGGAGGCGGTTGAGACTGGCGTCTTGGTGAAGTTACAAACCTACCCCGGTTTAGACCTTTGGACATCGGGCAGGTAGGCTACACGGGCCAGAGTCAGGACAGTAATTTCCTACCACCAAACATTAGTCTCGCGTGGTTTTGGGTGACCAGAGGCTTATTTGGCGCTTCGTTCAATATTTGGGAGCAGAAGCATTAACGTTTTCGGTTCTCTTGAATTGAACTTTCAGGATTTGTCAAACTTCACAAATCTTGACTCTTGAAAATCCTAAAACTACGATTATTTTGGAATGGAGGGGGTAAATTTGAATATACATTGTACATGAGTATATATTAAAAAATATGCAACTTACCTCAGTTCATGCATGGTTCCAGATATAATCTCCTTGGTTGCAAAAAAATAGTTAGACATGCGTATGAATATATAGCATGTTCAAACGCACAACAAAGATTGATGCCCCCTTTTAGATCTGATTTACAAATGCCATTATCTCGAATTCAAATAGATGGATGCACTTCCTATGAATTCAAATCTTCGAAACCCCCTGTATGTTGAATTCAACATGTATTCTATTTCGTAGCTAGCAATTTGGAATGTATGCATGTAAGTGACAAATGTATAAAGTGCTTCACACTAACAACATGGAGTGCACTAATTAATGTTTATATGTGAATTGCAAAAGCAATGCATTGTCTGGATTTCAAACCACTCTCACTCTATGGATCGATAGTATTAAATAAACACATGCACATGCTAGAATTCAATAGAGTATGGTTGTCTAATCGACCAATGTTCATTCATACGCAATTGCAAAATTCATGATCTCATCCAAAAATAATAATGCCGTTTATATTTTAATTTAATGCGTAGAACCGCCTTTTACACGTAGGTGCACTATGCCTCGGCCCATTCTCACACACGCGCTATATATCTCTCTATCTAACGCATAAGTGCACACACTCTATATACATCGGCATTTTCTCTCTCACACATGCTCACAATCTCTGCCGGGGTGTCGGGGTGTCTCATGCAGACACTCTCTATATATCTCCCTCTCTCTTTCTGACTACTATGTACCACTCTTTTCACTAATCTCAGTTGGAAAACACTATTTCTCTCACATGCATATATACACACGCACGGTCTCTACTAGCCCTCTATAGGCACATATATGTGCCTACGTGTCTCCCACACGGACATTATCTTTAGGCCTCTCTCGCACACATTGCCCCCCACACCTCTCTCTTAGTAGTTGGCAGATATGATTCCATCAGATCATCCGGCAGGATATCCCCGACTATTAGGCTAGATGGTAATACGAGGCAAAGTTTTACCCAAGTCCGGGCCCTTGCAGTTGAGGGAAAAGCCTACTCCTGGTACTGTATATTTGTGATAGGGGTGTGTACAAAGTACACGTGAATACCAAGCATTGTGCGTGTGTGTATACTATCGACGAACTAGCCCACGGACTTCTATAACATACTCAGGGCCTAGGGTTACAAATCATATATAGTCAGCTTATCATCAGGTGGGATAGAGTTCTCCACGACTCTGGTAGCTTCGTCTTGTACGCCGAGTCCTCCACATGGGTCTTTGTATAATGCGTCTCGGTCCAACCTATGTGGCGCAGGATGGAACCGACCCATGAGTCCTCACGTTGACCCACCACAACTAGAAATGATGTGCCCACCACACCCCACACGCAATCGGCCACTAAGAAAATAAGCATATACAATAGTACAATGTTATAGATGAAAGTTAATTGCATGGTGCATCTAATAATATTTGTTCTGCATTGTGAATGTTTATATTTTCTCCTAAAATATTAGTCACAGGAAAGAGAAACGAAGGGCATATCTCTCCTTGTCTCCACCGGACACCCCCTCTTTGTACACCCACTTTCCGTACGCACACAAACTATCTCTCGGCCCTCTAAAAGTATGCATGCCCCTGACACATTCACGCGTGACGGTCACTGTATTTCAAGCGAAAGCACTATACGGTCAGTTGACTTCAGAATATGCTCATTACGGTCACCGTATACATTCTCATGGTGATCATACGGTATCTAGCTCACGATACGTCTCCGTATTTTGTTGATGACACTGACAGACATTGTATTTGATGCATGCTCCGTATTTTGTTGATGACACTTACGGTCATCGTATTTGAAGCTAAAGCACGATATGGTCACTGGACTTCAGAATAAGCTCATCACGGTCACCATATAAATTTTGTGGTGCTAACCAACCTGTGGTTGGATGGTTAGGAGGACAGTGGTTTCCCGAGCCCACCAGGCTTAAAGTCCTGGTGCTCGCATTTATCCTGGATTAATTTCAGTACTTTTCGGCGATGTGTGTTCAGTGGGAGGAGACGTTCCCCTCGACTACGAGGCACCTCTGGTGACTTCGTAAAATCTCAAGATCATATGCTGGCTCACTCTCTCGAAGGTGCTCATAGGAGTAGGGTCTCCGTGTGTGCGCTTATAGCGGTGAGTGTTTGCACGTATATATGAGTGCTTGCGTCTGTACCGTGATAAAAAAATACATGTCGTGATTATACGGTCACTGGCTCACCCGTACAACTCCGTATTTTGTTGATGACATGATCAATTAACCAGTCAAACGTTCCATGTGGCGTAACTAGTGTTGCACCATCAGTGTGCGTAACCATGGGGCCCACCTATCAGTGCGTATATGAAAGAAAGAAATGGTAGTTTGAGTCTGTATTGTGTTAATAAAATACATTTTATGGTGATCATACGATTACTGGCTCACCATACAGCTCCGTAATTTGTTGATGACATGATCAATTGACTAGTCAAACGGTCCACATTCAGCAGCGCACATTACCATGGGGCCCACCCATCAGCGCGTTTATGAAAGACAGAAATGGTAATAAATTAGTGGTCGCTGGGGATTCGAAGCGTGAGAACTCTGGTTGGCAGCCTGCGCCCCCCTAACCACAGCGGACAATGATCACCTTGTGATGATATGCTGAGCCGGCCGTTTTAATTACACACACGCACGAGCCACTGTGGTGAATACAAACTCATCACACATGCGCACAAACACGCCCAGAACGATCGCATGCATGCATGCAATACTCACACGTATTGACTTAGCTACACTTCAGTCGACTGAATCGACTTTTGGGTCAGTCGATTTTTAGGGGGTGGGGGGCTCGCCGGAGTTAAGGAAGAACAAGCCACAATGAGGAGGGGGGCTCACCGGAGAGATACCCCACAATCTATCTTAGGGTTCAGGGTGGGGGCGGTGGTCGCCGGCGGTGGGGGGGGGGGGGGGTGATACGTCTCCGTCGTATCTATAAATTTTGATTGTTTCATGCCAATATTATACAACTTTCACATATTTTTGGCACCTCTTTTTATATGATTTATTGGACTAACCTATTGATACATTGCCCAGTCCCAGTTCCTTTTTTGCATGTTTTTTGTATCGCAGAAAATCCATATCAAACGTAGTCCAAATGCAATAAATTTTTGCGGAGAATTATTGTGGAATATATGTGATGACACCAAGGCGCGACCCCGGAGCCAGGCGCGTGGTGGTGGGTTGTGCTCACCTCCTACGTCGGTTGGAGCTCTACTTCAGGCGCAAGGAAGCTTATATCCGGAAAAAAATCATGTCAAGATCTCAGCGCAATCGGAGTTACGGATCTCCCGAAATATGAGAAATGGTTTTCGGCCAGATCAGGGGAGCGCGAACATAAGAGAACAGAGAGGGAGATCCAACCTCGGAGGGGCTCCCGCCCCTTCGCCTCCATGGGGACCATGGACCAGAGGGGAAACTCTCCTCCCATCTAGGGGGAAGGCCAAGGAAGAAGAAGAAGGAGGGGGGCTCTCTCCCGGTGGCGCCGGAGTGCCGCCGCGGCTAGGATCGTGATAGTGATCTACATCAACAATCTTGCTACCGTCAACACCAACTTTCTACCCCTCTATGCAGCGGTGTAACACCTCTTCTCACCGTTGTAATCTATACTTAAGCATGGTTCTCAACTCCATATATTATTCCCCAATGATCTATGGTTATCTTATGATGTTTGAGTAGATCCGTTTTGTCCTATGGGTTAATCATGATCTTGGTTGGTATGATTGTATATTTTATTTATGGTGCTATCCTACGATGCCCTCCGTCTCGCGCAAATGTGAGGGGCCCCCACTATAGGGTCTTGCAATATGTTCATGGTTTGCTTATTGTCAGTGTTGCGGGGGATGACAACAACCCAAACGTGGATAAGTGGGTTATGGCGTATGGGAGTAAAGAGGACTTGATACTTAATGCTATGGTTGGGTTTCACGACCTTAATGATCTTTAGTAGTTGCGGATGCTTGCTAGAGTTCCAATCATAAGTGCATATGATCCAAGTAGAGAAAGTATGTTAGCTCATGCCTCTCCCTCATGTAAAATTGCAAGAATGATTACCGGTACTTGTTATGGATTGCCTAGGGACAAATGACTTTCTCGTTGACAAGAGCTGTCCACTTTTATTACCTCGCAATTTATTCGTAGTTTTATTCTCGCAAAGTACTCGTAGTTTTATTCTTGCAAAATATTTTCGTACTTGTTCTAGGTAAAGTAAACGTCAAGTGTGCATAGAGTTGTATCGGTGGTCGATAGAACTTGAGGGAATATTTGTTCTGCCTTTAGCTCCTCGTTGGGTTCGACACTCTTATTTATCAAAGAAGTCTACAAACGATCCCCTATACTTGTGGGTTATCAAGACCTTTTTCTGGCGCCGTTGCCGGGGAGCAATAGCGTGGGGTGAATATTCTCGTGTGTGCTTGTTTGCTTTATCACAAAGTAGTTTTTATTTCTTGTTCTAAGTTGTTCTCTATCTTTAGTTATGGATATGAAACACAAAATACCAAAAAATTTAGTTGTACTTGCTACTCATGGAGACGGGGAACCTCCTATAAAACCCTCGATGCTTGTTATGTGAAAAATATTATGCACTACTTTGATAATTCTGAGAAAACCCCACTCAACTTGATAATGGGAGTAACGTTGGATCAACGTGAATAATTTAGGGATTATCGCTTGACTCAAAAAGGAAAACTTTTATGGGATCAAATTTATATGTTGCATTAGTATGCTCGGGAACTATGCTTGAGATATGATTATACTTGTTGCTCTAGGATGAATGCTCCACATCTTCCCATTTCATGTGAATTTAATGATAATGAAACCTTGTCTTCTTATGCTAATGGTATATATGATTACTATGATGTGGAACGAATAGAAGAATTTGTTGCTTTTAAAGGTGCTTATGAAATTGAATCTTTGTTTGAAAAGTTTGAAGATTTTGATGATTCAGTTTAGAGACCTGAAAATTTTGCTATCCTTAAATATTGCTATGATAATTATAAATGCAATTACGATATTGATGTATTTATTGAGAGAGTCTCCGCTGTCCAAGAAAAGACTAATATTTTGCAGGAGTCTATGGAAGAAGAAATTGATGATATTGTGAGCCCATTGGATGAAAAAGATAAGGAGGAGAGTGAAGAACACAAGGAGGAAGAGCGGATTGATCACCCATGCCCACCTTCTAATGAGAGTAACTTTTTTTTATCTCAAACGTTGTTTGATGTCCCTTCGTTCTTACCGAAGGATGAATGCCATGATAATTGCTATGATCCCGTTGATTCGTTTGAAATATCCCTTTTTGATGATGCTTGCTATGCTTGTGGCCATGATGCCAATTTAAATTATGCTTATGGAGATGAAATTTCTATAGTTCCTTATGTTAAGAATGAAATTGTTGCTATTGCACCCACACATGATAGTCCTATTATCTTTTTGAATTCTCCAAACTACACTATATCGGAGAAGTTTGCACTTATTAAGGATTATATTGATGGGTTGCCTTTTACCACTACACATGATAATTTTGATGAATATAATATGCATGTGCTTGCTACTCCTACTTGCAATTATTATGAGAGAGGAACTATTCTCCACCTCTCTATGTTTCCAACACAAAAAAATTGCAAGAAACTTCTTATGCTATGTATTGGCCTTTACTTGATGTGCATGAATTGTTCTTGTATGACATGCCAATGCATAGGAAGAGAGTTAGACTTCGTCATTGCATGATATATGTTGCATTGTGCTCATCACTAAATTCCAAATCATTGTTAATTAAAATTGGCTTTGATATACCTTGGGATCCGGGTGGATCCATCACTTGATTACTTTATGCCTAGCGTAATGGCTTTAAAGAAAGCGCTGCCAGGGAGACAACCCGGAAGTTTTAGAGAGTCGTTTATTTCTGTTGAGTGCTTTTATAAAGTTTAAAAACAAAAAAAAATATAGAGGGGAACTTAAAACTTCGCAAAAAGAAAAGTGAAAGTGAGATAGACGAGCACCATGGAAGCGGGAGCATGCCTTGAACTTTGTTCATGCCCATGGATACTTTGTGAATATTGAATTACAGAAACTTTTCAACAAAAATAATTATCCCCTTGTACAAATCCATTGTATTATAAAAATAATGTGCCAAGATTTGCCGTTAGGATGATTAGATTGTTTGTTAGTATGTGCGGTGCAAAAACAAAAACTTTGGCTGTAGCGCGCGATTTTACATTTTTTACTGGAACATCAAAAGGTTCTGAAACTTTTTGCAAAGTATTTCTATACAAATTGTTTATTTTTCCTAATTGTTGATGAATTTTTGGAGTACCAGAAATATGGTGAATGTTCAGATTACTACAGACTGTCCTGTTTAAGACAGATTCTGTTTTTGATGCAATGTTTTGCTTGTTGATGAAACTATCGATTCTATCAGTGGTATAAGCCATGGAAAAGTTATATTAGAGTAGTTACAATGCAAAAAAATATGAATTGGTTTGCAACAGTACTTAGAGTAGTGATTTGCTTTATTATACTAACGGATCTTACCGAGCTTTCTGTTGAGTTTTGTGTGGATGAAGTGATCAAAGATCGAGGAGGTCTCGATATGAGGAGAAGGAGGAGAGGGAAGAGCTCAAGCTTGGGGATACCCAAGGCATCCCAAGTAAATATTCAAGGAGACTCAAGCGTTTAAGCTTGGGTATGCCCCGGAAGGCATCCCATCTTTCTTCAACAAGTATTGGTATGTTTTCGGTTTCGTTTCGTTCATGTGATATGTGAAAATCTTGGAGCGCCTTTTGCATTTAGTTTTTCCCTTTTATTTTATGCACCATGCTGGTATGAGATAGTCCATGGTTGATTTATATAATGCTCATTGCACTTCACTTATATATTTTGAGTATGGCTTCATAGAATGCTTCATGTGCTTCACTTATATCATTTGAAGTTTGGATTGCGTGTTTCTCTTCACATAGAAAACCATTGTTTGTAGAATGCTGTTTTGCTTCACTGATATTTATTAGATCATGGTCTTTTGTAGAAAGAATTAAAATCTCTTGCTTCACTTATATCTATTTAGAGAGTCAACAGGAATTGGTCAATTGCATGGTTAGTCATAAAATCCTACATAAAACTTATGGATCACTGAATATGATATGTTTGATTCCTTGCAATAGTTTTGCGATATAGAGATGGTATATGTGGGGGGTACTAGTAAACGGTTGTGTTTAGTAAGAATATTGGTGTTAAGGTTTGTGATTCCCGAAGCATGCACATATAGTCTCTCATTATGCTATGAAGTTGGAGCATGCTTTATTATTGATTGTCTTCCTTATGAGTGGCGGTTGGGGATGAACGATGGTCTTTTCCTACCAATCTATCCCCCTAGGGGCATGCATAGTAGTACTTTGATTCGAGGGGTAATAAACTTTTGCAATAAGTATATGAGTTCTTTATGACTAATGTGAGTCCATGGAATATACGCACTCTTACCTTTCCGCAATTTGCTAGCCTCTACAGTACCGTGCATTGCCCTTTCTCACCTCGAGAGTCGGTGCAAACTTTGCTGGTGCATCCAAACCCCGTGATATGATACGCTCTATCACACATAAGCCTTATTATATCTTCCTCAAAACAGCCACCATACCTACCTATTATGGCTTTTCCATGGCCATTCCAAGATATATTGCCATGCAACTTCCACCGCTTCTGTTTGATGACTTGAGCATTCATTGTCATATTGCTTTGCATGATCATATAGCTCACATAGTAGTTGTGGCTCAGCCACCGTTCATCATTTTTCATACATGTTACACTAGATCATTGCACATCCTGGTACATTGCCAGACGCATTCATATAGAGTCATACTTTGTCATAGGTATCGAGTTATAATTTTTATTTCTTTTGAGTTATAAGTAAATAGAAGTGTGATGATCATCATTACTCATTTTTAGAGTAGTGCCCCAGTGAGGAAAGGATGATGGAGACTATGATTCCCCCACAAGTCAGGACGAGACTCCGGACAGTGAGAGAAAAAAGGGAAAAGAAAAAAAGGAAAAAAAAAGAAAAAAGGAAATAAAAAAAGAAGAAATAAAAAAGAAAAAGAAGAAAAATAAACAAAGAGAGAAGTGGCATTGTTAGCATCCTTTACCACACTTGTGCTTCAAAGTAGCACCATGTTTTTCATATGGAGAGTCTCCTATGTTGTCACTTCCATATACTAGTGGGAATTTTTCATTATAGGATTAGATGCACACCCACTTAGTTTCATATTGAGCTTTCATACACTTATAGCTCTTAGTGCATTCGTTGCATGGCAATCCCTACTCCTTGCATTGATATCGATTGATGGGCATCTCCATAGACCGTTGGTTAGCCGCGCCGATGTGAGACTTTCTTACTTTTTTGTCTTCTCTATGTTTACCACCCATAGTGCTATATCCATGGCTCGCGCTCATGTATTGCGTGAGGGTTGAAAAAGCTGGAGCGCGTTAAAAAGTATGAACCAATTGCTCGGCTTGTCATCGGGGTTGTGCATGATAAATACTTTGTGTTAAGAAGACTGAGCATGACAAGACTATATGATTTTGTAGGGATAGCTTTCTTTAGCGTTGATATTTTGAAAGACATGATTATAGACTATTGCTTTGAATCACTTATGTCTTAATATTCATGCCATGATTTGACATATAATCAAGTTTATGTTAGGTAGCATTCCACATCAAAAATTATTCTTTTATCATTTACGTACTCGAGGATGAGCAGGAATTAAGCTTGGGGATGCTAATACGTCTCCATGTATCTATAATTTTGATTGTTTCATGCCAATATTATACAACTTTCACATATTTTTGGCACCTTTTTATATGATTTATTGGACTAACCTATTGATCCAGTGCCTAGTGCCAGTTCCTGTTTTTTGCATGTTTTTGTATCGCAAAAAATCCATATCAAACGAAGTCCAAATGTAATAAAATTTTACGGAGAATTATTTTGGAATATATGTGATTTTTGGGAGTTAGAATCACCGCAAACGGAGGCCCACACAGCCCACAAGACACCAGGGCGCGACCTCGGAGCCAGGCGCGTGGTGGTAGGTTGTGCTCACCTTGTATGTCGGTTGGAGCTCTACTTCGGGCGCAAGGAAGCTTATATCCGGAAAAAAATTGTGTTAAAATCTCAGCGCAATCGGAGTTACGGATCTCCCAGAATATAAGAAACGGTTTTCGGCCAGATCAGGGGAGCGTGAAACAGAAGAGAACAGAGAGGGAGATCCAATCTCGGAGGGGCTCCCGCCCCTCTGTCGCCGTGGAGACCATGGACCAGAGGGGGAACTCTCCTACCATCTAGGGGGGAGGCTAAGGAAGAAGAATAAGGAGGGGGCTCTCTCCCCCTCTCTCCTGCTGGCGTCGGAGTGCCGTCGGGGCTAGGATCGTGACGACAATCTACATCAACAATCTTGCTACCATCAACACCAACTTTCTCCCCCTCTATGTAGTGGTGTAACACCTCTTCTCTCCGCTGTAATCTCTACTTAAACATGGTGCTCAACTCCATATATTATTTCCCAATGATCTATGGTTATCTTATGATGTTTGAGTAGATCCGTTTGTCCTATGGGTTAATCATGATCTTGGTTGGTATGATTGTGTATTTTATTTATGGTGTTGTCCTACGGTGCCCTCCATATCGCGCAAACATGAGGGGCCCCCGCTGTAGGGTGTTGCAATATGTTCATGGTTTGCTTATTGTCAGTGTTGCGGGGGATGACAGCAGCTCAAACGCGGATAAGTAGTTATGGCGTATGGGAGTAAAGAGGACTTGATACTTAATGCTATGGTTGGGTTTCACGACCTTAATGATCTTTAGTAGTTGCAAATGCTTGCTAGAGTTCCAATCATAAGTTCATATGATCCAAGTAGAGAAAGTATGTTAGCTCATGCCTCTCCCTCATATAAAATTGCAAGAATGATTACCGGTACTTGTTATCGATTTCCTAGGGACAAATGAATTTCTTGTTGACAAAAGCTATCCACTTTTATTACCTCACAATTTATTCGTAGTTTTATTGTCGCAAAGTACTCATAGTTTTATTCTTGCAAAATAGTTTCATACTTGTTCTAGGTAAAGTAAATGTCAAGTATGCGTAGAGTTGTATCGGTGGTCGATAGAACTTGAGGGAATATTTGTTCTTCCTTTAGCTCCTCGTTGGGTTTGGCACTCTTATTTATCGAAGAAGGCTACAAACGATCCCCTATACTTGTGGGTTATCAGGGGGGCGCGGTGGTGGGGCGGTGGCATGGGGATCGCCGGAGAAAAAGCTCGGCGCGCGGGGGGGGGGGGGGGCTAGGGGGATGGCCGGGGCGGCGGCGGACCGACGGCGGGGAGTGGTTTTGGGGCAGGCGGGACGACGAGGCGGCGCGGGAGCGCTGCCGGTCGCGAGCGGCGGGGTCCGGCGGTTCGACCGGTGGTGGCTGGCGGCTCAAGGTGGTGGAGGTTGAAGATGAACAACAGGCCCTTGATTTCGTATCCAACGGCTGGAAACTCGTCTGACCAGAGATGAAAAAGCCAGTCGACTGACGTGTAGCCTCACCCAGCATGTACACATGCATGCACACAACACTCGCACGAACACACACACGCATGTAGGCGTGCAACACTAACACGTACACATGCACTCACGAACACACGCATGCACGCACACGTGCATGCAACACTGAAACATACACATGCACGCACGCAACACTCGCACGCCTCCATGCACACGACACACGACGCAAGACACACGCTCAACCTATACATGCGTGCACCCTTTGTTATGGACAGGGATTGTTACGAGTATTAATCAATCTTATCTGTGATAAGCAGACCATTGATGTTTGTAGCGGTCTTTATGAATCACAACGTATCGAACGGGCTATCAACGTATATATGAGAATTTTAAAATTCTCTTACATTATATAGTAGGCTTATCTACATGAAATAGATGATGTCACACTCAATGAACAATCATCGGTTTATGAAATGCCCGCTTCTGACCGCTCTGGCCCACCAAAAGCTCCTCTGCCGTGTGCTGCCTGCGTTGGGTCACTGACATGCAGGCCAGGTACCCAACGAGCCCACACATTAGTGGAAGAACGACGCGGTGTCGTACGTCAGAGTCGAGGGTGCCGCTCGCTGCACGCCCGGCTAAACATGTCTCCTTGCCGCATTCAAACACCTCCATGAAACCCGTGTGGAAGCCGAGAAACCCACTGTGGACACACGTCCGTTCATGATCGGGCTGACATTAAAAGCAACGTCGGCCGAGCTCCTCCCGTCCGCCATCTATTTAATCTCCTATTTAAACGAGGCAGGGCGCCGACCAAGAATTGCACACCTCCGCCGCTTCCCTATCTCCTCCTTCACCATTTTGTACAATGGCTTGCAAAGAGTAGTTATCCGGCATCCAAGCCGGCTGGGTGGCCCACAGAGCCCGCCATATACGAGCTATGCAGCTCGCTGATCCACCTCCCTCCCCTCACCCGACGGAGCCAGCTGCCGCCCCAAGCCGGCGCGTGGTTCAGCAACTCGCCGCTCTAGGCCAGCTTGACGAGGAGCGGCGAGCTGCTCCATGCTGGCACAGCGGGGAGCACGGGCGTCGTTGCTGTCGTCCACGCCGCCGCCTCGTACCGCGCCTCCCGTGTCTGCGACCGCGTCTCCCGTTTCTGTAGCCGAGACTCCCATGCCTGCGGCCGCGCCATGCAAGTTGAGACAGAAGCTGGGTGCGCGGAGAGCGATGAGTCGGTGGCCAGCGCCTCCGTGTCCGCCGCCATCATCGAGGAGAAGTAGAACACGGGAGGCCACCGCCGCTTGGGTCCCGTGAAGGCCACCGCGGAGGCGACGCTGTCGCATTCTGGGCTCTGAAGACCCTGGATGGATTCAAACTATGGGGTGCGTGCGAAGAACTCAACCTCCCAGTCTGCCAACTCCTCGATCCCACAGCCTAGCTCGATGAACTGGAAGGAAACGAGACACAACAGTTTACCCAGGTTCGAGCCACCTTGCGGTGTAAAACCCTACTCCTGCTTTGTGGTGGATTTGCCTCGAGGTGGGATGAGGATGAACTAGTATAGTGGGAGAACAACCTCAGGAGTCGTGTTCTTGTGCTCGGCTGAGGATGGAATGGATCCGGATCCCTCTCTACGGTGGTGGCTAGGCTCTACTTATAGTGGCCTTGGTCCTCTTCCCAGATGAAGGCGGGAAGGGATCCCACAGCGGCCAAATTCGAAGGGAGGCAACTAGTACATCTTATGTTGACAAAAGGTGGTCTTCGTCTGCAAAGCTTCAGGTCGTGATGCCGTGGTGGGCTCGGCGATGACCTCCGTCCTGCCGTCCTGGCGGTCTTGGGTTTGTAGCTTGGAAATAGAAACGTTTGGTTGAATCCTTGGGACTCCATGCCTGCGCTAGCCTCCTTAGCACCAAAGAGGAAACCTGCTGTCCTGCGCACGCCTGGCCTTGGTCGTCATGGCTTGCTTCATCCGAACCTCACGAGGTGAGGGCTTGCATAGAAATCTCCGCTCCTCAGGAGCCAGCCCGAGGAGGCTGCTCCTTCTGGAGGTCTTGACGTTGTCTGCCTCGCGAGGCTTGGCCCCTCGCGAGGGTCTTGCCTTGTTGGTGCTGAAGGTGGGCCATACCAGGCCGCTGATGGAGCCACGCCGCGGGTCGCAAGCAGGCAAGTCTGGGTACCCCGGTTCCCAGAACACCGACAGTAGCCCCCGGGCCCAAGGCACACTCGGGCTTGGCTTCAAGGCAAAGCGAAAGGGCAAGGGCAGAGTGCCGCGGGCCCCAACTGCCTGCGGCCTCGGTCGACGCGTGGCACTTGATGGGACGTGGGCATCTCCGCTTCCCCACGCAGCCTCGGCAACCGTTCGACTTGACAAGAGCCTGCTGCATGCAGAAAAACCATCATTACTAGGGACCGTGGAGGTCGGCGGTTGGCCTCCCTCTGGCTATAAATGAGGGGAGGGGCAGAGCCCCCTGCTCATCTCTATCTCTTCTCGCTACCCGCTCTTCCTTCTTCTTCTTTGTCCGATCGTCTTGTCGTAGCATCCATGGCATCGACGAGGAGGTTCTCTGGAGCGGAAAAGGGGAAGGCCCCCAAGGAGGGGCCAGGTTCACTGCCGCGCAAGAGAGGCCGCGGACGCCCCCGCATGTATGCCATCAGCCAACTCTTTGCCGTCCGCTAGCAGATGGCAAAGAGGGGGTTTGACCCACTGGCTGTTAAACCCTAACGCCCCCTCTTTGCCCGCCCCCTCTTTGCTGTCTGCTAGTAGACGGCAAAGGCACGGCGGACGACAACATTTTGATTTTGACTTAACAGGGCCGCGCCCCCGCCGTCGCCCTCTATCTCTTTCTCCTCTTTCTCCTCCAGGCCCGACGAGCACCGCCGCCGCCCCGTCGCCCCACCGCCCCGCCGCCCACCGGCCCATCCCCTCTCTGTCGCCGCCCCCTCCCTGCCACCCCGCCCCGTCGCCGCCCCTTCCCTGCCACCCCGCGCCGTCGGCGCCGCTCCCTACCCTCCCCACCCCATCACCGCCCCTCCTCGCCCCGTCGCCGCCCCCTCCCTGCCTCCTCACCCCCTCCCGAGCCTCCCCGCCGCCGTCTCCCTGCCGCAGCAGCGGCTCAGCCGCCCTAGCCACCCCCGAGGAGCGCCGTCCATCCCGCCCCGTCGCCGCCCCCTCCCCACCCCATCACCGCCCCCATGATGAGCCCCTGCCACCCCCTTTTCTGTTTTTTTTTCTATTTTTTCTTTTCTGTTTTAGATATTAGATATAGTTAGCTAAATTAGATTAGATTAGTGTTAGGTTTTAGTTAAATAGTCATAATTAAAGGAAGTAAAAAAAGATGAAAAAAGAAGAAGAAAAGTAGAATAAGTAGAAGGGGGAAGAAGAAGAAGAAGAAGAAGAAGAGGAAGAAGAAGAAAAAGAGGAGAAGATGAGAAGAAAAGAGGAAAAAGGAAAAGAAGGAAGAAGAAAAATAAGAAGAAGAAGAAGAAGAGGAGGAGGAGAAGGAAAGAAGAAGATGATGATGATGAAAAAAAGAAGTAGAAGTAGAAGATGAAAAAAACAAGTAGGAAAAGTAGAAAAAGAGGGTCGCCGATGGTCGAGGGTCGCCGAGGGAAAAGAGGGTTGCCGAGTGGTCGAGGGGTCAAGGATCGAGGGGAAAAGGAGTCAAGGGACTAGGGGTCAAGGATCGAGGTGTTGAGGGGTCAGGGGTCGAGGGGTCGAGGGTCGCCAAGGGGTCGAGGATTTTCCATCCCGACCCCCTGACCCCGACACCCCGACCCCGACACGACACCCCGTCACCCTGACACGACACCCCGACATCGTGACCCCGACACAGCATCCTGACCCCGACATGACACCCCGACACCCCGACCCCGACACAACACCCCGACCCCGACACAACACGCCGACCCCGACACCCCGACCCCCGACACAACACCCCGACACCCCGACACGGCACCCCCGACCCCTACACAGCACCCCGACCCCGACACGACACCCCGACACCATGGCCCCCGACACCTCCCGAAAAAGGTGCTTGTCGGCCTTCCAGAGGCCGACGGGGTCATATATTTATGAATTATGAGTTTCGTCATATATTTTTCAATTTATGGATCCCGGAGCATATATAGACGATGAAGAGTAATATTAGTATTGTCAGGTATTCAACAATTATTATGTACATATATATATTATTAATTAGTTCATGTTATTAGGTATTCAATTTTTATTATGTTCATGATGATGATACACGCTTAATTTTTTTATGTTTATGGTGTACTAATTTCGTTTACTCTTTGTCATTGCAGGTGTTGACAGATGGTGGGCGCGGGTCGAGAGCGCTCCAAGCCTCCTTCCTCGACACGTGCTGGGAGGGGTGCTATTATTCCACCCCAGCACCTCCGGAGAGCGCTGGTAGATAGTATGTAGACATCGGCGGGCGCTTCTTCTTCGGCCGGGAGAGGTCGGGGGAAGACGAAGAGGGGTGCCAGAGGTGGACGTGGCAGCGGGAGAGGTAGGAAGGCTGCTGCGCCTTCCTCACCGCCACCCCCAGCTGATTCTCTCGACCATAGGAGTGCTCCATCTCAGGTGGACCCATCTGACTTGGACCCGTCTCGGACTCCGGTCCACGAGCCTCGGGCCGATGAGCCTCGGGTCGCCGAGCCTTTGTCCGACAAGGCTCGGGTCCCAAAGTCTTCGTCCCAGGAGACTCCGGTCCTAGAGTCTTCATCCCACGTGACTCCGGAGGCTAGAGGCCATGCTGATGGTGGCGAGGACAACTTTTCTGATGATAGCTATAGCGAGGGCGAGCTGGTTGAGGGGGGCAAGAAGGTCTACCAGCGTGGTGGTACAAAGCTCCCGCCTGTGCTGCCGACCCGTGATCAGAGGTGGTTGATTGAGCCTAACGGGGAGAAGTAAGTGCATTTACTCTTTTTTAACCTTTTGCCTTCATGTTTCTTCAAATTAATATCTAATGTGTTGGTCTTGTCATACTGCAGGGGTTGGAAACACACCCCTCGTGTTCGCAGGACCAACCAGGTCCTTGTGTGCTTTACCGGCACCACTTCCCGGGGTGGGTCACGTTGCCCGGTGAGGGTGAGGTTCCACAGCTAGCACTGAGCTAGGAGCTATACGTGACTGCCCCGGCCCCGCCGGAGGAGAGGGTCGACGGTGTCTTGTGCGAGACGGTGGCCGACATTGTGATTCGGCGGTTTTGGGTAATTTCTCCTTTATAGAATTAAAAATCAACAGTACCTAGTGATTGTACTAATCAGTGTTGTCTTGTTTGATTGCAGACCTTCTACAGGTGTCTTGAGGAACATGAGGCGGACGCGGCTATGGTTCTCGAAGCCGAGTGCAAGCACCTACTTCAGAACTTACGGCACGAGGCTCGGGTGCAGGTTGTTTGAGACTACTACGCCTTGACTAACATTAAGAGGTCCAAGACGAAGTGCCGCGCCAAGTATCTGAGTAAGGAGAAGTACATGAATGTAATTACCTATTCTTAAGGCCTTGTACTTAGTTTCCTTGATTTGATTCATAGGCGCAACACTGAAATTTCTCTTTGTCTAACTTAGGTGCCCGCAAGATGGTGTGCGGATAGGATGGACAGTTGGGAGGCATTGGTGGATAAGTGGTGCTCTCCCCAATGGCTAGCCATCCACAACAAGGCCAGGTATAAGCGTGCCCAAATGCAAGGTGTGCCACACCATCAAGGGAGCTCCAACCTGTTTGAGTACGGGGATCACTGGGTATGTGGTTTGCTTCACGATTCATGCAATTTCATTCGTCATGCTATCTTGAGCCCTGAACTAATATTTTATTCCTCTCTTTTTAGGCGCGACACAACAAGAAGGATATGCCACCGCTGTTCGACCTCTATGCCATGGCCCATACTGCCCCGTACAAGAAGGCCAAGGCATTTTCTGAGGATGACCTTGATCATCCAGAGAGCTTCACCGACATCTCCTCCCACAACAAGCTCGTGAGGTACAGAGACGTTGGGAAGACGAGGAAAGGGGAGGAATTCAACCCGAGCCAGAGTCCTTTTGATCCAGAGGTCGTGATGCTATCTGGTGGCGGGAGGTACCATGGCTCGGTAGCCATTGGGGATGGACTCATACGTTGTCCTAGAACTCTCCCGGAGATCAAGAAGCGTCAGACGAGCTCCCATACTGAGATAAGGCCTCGTCCACGACCAATGGAGCTCGCCATCGAGGCTAGGGCCCAGGAGCTTCTGGCGGAGGCAAACAGGCAGGCGGTGGAGAGGGAGAGGGACTTGGAGGCGAGGACGACTAGTCTGTTGGAGGCGAGGACGACGCGTCTCACCGGGCCCTATACGAGCTCCTCGTGGTAAGTTTCTCCTGCATATTAGCCAAATCATGCATGTAATGTTCGTTTCATTACTAACTAATATGACTGACACGTGAAAACAAATGTGCAGACCATGTGCCAGAACAATGGTGAGACCCCTCCGCCGATGCCCCAGATTAGTATAGCACCCACGTTGAGTTTCATTTGAATGGTCATTAGTTACTAGTATTCACATTTTAGTTGCATCATGCTAACGAGACATTGCAAATGATCTTTGGTGCAGCATGCCTCCCGACAAGCATCGACCGATCCTTCTCCGTCTGGCACTGGCGCAAACCCGACCGGTCCTTCACCTCCGTGATGATGGTAAGTTTTCCCAAGTGTTTTGCTTAACAAATGCATACTTAGCTTAAGAAATGACCTACTTAGCTCCAAAATGACCTATATTTAGCATATTTTCCTCGAAAATGACATAATAACCTTACTTAGCTCCAAATTGACATATTTTACCTATGATAGCTATAAAATGACCTATACTTAGCATTTTTCCTCCAAAATGACTTGATACGCTTAGTTAGCTAAAAATGGCATATTTACCTAGGATAGCTCAATAATGATCTATACTTGGCTTAGCTAGTTCATTTACGACATAATTAGCTCACTTTGGTAAAAAAATGGCATAATAACCTTGGTTTAGCTCCAAAATGACCTATACTTAGCTTCTTTTCCTCGAAAATGACATAATAACCTTACTTAGCTCCAAACTAACATACTTTACCTAGGATAGCTATAAAACAACTTATACTTAGCATTTTTTCCTCCTAAATGACTTAATATGCTTAGTTAGCTAAAAAATGGCATAACTACCTAGGATAGCTCAATAATGATCTATACTTAGAAATGGCATAATAACCTTGGTTTAGCTCCAAACTATCATATAATTAGTTTATTTTCCTCCAAAATGACAAAATAACCTTACCTACCTCCAAAATGACCGATTTTAACTAGGATAGCTCTAAAATGACCTACACTTGCCATTTTGTCCTCCAAAATGAATAAATATGCTTAGTTAGCTCAAAAATGGCATAACTACCTAGGTTAGCTCAAAAATGACCTATACTTAGCTTCTTCTGTTCATTTATGACATACTTAGCATACTTAGGTAAAAAATGGCATGATAATCTTGGTTACCTCCAAACTGACATAGACTTAGCTTATTTTCCTTGAAAATGACTTAATAACCTTACTAAGCTCCAAAATGACCTATTTACCTAGCTTAGCTCTAAAATGACCTACACTTAGCATTTTTACCTAGCTTAGCTAAAAAATGGCATTTTTACCTACCTTAGTTAGAAGAAGAAGAAGATAAAGAAGAGGAGAGGAGAAAAAGAAAGAGAAGAAAAATTCTTCTTCTTTTTCTTCTTCTAACTTTCTTCTTTCCCAATTTGCAGATTTGCTTTAGATGAGGAAGCTTGCGTTGATGGAGTCTACTCTTCTCCTTGTGCTTCCTTTTTGTTTTGATTTTGTATGATGAACAATGTGAAACTTGCAACCTAATATGTATGTATGGATGCAACCATTGTATGCTTGTTGTTGGATATGTTGCATATGTTCCTCTCTTCACGATTCATGTGTTGGTATGCTTGTTGAAAGTATTTTCAAATGTGTGTGTATATATATATCTGTGGAATTATGTGAAATTGAATGAATTTAAGAAAAAACAGAAAAAATAGGGGCTATACAGGCTCTTTGCTGCTGCTGGCAGACGACAAAGAGATTTGCCATCAGCCAGCAGACGGCAAAGCTGCCACGTGGCAGCTACCTGTGCAACCTAGGGGGCACTGGGCTAGCCTATATGGTTGCTTTGCCATCTGCTGGCAGACGGCAAAGACCTTTGCATCTTTGCCCTCTGCCAGCAGACGGCAAAGCACGCCGTTAACCCCTTAACGGACCTAAGCTGCCACGTGTGCTGTCCAGGCCCTTTGCCGTCTGCTGGCAGACGACAAAGGCCTTTGCATCTTTGCCGTCTTCCAGCAGACGACAAAGTGCAATTTGCCGTAGTTTGTTCAGCCGGATGTGTTGCCGTCTGCTGGCTGACGGCAAAGGCCTTTGCCGTCCGCCAGGCATGCCTTTGCCGCCAGCCATTGCAGATAGCAAAGTTCCTGATTCCTATAGTGCATGAGGCGTCTCGTCCTATCTTGCGTAAGCCCCCAACCGTGGGTTGGTTAAGGCTGGTACACCGTGTCGCGACGCCCGGAGGCACAGACTTAGGAGGGGTGCACATGCCCATGAGCTTATTCGAGGGCATTTCGCGAGGATTAAGGACGCCGAAGCTCTGGGGCAACAAGGCTTCGGCGAGGTGTGGTCGCAGGCGAGCCCAAGCGTACACACCTACCTAGCCCCCGCGCGCGGGACGCGTGAGGAGGAGCGACGGGCAACTGCCGCTCTTCCTAGGGCAAGTTGGAGAGGCGAACAAAAACAGGAAGAGAGAAGATTCCAACCCTCGTGAATGAAAGACACGAAAGCTCCAAATTTCATTCGAGAAGTCGAAAACCAGCTACAGAAAGCAAGCAAAAGAACAGCCGCATCCGGCACCTAAACTAGTCTTCTTGTCTTCCCACCAGCGCGGAGCATGGGGCCTCCACTAGGACGTGGGTGGGAGCCCCCGTGAGGCTCAGGGCGACCTCAAGAGACTCTGGGGCGTGTACAGCCCCAACTCATTATTACGTGAGAGTGTCACGAGCGGAGACCTTCACAGGCACGGGGCCTTGCTTCATGGGTAGAACTTCCGGAGGTGCTGGATGTTCCAGGTGTTCTGGATGGGGATCCCGTCCTGCGTCTCTAGGCACGTGGCGCCAGGCCTGGAGACACGGGCGATCTTGAACGGGCCCTCCCACATGGGCAAGAGCTTATGCAGCCCCTCCCCGGAGAGCACCCGCCTCAGGACGAGATCACCCACCTCGAGCGTCCTGTAGCGGACGCTACAGCAGTAGTACCACCGCAACGCCTGCTGGTACCTCACTGCTCGGAGCGAGGCTTGGCAGCGGCGTTCCTCCCCCAGCACGAGGTCCATCCCCCGCAAGGCATCCTGGCGTGCCTCGTCGAACACCAAGACCCACGCGGAGCGATGCCTGACCTCGTGAGGGAGAACCGCTTCAGCTCGGAAGACGAGGAAGAATGGAGTCTCGCCCGTCGGCTTGGTCGCGGTGGTGTGGATGGACCACAGCACGGACTGGAGCTTGTCGAGCTAGCCCCTGCCACAGGCCTCGAGCTTCTTCTTGAAGGTTCTTGCCTTGGGGCCTCTCAGGACCTCTGAACTGGCGCGCTCGGCCTGGCCATTGCTCCTGGGGTGTGCCACTGAGGCGTAGCATATCTGCGTTCCAAGGTTAGCACAATATGTTTTAAAAAGGTTGCTGGTGAACTATGAGCCATTGTCGGTGATGATGCGATTAGGTACCCCGAACCGGCTCATGAGGCCCTTGATGAACTTAACTGCCGAGCCAGCTGGGATGGTGCGGACGGCCTCCACTTCCGCCCACTTGGTGAACTTGTCGATGGCGACGTAGAGGTAGCGGTAGCCCCCGGGCGCTTGAGGGAACGGGCCCAGGATGTCCAGTCCCCAGACCGCGAATGGCCATGAGAGCGGGATGGTCTGGAGGTCCTGAGCGGGCTGGTGGATCTTCTTAGCGTGGAATTGACAGGCTTCACAGGATCTTACCAATTCAGAGGCATCGTTGAGCGCCGTGGGCCAGTAGAATCCGCTGCGAAACACTTTTCCCATGAGGGTGCACGATGAGGAGTGATGCCCACAATCCCCACCATGAATGTCGGCCAGCAGCTTGCATCCCTGCTCCGTGGAGATGCATCATAAAGAAACATCGTTGGGACACCTTCGAGAGAGCTTACCATCCCGGATGTAGTAAACAGTGGCCTGGCGGGCCACACGCTCTGCATCTTCCTCCTTCTCCGGCAGGGTGCCCCGAAGCAGGTACGCCTTGAACTGCTCGGTCCAACACCCCTCTAGAGGCTCGAGCGCGAGGACGAGGCGGGCTCCCGAGGTTGGACCGCAAGCTAGGGCGCCTGAGAGGGGTGCTGGGGGGAGCTCCTCCTGAGGCATTGCTGGTCCTGCAGCGGGGGGAGCTACCGATGGCCTGAAGAGCCGCTCCTCAAAGAAGCCAGGCTCCTGAGGCAGACGCCGAGACGCCCTCTTGGCGATGTTGTTCATCTCCTTGTTCGTGCCGCGTGGCACGTGCTGCAATTCTAGGCCCAAGAATTGTTTCTCAATTTTGCGTACCTCCTCGAGGTATGCCTCCATGTGCTCGTCCTTCGCCTTGTACTTCTTGTTGGAGAAGTTGACGAGGAGCTGTGAGCAAGAGCTTTTGTGGCATGGGGTACCGCGCCCGTGCATCACATAGCACCGTGCTGACGAAGTACACCGGGTGCTCGACGGGGGAGGAGGCATCAGTTGGGTCTTGCGCCTCTTGGGGTAGAGGGTCCTCGGGAGCCCTGTCATTCGTCAGGGCAGCCGTGGCCTTAGGAGCACCCTCCTCAGGAGTCTCGTGGTCCGGAGGGTTGGCCGAGGTCTCAGAAGCGCTGCTGACTTGTGGGGTAGCCGGGGCCTCAAGAGCGCCGTCCTGAGGCTGCAGCGCCTCAACCGGGTGCGTTGCGCTTCGTCGTGCGCCCTTGGACGGGCGCTCTTCCCGCACCGCCACCAGCACTGCGCTGGCGGAGTGAGGCGTGGCGGCTAGGTAGAGCACCAGAGGCTCAAGAGGGCGCGGTGCTACCATCACCGGCGGGCTGGCGAGGTACCTCTTGAGGTGTTGGAAGTCCGCGTCAGCCTCCGGAGTCCACTCAAACGGGCCTTTCTTCTTCATCAGCTTGAAGAAGGGGAGGGCGCACTCCCCCAGCTTGGAGATGAAACGTCCGAGCGAGGTTACACAGCCTGCCAGCTTTTGCATCCCCTTGAGGGTTTGCGGCGGACTCATCCTTTCTATGGCCTTGACCTTCTCTGGGTTGGCCTTGACCCCCCTGTGCGACACCAGGAAACCCATCAGCTTGTCGGACGAGACGCCAAACACACATTTTCCGGGTTGAGTCGCATGTCCACCTTGCGCAGGCTGGCAAATGTCTCCTCCAGGTCTTCATTAAGGGTCCTTGCCTCCTAAGATTTCACCACTATGTCATCGACGTATGCCTCAGCGTCCTCCCGAGCTGCCGGCCCAAAGTGATGTGCATCAGCCGCTGGAAGGTTGCTTCGGCATTACGCAGCCCGAACAGCATGCAAGTGTAATAGTACACTCTGCATGGGGTCAAGAAAGCTTCCTTCTCAACATCTTGCACCACCATCTTGATTTGGTGATTGCCCAAGAAGGCGTCCAGGAAGCACAACAAGTCGCACTCGGCGGTGGAGTCGATGATCTGATTGATGCATGGAAGCGAAAATGGGTCTTGAGGACAAGCCTTGTTGAGGTTGGTGAAATCGACGCACATGCGCTCCTTCCCGCCTTTCTTTGGGACGATAATCGGGTTTGCCAGCCATTCTAGATACCGCACCTCCCGAATGACGCCAGCCTCTCGCAGCTTGCGGGTCTCTTGGACGATGAACGCCTTCTTGTCCGTGGATTGCCGCCGCGCCTTCTGTTTCACTGGGCGCGCTAGGGCACAGCCTCAAGTGATGCTCGATTACCCCCCTCGGGATCCCGACCAGATCCTTGGGCTCCCACGTGAACACATCCTTGTTGGTGCGTAGGAAGCTGACCAATGCCTCTTCTTAGTCCGGAGGGAGGCCGACGCCTATGGTGAAAGTGGAGCCCGATGCCCCGTCTTCATCGACTGGTACCTGCTTCGTCTCGGCCCGATCTTGAGAGAATAATCGCTTCTTCTACACTGGTGCAGCCCCCAGAGCTTCCGGGGCTCTTTCCTCGCTCGGCCGCGCGGCCGCCGCGGCTCTGAAGGCGAGCTTGAGGGCCAACAGCGCGTCCTTGGTAGCCCCCACCACGGTGAGGACGCCACTGCTTCTCGGCATCTTCATGAGGTTGTAACCGGGGTGGGTTGCCGCCATGAACTTGGCCAAGGCCGGGTACCCGAGGATGGCGTTGTACGGGAGGCCGATGCGGGTAATGTCAAAGTCGATAAGCTCGGTGCGGTAGTTGTCGCATGTGCCAAAGGTGACGGGGAGCCGGATCTGCCCCAAGGGGCAGGTAGAGCCGCCGACAACTCCAGTGAAAGGCTTGGTGGGGCAAAGCCGACCGTGGGGCATGTGAAGCAGGCCGAATGCCTTCACGGAGAGGACGTTGAGGCCAGCGCCGTCATTGACGAGGGTCCTAGTGACCGCCACATTGCAGATGGTGGGGGTGCAGAGCATCGGGAGCGCGCCGATGCTGGACGAATTCATTGGGTGATCCCTTGAGTCGAAGGTGAGGTCAGCCTGGGGCGCCACCCAGCCCGGAGGAGCTCCCCGCTGCGCATGGGCGGCTCCCATCTGGCGGAAGAACTTCTTGATGTGGCGGTCCGAGGTTGGCGCTTGCGAGCCGCCGAGGAGCGCCGCGATGGCGTGGGGCGACGACACCATGAAGCGCGCGATGAAGAGGTCGTGCAGCTCCTCCCAGGAGGCCACTGAAGACTCCGGCAAGCCTAAGAGCCAGGCGCACGGCATGCTCGTATGGGCCATGGGTAGCCAGTTTGCCGCGACCTTGTCGTTGCCGCCGGCCACCCATACCGCCTCCTCGTATGCCCGGAGGAACCCTGCCGGGTTCGCCGCACCATCGTATCGAGGTGGCAGCTCTGGCCTGAACTTGCGCGGCCACTGTACTCGCCGCAAGGCGGGGGCGAAAACCCGGAGACCCATGGCGCCTCCGAATGCATTCGTCGGTCCGGTCGGTGGAGCGGCGCCCGCCATGAGGGTGAACGACGCGGGCGGTGTATAGCAGGCCAAGAGGCGAATCTTCTACGCACCCCTACCTGGCGCGCTAAATGTCGGATTCCGGGCTCTGCAGACCCTGGATAGATTCGAACTCTGGGGTGTGTGCGAAGAACTCAACCTCCCCAGTCTGCCAACTTGTTGATCCCACGGCCTAGCTCGATGAACTAGAAGGAAATGAGACGCAGCAGTTTACCCACGTTCGGGCCACCTTGTAAAACCCTATCCTGCTTTGTGGTGGATTTGCCTCGAGGTGGGCTGAGGATGAACTAGTATAGTGGGAGAACAACCTCAGGAGGTGTGTTCTTGTGCTTGGCTGAGCTGGTGAGGGTGAGGATGGAATGGATCCGGATCCCTCTCTACGGTGGTGGCTAGGCTCTACTTATAGTGGCCTTGGTCCTCTTCCCAAATGAAGGCGGGAAGGGATCCCACAGTGGCCAAATTCGAAGGGAGACAACTAGTACATCTTATCCTGACAAAAATTGGTCTTCGTCTGCAAAGCTTCAGGTGGTGACGCCTTGGTGGGCTCGGCGATGACCTCCGTCCTGCCATCCTGGCGGCCTTGGTCTTGTAGTATGGAAATGGAAACCTTTGGTTGATTCCTCGGGACTCCGCGCCTGCGCTTGCCTCCTTAGCACCGAAGAGGAAACCTGCTGTCCTACGCCCGCCTGGCCTTGGTCGTCATGGCTTGCGTCATTTGAACCTCACGAGGTGAGGGCTTGCATAGAAATCTCCGCTCCTTAGGAGCCAGCCCGAGGAGGCCGCTCCTTCTGGAGGTCTTGACGCTGTCCGCCTCGCGAGGCTTGGCCCCTCACGAGGGTCTTGCCTTGTTGGTGCTGAAGGTGGGCCGTACCAGGCCGCTGATGGAGCCACGACGCGGGTCGCAGGCAGGCAAGTCTGGGTACCCCGGTTCCCAGAACGCCGATAGATGCCAGCGTACACAATAAGTGTCTTGCTGGATCCTTTTGTTACGAGGACCTTCGTCGACCCCGCATGGGCTCCACGGAAGCAGAGAAGCCCCCTTAAGACTCCATCTTGGGCATCAGCCAACGATGTCAGTTGAGCGGTGGGGAAGCGAGCCATCATTTGCGCTGAAGCATATACGTCCGGGGCTCCCGGCAGTCCGGTGATCGTGCCGCCAGACATGAGGAAGAGAAATGGTCAGCAGGCGACCATTTAGGCTAGGTATTATTATACCTGTGCTGTTCAGGACTAGCACCACTTAGTTGATTTGAATGTAATGAAATCCGTCATGTTTGTATGAAAATCCAGTATTTTATATGAATTCCGTCATTGTTTATATGAAATATCGCCATGTTTGCATGAATTTCATCCGGTTGGTTGAGTTGCTGTCAGAATGTGTGTGGCTACGGTTGGATGGCGTAATTTGCGGGTCACCGGTCGGTCTGCGGCTGGCTCGGGCGGCGTGGTGGGACAAAAAAAGCACAGCTCGTGCGAGCTCGTCTCCAACGCGCGCACTGGAGGATGCATGAGCACCCGAGCTCTTCCTCGTTCATCGGTGGCAAAGGCACGGGTGGATAAAAGGGTCGCCAATATTTTGGCTACCCCGGGCAAGATCCAAACAGCCCCTCCCAGCCCCACCCCTCCCAGCACATGCAAATCCCTCGTTCGCCGTGGAATTTTGCCATGTGTTGTTTTCATGGATATTTTGCTGTGTGAAAACAAGTTTAAATATGAACGAATAATCGGTGTCCGCGGTCTTCTGCCAGGACACAGTTGGATGGCCTCATAGTTGTAGTAGTGTAGAGTACTACTAGAACTACTCCTACTAGATAGTGAGTGTTTACTACTGTATCTACGTACTAATTGCAATGCATGCATGTGTTAGTCGTATAATGACCACGTACGGATTTGATGGTAAGATTTGTGTAAGTTGGATGTCATATTATTGCTCTAACATGTGGTCAAAGTTAGCCTCCAAAACGCATTTTATACCCTATATGGATTGAGGGAGTACATGCATTGCTGAGGTTTCTCTTAATCCTTGCGTGCAACGTTTTTATTGAAGCTTGAAATGTGAACATGTGAATGGGAGGGACTACTACAACCCTTCCAAAAGAACTGTAGTACTAATGGTATCATACTCCCTCCGTTCACCATCTCACATGCTTAGTACTTTTGCGAACTATGGAAGTAACAAACTTATTCCACCACTCAACATCTATTATGGATGAATTGTGGATTTTAAATTGAGTCACATAGACCAGAAAGTAGGCACTTAGGGCATCCACAATGTATGCTTTTTGTTTCCTCTAAGCCCTCTCTGCTCTTTGAGGCAGGCCTCTATACATTGCATGAACTGCCTCTAACAAAAAATTGGTTGGCATCGCGTCTAACCTTAGAGGCTGCCTCTCACAATGTAACAATCCATCTGGTCCCAATTGTCAGCCTTAGGAAGCATAAGAAAGTAGGAGTACAAGAGAAGTAGTACTGATTGGACAAATGTGTTGCTAATTAATACTTTTTAAATTTCTGCTAGGGCCCACCTTAGAGTCTGGTTAGAGTCTCTATACATTGTGGTTTTTCATTTGATAAGAGGCAAATCATGTGGGACCTACCTTAGAGGCAAGGCTCTATACACTAGAGATGCTCTGTAAGTATTACTTTTGGTGTGTCCCGTTAACTCACAGAACAAGGAGAAGCTTGCTTAGTACGCCGTCTCCCCCGCCCACGGGCGCGGTGGCTCGCGGAGTCGCGGGACAAGGAGAAGCTTGCTTACTACGCCTACGCCCGCTCCCTCGCCCATGCACGTGGTGGCTCGCAAGACAAGGATAAAATTTTACTACTCCCTCTGTTACTCCTCGTCCCTACCTTGGTTAGAGATATTATCATATTGTTTGAAATATATGTCTTTTAGTAGTAGGAGTAGTATAGTGGTACATAGGAGTAGTACTACAACAATTTCCTTGGAGTCCGTGGTGCAGCAAGCTGCCCTAGGCTATGTTACTACTCCCTCCTTTCCAGTTTATGGCTCAATTTCAAAATCTCTCCAACCAAGGTAGATGGTGAGTGGTGGATTAATTTCGTAGTTTGCACAAGTAATTAGTACGCTCGTTTTTCTCAAGAAGTTATGTTTACCGATGCATTAATTACAACGAATGCATGCATGACCACTAAATTTCCATGAACTTCTACATGCATTGGTGAGTTTTCTCTTGATACTGCTTGCATCGGGTGATTTAATGCACCTCGAAATCCAAACATGTGATGGTACTACTAGTAGAATTGAGACTTATAAAACGGAAAAACGATTTTTTAGATGAGCCCTATAAACCGGAAAGGAGGGAGTAGTAAGTAGTACTACCTGGGTACGTACTCCATAAAATCAGAATTTCCCAAAACTAAGTCGCTCAACCTTTATTTGCTTGTTTCCCTTCCCGCCTCATTGCCTCGAACAGACTATGCCAAACTCCCCTGCCTGCAGCGCGGGAAAAGACCTACCCTCGCCTTTTTTTGTCCGGGTTTGTATCGATGGATCATGCGAAGCAGCAAAAACCAATCCGTGTCTTGTACTTCCCCGTCGTACTAAAAGAGTGGGGACGCTCGCTTTCATGAATTATGTACTTCCGCTCGCCGACATGTGGGACATATAGCAACCGGGTCGACGTGTCATGCAAAAAATAACAGTGTAGAACAGCAGGGGGACACACCCCAGTCGTAGCGCCCAATAGTAGTAATGAGCAATGAGACGTCAAATCACAATGCCACACCTTCCCAGACGGACAAAGCAACCATTATTTCACACTTCGCTGAATCCGCTTCGCCATCATCTCGTTCAAGAAAACCACATATTGCTGTTGCCATTGTTCTGCCCCAAGAGGGACGCACATCACCTTGGTACATCATGACACGTGGGACCGCATGACAGGCCATGCTCCCCTGCCCACCGCTCGGTAAAATCGGCTCATTTTTACTACTTCCTCTGTCTCGGTTTACATGGCATGCACGTCGTTCTAGGTTGAGAATTTAACTAGCTATATATGTGATGAACAATATATGTTTAGAAACTACATCCGCTTAAGAATCCAATGATATACTTTTTCTGACATAGTAACTCATATTTAGTTAGTCAAATGGATGACCTAGAACTACGTGCACGCCCTATAAACCGAGATGGAGGGAGTAGTATATTTTTAGATCAATATAGTCGGGATTCACCAAGGAGCAAAACCAAGTGGTAGGCTGCTCCTGTCGTGTTGGCGTAGCAACTCAAGCAGGGCCAGTCCGCACACGAAATGGCGACACACTTAACAGGACCCCTTTGGCCGACATGTGGCTCATCCACCGTCTTGTTCCACATGCGATGCACCAAATTACAGTTCGGAGCAGCGGTTGGACTTGGAGGCACCCCGATCGTAGCGCCGCAGTAGTAGTAAATGAGCGATGAGGGGTCAAATCACAAAGCCCTACCTTTCCCGCATTAAGCTGGACGGACGAAGCAACTAACATTTCACTCTAGGGCGCAAGAGCATAAAGAAAAGAGAAAACCAATGATGCGTGCGGTAGCTACCTAGGGCACCCTAGGGTAGGAGCCTCCACTACAAATCAGCTTCTCCCTCGTCCTCTTGAAGAAAACCGATGATGCGTGTGGCGGGTAGGGTTTGTAGGAGTACTACGGCGTGCGGGGCCACGACATAGTAAATGGGAGAGGGATTGAGTTCGAGTCGACGCCTTAACATGGGTGGGCCGCTTGGTTTTACGGGAACGAGGCAGCATTTTGGGTTTGGGGACTAGTGGAGGTATACGCAGTACACAAAAAATTGTGGACGTAGGTTCGACAAAAAGGCAATGACGCATGGCCCCACATTTTGATATACCCGCGGCCGCGTGAAATTTGCTACTCAAAATAATGCATAAAATTTCCTCCAAAAACATCTATAACTAATGGGAAGTGAATGTATGCTTAAAATGAAAATGTGATACAAAGAGAAAAAATGGATTGTAGTTAAAAGAATGACATTTCTAACAAAAATGTGAATGTGAACTACATATGTGTGCACGTGACCAACACATACATTGTCAATACAAAATCTAATGCAAGAAATAACTTATGAGTAACATGCAAAAATTGATGATGTGGTGGTTGCATGCATAGAGTACAAAAACAATGGAATTTATGACTTGCATGCATGACGTGTTCTTGTGCCATAGTTGCATGTCTAGGAAGAAAGCTACTAGTGGGTCGTAGTAGCTATTGAGGAATAGAGAAGATGTATACATGGAAGTTGTAGGGAAAGAGATGACATGTCTCTCAATTCCTATGAGTAGGGATTGGAAAAGAGATGTCATTTGGTTCACATCATAGGAACTTTTCTATTGAATCTAGAGATGACATGTATCTCAATTCCTATGAGGAGGGATTAGAAAAGAGATGTCATTTGGTTCACATCATAGGAACTTTTCTATTGAATATATGCTAATGTTTATTTTCCTTTGAAACTGTGGGAGTATAGGAATCCATTCATGTGAACCAAGTGGCTCTAAATCTACAAAAATGATATCATGTTTATTTTCCTTTGAAATGTGGAGTATATGAATCAATTGGCTCTAAAGGAAAAAATCATATAAAAAACATATCATATAGAGTTCCTGTGATATTCCACCACACCAAAGGATGGTTAAAATTGCTGCAGGTCATACGACGGTCTTTCTTTGTACACTCCTCCCCCATCTTTATAGTTTCCTCTCGAACATGAATGAAATGATATATATTGGGTATTCTATATGTGCATTTTGGTATACGAAAACTCGGTAAAATTTTGTGAGGTTCAAATTTTCAATAAAGCTATATGCACTACATTTTGGAATGGAGGGAGGAGGATACAACAGTTGCTAACACTCATGTGGAAGATTTGTGTGTCGGAGGAGTGGCTGTTCTGTTAAATGACATGGCAAAACTGACACTATCGGATGCCGATCTAACAGTTCTTACGGCATTCGCCAGGAAACGACTTTTGGTGAATGTTTGTCAGATATGATTTACGGACACATGCATTGCATTGATACATGCCCCCTCTCTCTCACACACACATGCACCCTCACGAGTCACAACTCTCCCGAGTCCTCTCGGACCACCGTCTATCTGTAGGTAGACGTCACACATATATGTGCTATTCACACCCTACCCTCAGAACTTCTAAAAAATAAAAGACGTCGCGCACCTTTTATTTTAACTCACACGTCACACACTTATACTATTACTCTTGTGGCGAACGTTCTTTGGGCGTAGTATATTGTACTCTCACGAAGAGAAGCGGTGCACGCATGCACTAGTTCTCTAACACCCACTCGCGGGTGCACGTAGGAGCGCATTTTTTTGAAGCTAGGAGCGCATTTGTTTATAAAGAGGCATCCCAATTGACATTTTGACCAGTCTAGTTTTCAACTTGATGGAGGGTCAGGGACCGCACGTGAATGATATAGTATTGTGCGTCTTGCACGAGGTGGCACGTTATTGATCGAGTTTTATTTTTACTTGAACTTTAAATGAAAATAGTGGTTCACGCGTATTCAATTTAATAACGGCTGGTACAACAAAATCACTCCACTATATATATAAGCAGGAGCCTCGGCGCTTGCTTTACTAGGGTTCCTTTCTTTCACTCTTTCATGCTCTCCAGATCTAAGCAATACATAGGTGGCCACACTCTCTCTGCTCACGGCTGGTCACAAATCCGGCCGGACCACCTCGACAGGGGTAGGGGTGTAGGTGCATTGTTCACGCGGTCATCGGCGGCGAGGGAGGAGACCAACAGCTGCCCGCGCGTCCCGATCGGCGGCCGTGCCGTTCTCTCCGAGACAGCGTCGGCTCGGGAGGGCCTCCGACCCCTTGTTCCCCTGCGGTATTGTGGCCAAGATGCGGCCTCCCGATGCCGTCTTTGCCACATGCCGAAGACCCTCAGGTATATACTCCTTCGAAACCTGCCTTGCTCTACTGCCCCGGCCCCCCGCGTGGCTGCGTGTGGATCTTTTTCTACTTCCGTCGGCTGTTCCAAAGCCACCTAGACTTTTACTATTATTAGAGGTAAAGCTAGTTCATATAGTCGAATCTAAGAGTTGGTTCAAATAGGGAAGAAAGTGGGAAAGCTGTAGCATGAATCTAGGACTTGGTTCTAAGAGGAAACAGGGGAAAGTAGTAGATACTGGCTACCCAACCAGTCTCTTGGCTCAAAAGGCAAAGGAAGCATGGTGGATGTCGAAGCGTGGGGGGAAGTGGACCCGTCTCTTGGTCGAAAAAGGAAAGAAAGTGAGGGGTGTTGGGGGACAACGCAAATGAGAACGAGCAGGTCTAGATTTCCTGTGCTCACATAGGAAAATGTCACCGAGGAGATAAAAAATGGGACAAATGCAGACATGCTGCCTGAGTGTTTGCTGCTCTTGGCAACCACATTTGCCTCACCACTTTATGCCCCTACTGTCCCTACGCCCATATCGCTACCGTTAATGTAAGATCACATGAAGCATTAAGCAGTGCCACGTAATGTCACTATTAAGTAATGGTCTAGTGCCGTCGATAAATTGAAGCAATGCCACCTAATGTCACTATTAAGTAATGGTCTAGTGCAGTCGATAAATTAAAGCAATGCCACCTAATGTGACTATTAAGTAATGGTCTAGTGGCATCGATAAATTGAAGCAATGCCACCACCATTTTATGAAATGCTTTCGTCTTGCTTTATTTCCCATGAATTGTGTTTTTGCAGTTACACTTAAATATCACACCGCTAACATTCCTTTATTCCAGTGGAACTGCACAAATTTGATTGCACATTTACTGACCATGTGCTACTCTCATGACAGTAATACTAATGCTATTGTTCTGCATGTTAATCTAGTGGAAGTGTTGATGTGATGTGATGCTACTTACTTAAGGGCACTTTCATAATGTCAATGTAGTGCCAATTATAACACAATAGATGCTGCTGTTAATCATATGCCACTACAAATAACTGTCACTATTTCAATAACCGTATTTCATATTTGCGCAAACAGGGATGTCTGTCTCCATATCATTTCTATCTGCGCAATCAAAAGTACACACCTCAGTTTTAGTAGAACTGCACAAAATTAGATGGCTATTCCTAGCTGCCGTCGTCTAACCACCCGTCTTCCAGGTATTCCTACATTGGTAGTAACTAGGTACAATGACCAACGTAATCTAAAAGAAGCTGATTCGTATGTTTTGCTTCCTGATTGCAGTGCATGGACGAGCGAAAACAACTGCATCCTAGTAGGGAATGCACTTTCTCCTAGTTCATCCATGGACCGAGGACTAGCTCGCACGGCTGCATGGAGGTTTTTGGGACAGGTGTGCAGACAAGAGGCATTGTGGTCTACTTATTTCTGCAAATAGCGGTGCTTAAATTTAGTGGAACTGCACAAGAATTTCAGATGGTCAGTACACTACATGGTTTCAGTTCAGCATTCCAACTGAGAACACAATTATAATTGGTTATTCTGGAATGAGAGAACCTAACCCTGGATGGTGGCCACAAGAAAAACCAGAGTGAACTCCAGGAAATTAAAGCCTGCCTAGGGAGGCCCTTTGCTCAAGCCTTGCTTGATTTATTCTGATTTGTAAACCTTCTCACAACTTTGTCTTTTGCTGTGAACTAGTATATGTTTATTATGTTCTATGAATCATTGAGATGTATAAAAGCTTAACTTATGATTTTCAAGTATTTTGTGAAGCCGAGTTTAATGTGAATGTTCCACATGAACGCTGGACTAGCGTGTGAACGTTTGGAATTTACATTGTGGCCTCAGTTAATTGCATGAACCACTGTAACAAGATACGTAGTTGCTTATATGTCAAACAACAGACTATTGATTGTTAGCTGGTTTATAGCCGACTTTTCTAGTGTTGAAGCGAGCTGAGCCAATGTGCTATGTTTTGCACAACTGCTTACAAGTGGGGTAGCACCAACAGTGTTTACAAGTACTTAACCAGCCTTGCAGACCCTATGTATACGTCGGCACACAGTTCTCGAACGAGTACTCTATTTCATCAAACACACACTGCTCGTATGATAAATCGTGACAACTTATGTCTTACCATGCCATATTCATGAAAAAACTAGTGAGGACGCATCTCTTTCGGCAACAATTAGGATGGTTCTCACATGATTCATGGGCACACAAAAGTAGCAGCAGCTCCCATAGACGGATTCAAACAGAGTACTAGCCCGAGAGGGCTCGACAATAGGCAAGGTTCGGATAACTAGACACAATCCAAACTACTATTAAACACTAGCTGGGGCAACTATTTCATGCCTTGATCTAATTTGGGATGGACACAAGACGGACCTTGCCATGAACATCATCGAGGACGTCTGGCAGTAGCTCAATCCTGTGAACCTTCCTGAAGATAACCTTGTTTGTGGAGGCATGCCACGTCATCTTCCTGTGTAAGCTTGACAAGAACAGTATGCCTCATAAACGAAGGAGTAGCTTTGAACTTCTTGTACTTCAGTACACCCTGGACAACACGCCTGACAACAGTGAGGCTGGAATACATCTCGACATTGGCATAAGTGCAAATGGCTTCCAGGATCCAACAGCCTAAGAACTCTATTTTCCCAGTGTGTATATTCAGGTCATCCGCCTCATAGCGAGTGACATGTACAACCACACAATCCTTGTATGCATTAGAGCTCTAATTGAAACAGAAACTAAATTTGAATACTTTCCAATATAAGAAACACAAGTTATTTAAACAACTATGTAGGTCAAAAGTATGCATGACAGGGAAGGTAGCATGGCATCGAAGCTCATAAAATTTTGCATTATTTATCACCACATACCTAGATGAAAAACCACAATCGAGATCGGCAAAGAAGAAAATCACCTTGGGCAGCTCAGCACAGGGGGGGGGGGGACATCCTCGAAGGGGGAAAACTGCTCCTGCAGGGCCATGGGGGCTGTAACCTCAAACGGGGATTGACCATCTCAGTAGTGGCCGTGAGCGTATCTGGGGTTGGCTCGGTGGCTGCCTCCATCTTCTTGGAGCTCTCTGTCTTGTGGGGATCAGCCTCCCGCGTCTGCTCCAACATCGGCAGATCTTTGCCTGGTTCTCCTTGGTCCATCATGAAACTGACGAATACTAGGAGACCACTGAAAGGAAAACACAATCGCAATGACAATGAAACAAAAAAGAGAGTGAGCATCGGTTACTGCTTTGCAAAAGTTTTTTTTCTGAACGAAAATATACCAACATCACGGATCCGATTACCTTCCCTTCGTTGGGAGAGAAGAACAGTGGCAGATGCGAGTGTTGGCTTTCTTGAAGACGGTGAGGGAGAAGGGGATTCAACGAAGAGTGAAATGATGGTTGCTTCGTCCGTCAAACTTAGACTGCGGGGAGGTGAGGTTTTGTGATACGACGGCTCGTTAGTGCCGCGCTATGACCGGGGTGACTCTCCGCCTGCGTACTGCCTTCTAATTTGATGGATGGCATTTGGGCCCGCACGCCGCATGGCCTGCATGTCGGTGAACAAAAGTAAAACGACATTCATTAGAGGGAGACGTTTCGATGACCTCAGAGGAGCCAGAAGCGGTAGTGTATCCACTGTACTAGTAGTAATTGTTTTCTGGGTAGCTGTAGAGTGTCTCCACTCTACTAGTAGTAATTGTTTCTCTGGGCCCAAGACAAAAAAGCCCATCCACCCTAGTAAATAATAAAATCAATTCACCTCCTATTGAAGAAATACATGGTCTTAATTTACCGCCTGTTGAAGAAACATATGATCTTAATGCTTCACCTATTGAAGAAACTCATGGTCTTGATAACCCGACACCGGTAGCAAAGGTAAATTCTCTCTATAGATATGATAAAGCTGAAATCCCTCCTACTAAAATTGCTAGCCAATGCTTGGATGAGTTTGATAACTTTATGGTTAAGCAAGAAGATTTCAATGCTTATTTTGGTAGACAATTAAAACAAAATGCTTATATGATTGAACACTTGAGTAATTACATGGCTAATGTTAAGGGTGAACTTAAACTCATTAGTAAACATGCTTCTATGGTTACCACTCAAGTAGAACAAGTACTTAAAGCTCAAAATGATTTGCTCAATGAATTGAATAGTAAGAAAAATGATTATGCTGTTAGAGTGGCTACTAGAACTGGTAAGATGACTCAGGAACCTTTGTATCCTGAAGGCCACCCTAAGAGAATTGAACAAGATTCTCAGAGAAATAATATTGATGCACCTAGTCCTTCTAAAAGGAAGAAAAAGAAAAATGATAGGACTTTGCATGCTTCTAGTGAACCTATTGCTAAACCACCTGAGAATCCAAATGATATTTCTATTTCCGATGCTGAAACACAATATGGTAATGAACATGAGCCTAGTGAAAATGCTAATGATGATGTTCATGATGATGCTCAACCTAGTAATGACAATGATGTAGAAATTGAACCTGCTGTTGATCTTGATAACCCATCAAAGAATCAACGTTATGATAAGAGATACTTTGTTGTTAGGAAACATGGTAAAGAAAGAGAACCTTGGGTTCAGAAACCCATGCCTTTTCCTCCCAAACCATCCAAGAAAAAGGATGATGAGGATTTTGAGCGCTTTGCTGAAATGATTAGACCTATCTTTTTGCGTATGCGATTAACTGATATGCTCAAAATGAATCCTTATGCTAAGTATATGAAAGAAATTGTTACAAATAAAAGAAAGATACCGGAAGCTGAAATTTTCACCATGCTTGCTAATTATACTTTTAAGGGTGGAATACCAAAGAAACTTGGAGATCCAGGAGTACCTACTATACCATGCTCCATTAAAAGAAACTATGTTAAAACTGCTTTATGTGATCTTGGAGCCGGTGTTAGTGTTATGCCTCTCTCTTTATATCGTAGACTTGACTTGAATAAGTTGACACCTACTGAAATATCTTTGCAAATGGCTGATAAATCAACTGCTATACCTGTCGGTATTTGTGAGGATGTGCCTGTTGTGGTTGCAAACGTTACTATTTTAACGGGCTTTGCTATTCTTGATATTCCCGAGGACGATAGTATGTCTATTATTCTTGGATGACCTTTTTTGAATACTGCAGGGGCTGTTATTGATTGCAATAAAGGCAATGTCACTTTTCATGTTAATGGCAATGAGCATACGATACACTTTCCGAGGAAACAACCCCAAGTTCATAGTATCAACTCTATTGGAAAAATTCCATTGATTATTTTTGGAGGTTTTGAATTTCCTCTTCCTACTGTCAATAAGAAATATGATATTCTTATTATTGGGGATGTGCATATCCCCGTTGAGGTAACATAGCGTTATTCGAAATTTCTCCGGTTCCATGTTATTCGGAATGAGTTTATTAACAAGACCTGATCAACCTTGTTAGTGGATTCCTTTTGATGAAGCATGAGATGGATGAAACTAGAAGGCACAACCTTCTGTACCCTCTCTCTACTTTCTGTTATTTAGTTGAAATAAAGCAAAAATAGTATTTTCCTGTCTGTTTTCTGAATTATCCGTGCAATATAAAATACCCCAAAAATAAAAGTTCTCCAAATGCCCTGAAAATGGAATATGATTTTTTCTGGAATATTTGAGAATATCTGGCACTGAGAACACAGCAGGGGGAGCAAGCACCTGGCCACGAGGGTCCAGTGCGCGCCCCCTGCCTCGTGGGCCCATGGTGGCCCCCTCCACTTATTCCTGCACCCACACACTTCTTTTTCCTCCCAAAAAAATCACCATCCAACTCAAGCACGAGTTCTAGCTCATTTTGCTGCGATTTTCGATCTCCTTGCTCAAAGCACCTCTCACAAAACTGCTTGGGGGGATTGTTCCTTGGTATGTGACTCCTCCATTGGTCAAATTAGTTTTTGTTCTAGTGCTCTATTCATTGCAAATTGTGCTGCCTAGGTGACCATGTTCTTGAGCTTGCATGTCAAATTTATATGGTTCCAAGTAGTTCTAATGCATGATATAGTCCCTAAGCACTTGTAGGAGTAGTGGCTATCAATTTTATTGAGCTTGGTTCACTTTTGTTTGAAGTTACTAAAAATTTCAGAAATTTTTCAGAGGAAGAAATTTGCTTAGGAAAATGTACCAAGGTGGTTCTTCAAGGAAGCAAGGACCTAGGTTTGCAATGCGTGATGCTGACGATGAGCCACCAAGGGACGCTCTAGTGCGGCCCTGTGAATGGCCTTCAGAAAACTTTATGGATCGAGCGGGAATCAAGGAAGAATTTAACGCATATTTGTGTAACGATGATCTTGTGAGCTTCGAGGCAGAAAAATGCCGCCAGTACCACTATCTCACTAGTTCCTTTGTGAGGAGGTTCGAATTTTCATCTTCGCGTAATTCTCCAACTGTCCTGTTTGATCTTTATGCAAAATCTTATACGATGGACTTAGAGGATTTTACCACTGCTTGCAAACTTCCACAATGGGGTAGTGCTAGTGAACCTCGCAAATCTGAATTTAGAAATTTTCTTGCTAGTATAACTATGGGGGAATCTAGAGATATAGGACAAGCTACCATAGGGAGCATTCATTTTCCTGCTATACATTATTTTGCTCTCTTCATAGGTAGGTGCATGAATGGTAAAGATGAAGCATGTCATATGTGTGTGCCTGACCTCAGTATTCTTAGGAGTGCTGTGTTAGGAGACAAATCTTATAATTTGGGAGCCATTGTTGCACGTAGGTTGCAACATAATAGATTTAATGGAGATTTCTTTGGTGGAATTTATGCAACCCGCTTAGCTGATTTTCTTGGTGTAACCATACGTAATGATGATATTGAATTGCCTCCTGCTTACCTAGACTTTAATGCTATGATTCACCACCAGTTTGTCGAGAGGAATGAATCACCTCTCCAGTATCGCTTAATCTTTGACAGACGTCGTGCTATCTGTATTACTCTCCCTGCTCCTGCCTTCTTTGATTATCAGGCAAAAGAAAGATATGTTATTACCAGAGAGGAGGCAGATGAGTATGAGAGGAGGGCGGAGGCAGCTCGCCGCCACGCTGCAGGTCAGGAGGCAATAGCCACTGCATCTCAGTACGACCCCAGCTACAACTATGGATATCCGCCAGGTCATCCATGGCAATAAACCAACTTAGGCCAAAAGCCTAAGCTTGGGGGAGTACGTATTTCCCACTGACATTACATTTATGTTCACACACTCATTGCTAGATGTCGGTGCTCATACTCTTTCATTGTATTATCCATGCTAGTTTATTTTCTTTTTCTTGCTTTCTTCTTGTGTGTTTGAAAAACCTTAAGAAAAACAAAAAAAATAGTGTAGCTTTTATCTAGTTTACTTTTCTTGCTGTTGTAGTAATAATTAAAAGAAAACCCAAAAAGATTTCTCGTTCTTCTTTTGCTTGTTGGGAGCTTTCCCGTGTAAATAGTTTTATTTCTTTTCTTTTCTTTGGGGGTTGATAGGAGAAGACCATAATTAAATTGTTGAAGTGGCTCTTATATGCATTATTGTTGATTTAACCAAGAGCCCATATTGCCTTGTCTTCTCCTGTTTATTGAATGCTCGCAGATTCCAGCTTAGTCCGATGCACGTGCACTCTTATTATTTTTCACATCGTTCAATTATGCAAGGGAAAGGCAATTATGACGATATATGATGGACCGACTGAGATGAGAAAAGCTGGTATGAACTCGACCTCTCTTGTTTTTGTAAATATGATTACTTCATCGTTCCTGATTCAGCCTATTATGAATAAACATGTTTGCAATGACAATTAGAGATCATAGTTGCTCATGCCATGCTTGATTAGCTATGAGTTATAATGGTTTACCTTGCGTGCCAACATGCTATTAAAATGGTTGTGATATGGTATAGTGGGGTGGTATCCTCCTTTGAATGATTTAAGTGACTCGACTTGGCACATGTTCACACATGTAGTTGAAACAAATCAACAGCCTTCACGATATTTATGTTCATGGTGGATTATATCCTACTCATGCTCGTACTCAATGTTTATTAATTTTAATGCATGTTCATGACTGTTGTCGCTCTCTAGTTGGTCGCTTCCCAATCTTTTGCTAGCCTTCACTTGTACTAAGCGGGAATACTGCTTGTGCATCCAATCCCTTAAACCCCAAAGTTATTCCATATGAGTCCACTATACCTTCCTATATGCGGTATCTACCTGCCGTTCCAAGTAAATTTGTATGTGCCAAACTCTAAACCTTCAAATGAAATTATGTTTTGTATGCTCGAATAGCTCATGTATCAACTAGGGCTGTCCGTATCTTCCATGCTAGGCGGGTTATTCTCAAGAGGAGTGGACTCCGCTCCTCACTCACGAGAAAATGGCTGGTCACCGAGATGCCCAGTCCCGTGCTTTATGCAAACTAAATCAAAATAATTGCAAACAAAACACCCCCTGGGACTGTTGCTAGTTGGAGGCACTCGTTGTTTCGGGCAAGCCATGGATTGATGTTTGTTGGTGGAGGGGGAGTATAAACTTTACCATTCTGTTTGGGAACCGCCTAATGTGTGTAGCATGGAAGATATCGCCATCTCTTGGTTGTTATGTTGACAATGAAAGTATGCCGCTCAAAATATTATTTATCTCTATTTCAAAATCGAGCTCTGGCACCTCTACAAATCCCTGCTTCCCTCTGCGAAGGGCCTATCTATTTACTTTTATGTTGAGTCATCACCCTCTCATTAAAAAGCACTACCTGGAGAGCGCAGCTATCATTTGCATCCATTACTATTAATTTATATTGGGTATGACTATGACTGGATCTCTTTTAGCATGAATTACAATGTCTAGTCAGTCCTTGATCTTTAAAGGTGCTCTGCATTTATGTTTTGCGGTCTCAGAAAGGGCTAGCGTGATACCATCTTATTATATCATATTATGATTGTTTTGAGAAAGTGTTGTCATCCGAGATTTATTATTATGGCTCGCTAGTTGATTATGCCATTGATATGAGTAAACATGAGACCTAAGAGTTATTGTGAATGTGGTTAGTCATAATCTTTGCTGAAAAATTGAATGCTGGCTTTACATATTTGCAACAACAAGAGCAAACAGAGTTTGTAAAAGTTTTTCTTTATCACTTTCAGTTTATTAACTGAATTGCTTGAGGACAAGCAAAGGTTTAAGCTTGGGGGAGTTGATACGTCTCCATCGTATCTACTTTTGCAAACACTTTTGCCCTTGTTTTGGACTCTAACTTGCATGATTTGAATGGAACTAACCCGGACTGACGCTGTTTTCAGCAGACTTTCCATGGTGTTATTTATGTGCGGAAACAAAAGTTCTTGGAATGACCTGAAACTCCACGGAACATCTTTTTGGAAAATATAAAAAATATTGGAAGAAAAATCCACGTTAGGGGGCCCACACCCTGTCCACGAGGGTGGGGGGCACGCCTGCCCCCTGGGCGCGCCCCCTACCTCGTGGGCCCCCTGACGCTCCACCGACCTCAACTCCAACTCCATATATTCACTTTCGGGGAGAAAAAAATTAGGGAGAAGGATTCATCACGTTTTACGATACGGAGCCGCCGCCAAGCCCTAAAACCTCTCGGGAGGGCTGATCTGGAGTCCGTTCGGGGCTCCGGAGAGGGGGATTCGTCGCTGTCGTCATCATCAACCATCCTCCATCACCAATTTCATGATGCTCACCGCCGTGCGTGAGTAATTCCATCGTAGGCTTGCTGGACGGTGATGGGTTGGATGAGATCTATCATGTAATCGAGTTAGTTTTGTTAGGGTTTGATCCCTAGTATCCACTATGTTCTGAGATTGATGTTGCTATGACTTTGCTATGCTTAATGCTTGTCACTAGGGCCCGAGTGCCATGATTTCAGATATGAACCTATTATGTTTTCATGAATATATGTGAGTTCTTGATCCTATCTTGCAAGTCTATAGTCACCTACTATGTGTTATGATCCGGTAACCCCGAAGTGACAATAATCAGGACCACCCCCGGTGATGACCATAGTTTGAGGAGTTCATGTATTCACTATGTGTTAATGCTTTGTTCCGGTACTCTATTAATAGGAGGCCTTAATATCCCTTAGTTTCCATTAGGACCCCGCTGCCACGGGAGGGTAGGACAAAAGATGTCATGCAAGTTCTTTTCCATAAGCACGTATGACTATATTCAGAATACATGCCTACATTACATTGATGAATTGGAGCTAGTTCCGTGTCACCCTATGTTATGATTGTTACATGATGAACCGCATCCGGCATAATTCTCCATCACCGATCCAATGCCTACGAGCTTTTCGCATATTGTTCTTCGCTTATTTACTTTTTCGTTGCTATTGTTACAATCACTACAAAACCCAAAAATATTACTTTTGCTATCGTTACCATTACTTCCATACTACTTTGCTACTAAACACTTTGCTGCAGATACTAAGTTCTCCAGGTGTGGTTGAGTTGACAACTCAACTGCTAATACTTGAGAATATTCTTGTGGGGAGTTGTTAACCCCACAAGCATATTCTCAAGTATTTGCAGTTGAGTTGTCAATTCAACCACACCTAGGGTACTTGCAGTACTAAGTTCTCCAGGTGTGGTTGAATTGACAACTCAACTGCTAATACTTGAGAATATTCTTGTGGGGAGTTGTTAACCCCACAAGAATATTCTCAAGTATTAGCAGTTGAGTTGTCAATTCAACCACACCTGGAGAACTTAGTATCTGCAGCAAAGTGTTTAGTAGCAAAGTAGTATGGAAGTAACGATAACGATAGCAAAAGTAATATTTTGGGGTTTTGTAGTGATTGTAACAATAGCAACGAAAAAGTAAATAAGCGAAGAACAATATGTGAAAAGCTTGTAGGCATTGGATCGGTGATGGAGAATTATGCCGGATGCGGTTCATCATGTAACAGTCATAACATAGGGTGACACAGAACTAGGTCCATTTCATCAATGTAATGTAGGCATGTATTCCGAATATAGTCATACGTGCTTATGGAAAAGAACTTGCATGACATCTTTTGTCCTACCCTCCCGTGGCAGCGGGGTCCTAATGGAAACTAAGGGATATTAAGGCCTCCTTTTAATAGAGTACCGGAACAAAGCATTAACACATAGTGAATACATGAACTCCTCAAACTATGGTCATCACCAGGAGTGGTCCCGATTATTGTCACTTCGGGGTTGCCGGATCATGACACATAGTAGGTGACTATAGACTTGCAAGATAGGATCAAGAACTCACATATATTCATGAAAACATAATAGGTTCTGATCTGAAATCATGGCACTCGGGCCCTAGTGACAAGCATTAAGCATAGCAAAGTCATAGCAACATCAATCTCAGAACATAGTGGATACTAGGGATCAAACCCTAACAAAACTAACTCGATTACATGATAGATCTCATCCAACCCATCACCGTCCAGCAAGCCTACGATGGAATTACTCACGCACGGTGGTGAGCATCATGAAATTGGTGATGGAGGATGGTTGATGATGACGACGGCGACGAATCCCCCTCTCCGGAGCCCCGAACGGACTCCAGATCAGCCCTCCCGAGAGGTTTTAGGGCTTGGCGGCGGCTCCATATCGTAAAACGTGATGAATCCTTCTCCCTGATTTTTTCTCTCCCCGAAAGTGAATATATGGAGTTGGAGTTGAGGTCGGTGGAGCGTCAGGGGGCCCATGAGGTAGGGGGCGCGCCTAGGGGGGCAGGCGCGCCCCCACCCTCGTGGACAGGGTGTGGGCCCCCTGACGTGGATTTTTCTTCCACTATTTTTAATATTTTCCAAAAAGATGTTCCGTGGAGTTTCAGGTCATTCCGAGAACTTTTGTTTCTGCACATAAATAACACCATGGAAAGTCTGCTGAAAACAGCGTCAGTCCGGGTTAGTTACATTCAAATCATGCAAGTTAGAGTCCAAAACAAGGGCAAAAGTGTTTGGAAAAGTAGATACGACGGAGACGTATCAGCCATCGGTCAAGAACTTCTCCTTCTCGGCCCAGTTCGAGCGTTGAGTCTCGAACTCGGCCCTGAGGAGGTCTTCGCCATCCTTCAGCTTCTAGAGCTCCGCCTTGTGCTGCTCCGCCTGGGCCGCAGCTCCTTGGCCAGGCGGTCACACTCCTGAGCCACCTGGCTGCATTCCTGCTCCTTGGTGTGGAGCGCAGACTCAGCCTCGCCCAGGAGCTTCCGCATATCTTCAGCAGCCTCTGCAAAGATAAGAAAGAAAGCGTCAACACCAACCAAACACAAGAAGTTGTCGAGAGATCCATCCCGACTGCTCAGCAGTCGGCCCGAATCTCGGGGCAACACCTTGCGGGTGCGCTGACGCACCCTCGCGAGAAAGAAGACGGAATGCTTACTCCGGCTTTGATTCAGGTCGGTGGTCCGCTTGGCCAGCTCCTATTTCTGGGAGTTATAGGCTGCCACACGGAGGTTGTGGTAGTCCTGCAACGAAGACAACAGAAGAAGAAAACGAGTCAGCACTCGAAGCTTACCTTGAAGTTCCGAGTCGGCTGCTGAGCAGCCGGCCCGGAACTCGGGGGCTACACCAAGTGGGTGCACCGGCACGCCCCAACGGAAGATTGCAAGAATTGAAAAACAAGAAGTAAATGACGTACCTGGACGGTCGGCCGCATGGCCAAGAACTCCTGCATGGATTGATGGAGGGTGGCGCCCTGGGTGTTGAACCGGGCCAAGTCGTCCTGCACAACCACGTTCAAGACACCTGTGCTGCCCCTAGACGTCCAGTTCGGTGGGGCGGCGCTGGTGGCCTCGGTGTCGGGCCCCGACGCGCTAGCGGCCCCGACCTCCAACGGCCTTGGCTCCAAGATCGCCCTCGCCGGGCGTTGGCGTGCGGGAACACGGACCATGGGAATCGGACCCACCACCAACTCACCACGAGATGGCGGCACTAGCGGCGCTTCAGGCCGACTGCCCTGCGTGTCGGCAGTCGGCGGGCGCTGAGGCTCCTCCGCCTCCAGAACAACGGGGCCGCCTCCTCCCCTCTGCAAGGCCGGCTGGTCATCACCAGCCCCTCCTATCGGTGCCTGGCTCTCCGGCACTATAACGCCCACGATGCCGCTATATCTCCCACGTGTCGAGGCACGACTTAGAGGCATAACCGCATGGTGGTTTTGTCGCAAGGGTCATCTTCACACAATCCCATGTAATGAACAAGAAAGGGATAAAGAATTGGCTTACAATCGCCACTTCACACAATACATGAATTAAACATTCATCATCAGAGTACACACATAGTCCGTATACGGACCAATCCAAATGAAAAGAAGATAACCCCAAATGCTAGATCCCAAACGTCCCAACTAGGCTCCACTACTAATCATCAGGAAGCGAAACATAGTAATGACCAAGGTCCTCGTCGAACTCCCACTTGATTTCGGTTGCGTGACCTGCACTGGTATCATTGGCACCTGCAACTGTTTTGGTAGTATCTCAAAACTCACGAGATCAAGACTATTTAAGTTATGGGTAGGATGGGGTAATGAGGTGGAGTTGCAGCAAGCACTAAGCAAATATGGTGGCTAACATACGCAAATAAGAGTGAGAAGGGAAGCAACGCAACGGTCGTGAAACTAGAAGTGATCAAGAAGTGATCCTGGAACTACTTATGCACAATCATAACACAAAGACCGTGTTCACTTTCCAGACTCCGCCGAAAAGAGACCATCACGGCTACACACGCGGTTGATGATTTTTAATTAAGTCATGTGTCAAGTTCTCTACAACCGGACATTAACAAATTCCCATCTGCCACATAACTGCGGGCACAGCTTTCGAAAGTTTATACCCTGCAGGGGTGTCCCAACTTAGCCCATCACAAGCTCTCACGATCAACGAAGGATATCCCTTCTCCCGGAAAGACCCGATCAGTCTCGAAACCCCATTTACAAGACATTTCGACAATGGTAAAACAAGACCAGCAAGACCACCCGACTGTGCCGACAAATCCCGGTAGGAGCTGCACATATCTCGTTCTCAGGGCACACAGGGATTAGACAAGCTACGAGTAAAACCAGCCCTCGAGTTTCCCCGAGGTGGCCCCGCAGGCGGCTCGGTTCAGACCAACACTTAGAGAAGCACTGGCCCGGGGGGGGGGGGGGGGGTTAAAATAAAGATGACCCTCGGGTTGGCCGACCCAAGGGAAAGGTAATAGGTTGTTAGGCAAATGTAAAACTAAGGTTGGGCCTTGCTGGAGGAGTTTTATTCAAAGCGAACTGTCAAGGGGGTCCCATAACTCCAACCGCGTTAGGAACGCAAAATCAAGGAACATAACACCGGTATGACGTAAACTAGGGCGGCAAGAGTGGAACAAAACAACAGGCATAAGGCCGAGCCTTCCACCCTTTACCAAGTATATAGATGCATTAATTAAATAAGAGATATTGTGATATCCCAACATAAACATGTTCCAACATGGAGCAATCTTCAACTTCACCTGCAACTAACAACGCTATAAGAGGGGCTGAGCAAAAGCGGTAACATAGCCAAACAACAGTTTGCTAGGAAGGTTGGTTAGAGGCTTGACATGGAAAACTGGGAGGCATGATAAACAAGTGGTAGGTAGCGCAACATAGCGATAGAGCCAACAACTAGCAAGCAAAGATAGAAGTGATATCGAGGGTAATGGTCATCTTGCCTTCAAAGTTCTCAGAATTGTTGAAAGCTTGATCCTCATTAGCGTACTCAACAGGTTCCTCATTCAAGAACTTGTCTCCCGGCTCTACCCAAAGCAAGAACACAAGCAATGGAACAACAATCAATCACGGTGCAATGCGCAAGCAATATGATGCAATACATGGAATGGGATGCAAGGTATGATGTGCAATGCATATGGTACTCCGGAAGGGAAAGGATGAACAAGGAACCAACTTGGCAAACCAAGTATGCCGCTAGACAGATGAGATGATTTCGGTCGAAATCGATATAAAGATCACCGGAAATGGATACACGGTTTGCAAATGGCAAGCAAAACAAGAAAGAAGCAAAACTACGATTAACAGCATCATAGCACTTCGAATGCATCATGAAACTATGCTATGGCACTCCAACATAGCAAAAAAGCACATGGAATTAAAGTAAACATGAAGCTCTACAAATCATGAAAACCGAGCTCCTGCCAGTTCTCACTAGAAGAAGCTCAAAACAGCATGGCAAAAGTGCAAATGATAACAGATTCACAGACTTGAGAGAAAATACTAAGTATGTCAAAACAGCATCAGGTAGCAATGTCTAGAGCTAGCAAACAACATGCTACAGGAACATATCATGGCAAACAAAGTCATGGAACGCTAGTACTGAAGGCATAGAACAAAACTCCCTTACTGAGCTTTAACCAAATATGCACAAAAAATGATCTGGCACCCATGCAAACATGGCAAGTTATATGAACAGTTTCAGACTTGGAAGAAAAACAGAGCATGGCAGGAACAGATTCATGATAGCAGCTTTGCAAGCTCAATTCACTCACCACAAGGTATTTCATGGAATAACAAGGTAACTAACATGAAGTAGACATTTTCAAGAACCTAAGCATGGCAAGAGAAAGTTCATAGGGTACATGTATCACTAACAACACCCATGGCAAAGTTGAATCTCATGTTAACAATCTGCCAGCAACAATATTTGGCAAACATAGAGCATGGTAATTACATGATACACTACTCCATAAATACAACCAGAGACATTAATGGATAAAGCAACACCACATCTACTGAACATGTTTACTGAACTATCTCAAAATTTGCATGGATCTCACGGTAGCAACATGGCAACATAGCATCATAATGTAACAGGAAAAGACATGACAAAATAAGAAAGTGCCTGAAAACAGTAACATCACGAAGCCTATTTTGCATGCTTGTGCTAGTCACCACAGAGCTCATATAAACACAAGAGTTGCTCCTCTACAAAGATGGCGTGCTATAGTACAAAACACATGTAGACATCATGCTCATAGAATGCGCACACAAAATGCAACAAAAATGACAAATCATCAAGTTCTGTTAAGAACCAGCAGTTAACATCATATAGCACTCTTGCAACGATGATAACGACATTAATATGGACAGAAACATGCATGTAAATGCCACCAACGTGGAGAGAATCACGAGGCGAACACTTTGACATATCGTATACGCAAAACGGAGCTACGGTCACGGAGGTATGATGCGATGAACATGGCATTAAAATGTTAGGGGAACCAGGGACTTGGTGGAATTTAACCTCGGCGAAAAAGTCAACAGGGCGGATCGGGTCGGGTCCGCGGATCGGGCGGCGGATCTGGCGCGGGTCGGAGCGGAGTGGGTCGCGGGTCGGAGCGGAGCGGGTCGGGTCCCGGACGTCGGCGCCGACGGTTCCGGCGAGAGGACGACGACGGTGCGGGCGGCGGAGCGCGGGCAGCAGCGGTGGCGCCTGGCGGCGAGGGGCGACCGAGGCGGCGGGGTGCGATCGCGGTGGTCGGCGCCGGCGGGAGGCGCACGGCGGCTGAGCGAAGGCGGCGCGCGAGAGGCCGGGCGGCGGCGGAGGGCGACGTGGCAGGCGCTGGTTGGCCCGGGTGAGGTGGCGGCGCCTTCGCCCAGCGTCGCCCGGACGTGTCCGGCGGTGCGGAGGAGCGGGGCTAGGGTTGGACTGCGCGAATTTCGGGGGGATGCACATATTTATAGGTAGAGGGAGCTAGGTGAGTCCAAATGAGGTTCGGGTCTCACCCACACGATCGTGATCCAATGATGGAGAGCATAGAGGGGGTTTAGATGGGCTAGTGGGCTGTTTTGGAGGGGTGTTGGGCTGCAATAAGAGAGGGGCTTTTGCGGTTACCCGGTTAACCGTTGGGGCATCAAACAACCTCCAAATGGAACGAAATTCGACAGGCGGTCTACCGGTGTTACACCAAGGCCACTTGACAAATCTCGGCCCATTCCGAGAAGGTTTTTCTCCCACTCACGAAACAAGATAAGAGGGGTGCAACGGGTGCATGTGTGAGTGTCGGATCGCGAAACAGACAACGGGGAAAATGACCGGATGCATGAGACGGACACGAATGCAAATGAGATGCACATGATGACATGAGATGAAATGCATGAGATGACCAAAATGCAAAACAAAAGACAAAACCCAACCACGAATGAAATATAATATCACATAGTCGGAAATGGCAAGAGTCGGAGTTACAAATATGGAAAGTTACATCCGGCGTGTTACAGGCACCGGCGGCTCCACGAGCTGCCGACCGGTGGACTCTGGAGCCCGGCTGCGGGACTCCTTCGCCTCGTGCGCCTTGGCGGCAGCGTCCGCCTGCTCCTTGGCCGCTGCGTCGGCCTGAGCCTTGGCCGCCGCATCGGCCTCCGCTTGCGCTGCCTTGGCCGCCTCCGCCTTCTCCCGGGCCCGGCCTCCCGCTCCTCTCGTACCTCCCGCGCGTTCCTCTCTGTCGGTGTTCTGGGAACGGGGGTCCCCAGACTTGCGTGCCTGCGGCCCACGGCGTGGCTATGCTAGCGGGCCTGTACGTCCCATCTTCATCAACAAAGCATTCAAGGCCCTCGCGAGGGGCCAAGCCTCGCGAGGCGGGTGGCACAAGACCTCCTCGGGAGCAGCCTCACCAGGCTGCCTCGCGAGGAGCGGAGATATCAAGGCGGAGCAAACCTCACGAGGCTATCGTGACGTGAGCCATGACGATCGGCACCAGGCGGGCGCCAGCGCGTCTAGCGTCCTTGTTTCCTCTTTGGTGCTAAGGAAGCAAGCGCAGGCGCGGAGTACCGAGGCATCAGGCAAAGGTTTCCATATCAGTGCAACAAGACCAAGGCCAGCAGGACGGCAAGACGGAGGTCACCGTAGGGCCCAAGACGGCGTCACCGCCAGAGCCTTTTGCAGTCTAAGACCACTTTTGTCAGGATAGCTTGTACTAGCTGTCCCCTTTCAAATTCGCCCGCCGTTGTTGGCTCCCTTCCCGCTCAATATTTGGGGAGAGGACCAGGGCCTATATAAGTAGAGCTAGCCACCACAGTAGGGGGGACGGATCGAGTTCTCATCCACAAGTCCACAGAGCACAAGAACACCTCCACCTCACGAGGTTGTTCTTCCCTTTGTACTGTTCTTCATCAGCCCAAGAGCTAATCCACCACCACACACTGGAGTAGGGTATTACACCACAATGGTGGCCTGAACCAGTATAAATCTCATGTCTTTCTGTGTTGCCAGATCGTCAAGTTCGTCCGCGAGATCTAGTGAGCTAGGGCGTAGATCGGTAGGAGGGAAAGAACTTCGCACGAACCCAGAGTTCGAACCTTAAGGGTTTTGCCGGAACCCCACATCTGACATTTGGCGCGCCAGGTAGGGGTGCGCCATAGGTTCTCTTCACCGACCTACGCCCCGCGCCGCCGCACTTCGCCCCCATGGCGTGTGCTCCGCCATCCGCTCCCGCGGCCGATGTTGACGACGGGGCCAAGGGGCTCCGAGCCCTGGCCCCTGCCCTGCGGCGGGTGCAATGGCCACCCAAGTTCAGGCTGGAGATGCCGCTGCGCTACGACGGCGCGGCGGACCCGTCGCCATTCCTACTGGCGTACGAGGAGGCTGTCCTTGAGGCCGGGGGCGACGAGGTCATGGCTAACTGGTTCCCCATGACCCTCGCCGGCGAGCCACACGCCTGGCTGCTCAACCTCCCTGGATCCACGGTGGCGTCCTGGGGGGAACTCCGCGATCTCTTCGCTGCACGCTATGCGGTGCCGGCGCACCACGCAGTCGCAACCCTGCTGGGCGGCTCTCAAGCACCGCCTTCAGATCGCCACGTCAAGCCGTTCCTCCGTCAGATTGGGGCCGCTTCCAAGCGCCCGGGGGCTCCGCCGGGTTGGGCCGCAGTAGAGGCCAACCTCACCTTCAGCTCAGAAGACCATCCCGGCTCCACCGTCGGCTCGGGCATGCTCCCAATGCTCTGCTTGCCCACCATCTGTGACGTGGCTGTTACCAGGACCCTCATTGATGGCGGTGCCGGCCTCAACTTGCTCTCCGTGGAGGCCTTCAGCCTTCTTCGCGTGCCGCTCGAGCGACTTAGTCTCAGCAAGCCCTTCTCAGGAGTTGGTGGCGGCGCTGCCCACCCCCTGGGTCAGATCCGTCTCCTAGTCACCTTCGGCACGCGCGACAACTACCACACCGAGTTGGTCGACTTCGACGTCGCCGCATCGGCCTCCCGTACAACGCCATCCTCGGGTACCCAGCTCTCGCCCAGTTCATGGCGGCGACTCACCCGGCCTACAACCTCATGAAGATGCCTGGGAGCAAGGGCGTCCTCACCATCAAGGGGGACACCAAGGAGGCCGTAACGGCACTCAAGCTTGCTTCCAAGACCGTGGCGGCGGCGCGGCCCACCGGCGCTGATACCCCCGAAGCCAAGGAGGCCGCGCCCACCAAGAAGAAGTAGCTGTTCACCCAAGATAAGGCGGAAACCAAGCAGGTGCCAGTCAATGAGGACGGACCCTCAGGAGCCACCTTTACCATAGGTGCCGGCCTCAATTCCGTCCAAGAAGAGGCGCTGGTGAGGTTCTTGCGCGCAAACAAAGACATATTCGCATGGGAGCCCGATCAGCTGGTGGGGGTTCCAAGAGAGGTGATTCAACATCACTTAAGGGTGTGCCCCAACATGCGCCCTGTCAAGCAACGAGCGAGGCGGCAATCCACGGAGAAACAAGCCTTCATTGTCCAGGAGACCCGCAAGCTGGAGGCGGCGGGTGCCATTCGCAAAGTTCGGTACCCCACATGGCTTTCGAACCCCGTCGTAGTGCCGAAGAAAGGCGGGAAGGAACGGATGTGCGTCGATTTCACCAACCTTAATAAGGCCTGCCCCCAAGATCCGTTCCCGCTCCCCTGCATCGATCAGATCGTCGACTCCATCGCCGAGTGCGACCTGCTATGCTTCCTGGACGCATTCTCATGGTATCACCAAATCAAGATGGCGGTGGAAGACGTAGAGAAGACAGCCTTCCTGACCCCGTGTGGGGTGTACTGCTACACCTGCGTGCCCTCCGGGCTGCGCAACACGAAGGCGACCTTTCAGCAGCTGATGCATATCGCCTTGGGGCGACAGCTTGGGAGAAACACGGAGGCCTATGTCGACGACATAGTGGTGAAGTCTCGGGAGGCGAGAACCTTAATTCAAGACCTGGAGGAGACCTTCGAGAGCCTGTGCCAGGTGAACTTGCGGCTTAACCCGGAGAAGTGTGTGTTCGGTGTCCCTTCCGGCAAGCTGCTGGGATTCCTTGTATCCCACAGGGGGATCGAGGCGAACCCGGAGAAAATCAAGGCCGTCGAGGACATTAGCCCGCCGTAGACCCTCAGAGAGATGCAGAAGCTGGCGGGACGAGTGACTGCGTTGGGGCATTTCATCTCCAAGCTGGGAGAGTGCACCTTACCCTTCTTCAAGCTCATGAAGAAGAAGGGCCCTTTCGAGTGGACACCAGAGGCCGACCGAGCCTTCCAAGACCTCAAGAAATACCTGACCAGCCCTCCGGTGATGGTGGCACCACGATCTCTCGAACCCTTAGTGCTTTACCTTTCTGCCACCCCGTACTCCGCCAGCGCAGCGTTGGTGGCGGTTCGGGAGGAGCACCAAGCCAAGGGAACGCCACACCAGGCTACAGCTGAAGTAATGCAGGGCCAGGAAGGCGCCGCAAAAGCCTCAGCCCCAGAAGACCAAGCTTGGCGAGACAACGTAGCCGAAATTCCCGACAGCAGTCAGGCCTCAGGAGCCCTTCCACCTCAGGAGACGCCCCAATCTCTGCAAGACCCGAGCCTCACCAACGCCCAGCCCTTGTCGAGCACCCAGTGTATTTTGTCAGCACGGTGTTGCGGGACGCAAGGGCACGATACCCCATGCCTCAGAAGCTCCTGCTCGCGCTCTTGGTGGCCTCACGCAAGCTGCACCACTACTTCCAGGGCCACCCCATCAAGGTCATCTTGGCCTACCCATTGGAGAGGGTGCTCAGGAGCCCCAACTCAACCGGAAGGGTCGCCGAGTGGAACATCGAGCTGCAACATTCCAGTTAGAGTTCAGCACTACCAGGGTCGTCAAGGGAGCGGCGCTTGCTGATTTTGTGGCAGAATGGACGGATGCCCCGACACTTGAAGAAGGCGAAGACCGGTCCACCTTGCCAGGAAGCGAGGCCCCGGATGGTTGGGTCATGTACTTCGATGGCGCCTTCGCGCACCAAGGCGCAGGCGCTGGAGCGGTACTAATCTCGCCCACTCAGGATAAGCTCTATTACGCCGTGCAACTCTGCTTTCAGCATGGCGAGAAGGTCTCCAACAATATCGCAGAATACGAAGGCCTCATAGCTGGCCTGAAGGCCGCGACAGCTCTGGGGGTGAAGCGCCTTACCGTTAAAGGTGACTCGCAGCTCCTCGTCAACTTCTCTAACAGAGTATACGAGCCAAAGGACGAGCATATGGAGGCATACCTCGCGGAGGTGCGCAAGATGGGGAAGCAGTTCTCGGGCTTGGAGCTGCAGCACGTGCCCCGGGGCACCAACAAAGAAGCCGACGACATCGCCAGGAGAGCATCCAAGCGACAGCCACAAGAGCCCGGTGTCTTTGAGGGACGGCTCTTCAAGCCATCGGCAACACCACCACTTTCAAGCACAGCTTAGCCTCGGGAGGAGCTTCCTCAGCCTCCTGTCTCAGGAGCCCCGCCCTGTGGCCCGACCTCAGGAGCTCGCTTGCTCTTGGCGCTTGAACCTCAGGAGGGATGCTGGACCCAGGAATTCAAGGAGTATCTGATGCAAGGGGCGCTGCCAGAGAAGGAGGAGGATGCAGAGCGTGTGCTTCGGCAAGCAACGGTGTACTGCATCCGGGATGGCGAGCTGTACAGGAAGCGGCCAAACGACGTTTCCTTGCGCTGCATTTCCAGGGACTAGGGGAAGGAGCTACTAACTGACATACACGGTGGTGACTGTGGGCACCACTCGTCGTCGTGGACCCTCGTTGGCAAAGTATTCTGCAGTGGGTTCTACTGGCCCACTGCGCTCAACGACGCAGTTGAGCTGGTGAAGTCATGCGAAGCCTGCCAGTTCCACGCCAAGCAAATTCATCAGCCGGCTCAGGGCCTCCAAACCATCCCGCTCACGTGGCCGTTCGCGGTCTGGGGGCTGGATATCCTGGGCCCGTTCCCTCGAGCGCCTTGGGGCTACCGTTACCTCTACGTCGCCGTCGACAAGTTCACCAAGTGTGCAGAAGTGGAAGCCGTCCGCACCATCCCAGCCGGCTCTGCTGTCAAGTTCATCAAGGGCCTCGTGAGCCGCTTCGGGGTCCCCAACCGCATCATAACAGATAACGGCTCGCAGTTTACTAGTAACCTCCTCAAAACCTACTGTGCTAACCTTGGAACGCAGATCTGCTATGCTTTGGTGACGCACCCCAGGAGCAATGGTCAGGCCGAACGCGCCAACGCGGAGGTCCTGAGGGGCCTCAAGACCAGGACCTTCAAGAAGAAGCTCGACGCCTGTGGCAGGGGCTGGTACGACGAGCTCCAGTCCGTGAAGTGGTCCATCCGCACCACCGACACCAAGCCAATGGGCGAGACCCCATTCTTCCTTGTTTAAGGAACTGAAGCGGTCCTCCCTCACGAGGTCAAGCTTCGCTCCGCACGGGTCCTGGCGTTCGATGACACGCAGCAGGACGCCACGCGGGGGATGGACCTCGTGCTGGGGGAGGAACAACGTCGCGAAGCCGCACCGAGGGCGGCAAGGTACCAGCAAGCGCTACGACGATACCACTGCCGCAGCATCCGTTCCAGGACACTCGAGGTAGGCGACCTCGTCCTAAGGCGGGTCATCTCCAGGGAAGGGCTGCACAAGCTTTCGCCCATGTGGGAGGGCCCGTTCAGGGTCGTCCATGTCTCCAGGCCTGGCGCCGCACGCCTGGAGACGCAGGACAGAATACCTATCTAGAATGCCTAGAACATCCAGCACCTCCGGAAGTTCTACCCATGAAGCAAGGCCCAGAGCCTGTGAAGAAAGGCCCAGAGCATGTGAAGAAGGCCCGGTGCCTGTGAAGAATCGCCGCCCGTGACACTCTCACGTAATAATGAGTGGGGCTATACACGCTCCGGAGTCTCAGGAGCGCCGGCCTCAGGCCCTGTGGCTCCCGCCCACGCCTAGTGGCAGCACTTAGCTCCGCGCTGGTGAGAAGACTTGAAGACTAGACTAGGTGCCGGACGCGGCTTTTCATTTGCTTTCCGTAGTTGGCTCGTTTTTTCTTTAATCGAAGTTTGCTTTCGGTGTTCCTTGCTGATTCGATTCCCTCGCCTCTTACCGCATTTTCCGGCTCTAGTTTGCTCGTGTTCTCTCTCTCGCATACCTTGCGAGGGGGCTAAGCAGGTGCCCTCGCGAGCATTTTCTCCTCCCTGCCTTCTTGCGAGCCACCCTCGTTCGAGCCCAAAACTGGCGCATCTCTCCTAGTCCGTGCCCCTCGGGTACCGTGATACAAAGCGCCAGGTCAAGGCCTAGGTGGACGGCAAATCTCCTAGCGCACCTCCTAACAAATTTTTGCAGTTCCTGAGCAAACACAGACCACCAAGTCAAGATGGACACAAAGAAGCAAACACCTCGTAAGGAAGAGGGCGTCCCGAATGCACCAGGCTAAGTTGTCTTTGAGCAAAATAACGACACGCACAGTGCAATAACCAAGGAACCACAGTTTGATACACGCCCCTCTAGGCCCATACTGGTTTCGTTTTTTATGCAGGAAAAAGAGCAAAACAAAAGCGGCGTTGTAGCGATCCGCGGAGGCAGGCCCCAGCGACTCCCCGAGCCTAGCCGGACCCTTCCTCGCGCTTCACGGAGGCGCGACGACGAGATGACCCGCTGCCGCCCTCAAAGCGGGCGCGGCGGCATGGCGACTGGTTGTAGCCACCACTGCTGGAGCTGTCGCCGGAGGAAGAGCCGTCGTAGCTGGACTAGACATGGTCGCCGCCGAGGGCAGGCTCGCCCTCATCCTCGTCGCGACTGTCACCAAGGCCAAGCACCTCCTCACCGTCGTTCGCCTCGGGGCAACACCCGGCGGGGCGACCATCTTCCCCAAACACCCTCACATAGAAGGTCGATCCACCATCGTACTTGAAGTGGAGGGTGCACCGCCTGCCCAGGGCACGCGCGCGGGCGAACGTTTGCCAGCCGCGGGCCAGGGCTATGTTGCCCGCGGCGGAAGTCTCGACCGCGACCCAAGAGGCCTTACTGTAGCAACCATCCGCCTGCAACCAGAGCCCGCCTGGACCAGAGGCCGGTAGTTCGTCGACGAAGAAGCGCGGAAGCTGGAGCCAGTTGCCGGCCGGGTTCTGCAACCAGACGACGAACTCCGGCGACACTTCCGCCGAATGGAAGCACGGACGGGGAGGCCGCGCCACCATGGCACGCCTCCCTTCGTCAACTAGACCGCCATGGCTGGGATGCCCCCCTCCGCGTGCCGCAGCGCCGCCACGACAGTGAGCCGCGGCGGGGGTCGCGACGTGCTTGCGCGGATGGCCGCGTCCGCGCTTGGGCGCCGGGGAGCCGCGACCCTCGCGAGGGGCCTTCCCCTTCTCGGCGGCAGAGAACTTCCTTCGTGGCGCCACTGGTGGTGTTGCAAGCAGGGGAGCAAGGAGGAAGAAGCGAGTGAAGCAAGGAAGAGATGGGCGACGGGGGCTCCGCCCCTTTCCCCATTTATAGCGCGAGGAGGCTAACCGGCGCCTCCCATGACCATAGGTAATGATGGTTTTCCTTGCATGTCGCAGGGACTTGTCAATTCGTGCAGTTGCCGAGGCAGCATGGGAAGTGGAGACGCCCACGTCCAATCAACCGCCATGCATCGACTGAGGCCGCAGGCTTTGGGGGCCCGCGGCGCTCCGTACTTGACCCTTGGCTTCGCCGCGAAGCCAAGCCTGAGCGCACCTTGGGCCCGGGGGCTACTGTCGGCGTTCTGGGAACGGGGCTCCCCAGACTTGCCTGCCTGCGGCCCACGGCGTGGCTATGCTAGCGGGCCTGTACGTCCCATCTTCATCAACAAAGCATTCAAGGTCCTCGCGAGGGGCCAAGCCTCGCGAGGCGGGCGGCGCAAGACCTCCTCAGGAGCAGCCTCACCAGGCTGCCTCGCGAGGAGCAGAGATATCAAGGCGGAGCAAACCTCACGAGGCTATCGTGACGTGAGCCATGACGATCCGCACCAGGCAGGCGCCAGTGCGTCCAGCGTCCTTGTTTCCTCTTTGGTGCTAAGGAAGCAAGCGCGGGCGCGGAGTACCGAGGCATCAGGCAAAGGTTTCCATATAGGTGCAACAAGACCAAGGCCAGCAGGACGGCAAGACGGAGGTCACCGTAGGGCCCAAGACGGCGTCACCGCCAGAGCCTTTTGCAGGCGAAGACCACTTTTGTCAGGATAGCTTGTACTAGCTGTCCCCTTTCAAATTCGCCCGCCGTTGTTGGCTCCCATCCCGCTCAATATTTGGGGAGAGGACCAGGGCCTATATAAGTAGAGCTAGCCACCACAGTAGGGGGGACAGATCGAGTTCTCATCCACAAGTCCACAGAGCACAAGAACACCTCAACCTCAGGAGGCTGTTCTTCCCCTTGTATTGTTCTTCATCAGACCAAGAGGCAATCCACCACCATACACTGGAGTAGGGTATTACACCACAATGGTGGCCTGAACCAGTATAAATCTCGTATCTTTCTGTGTTGTGAGTTCGTCAAGTTCGTCCGCGAGATCTAGTGAGCTAGGGCGTAGATCGGTAGGAGGGAAAGAACTTCGCGCGCACCCCAGAGTTCGAACCTTAAGGGTTTTGCCGAAACCTCAAATCCGACACTCTCCGTTGCCTCCTGGAGGGCGGCGAGTGGGTCCACCCGGCGGGGGTCTGCGGAGCCGTCTGCCGCCCCAATCACCAAGCCGGACGAGGCTCGCGACAAGGAAAGTGGGGAAACTACGCGCCAAAGGGAGAAGGAAATAACAAGATCGCAAAGATAGAAGAGAAGAAAAGCAAAGACAAAGAAAAATGCAAGAAAAATCAAGGCACTTACGCGGACACCGTCAGGAGCGGCTTCAGGATCTTCTTCAAGGCGGTTGCCTTTAGGGCCTCTTGCCGCTTGGTAGCGGCGGCCGACTGCTTGGCCTTCTAGCTCGGCCAGGTGCCGAACGTCCCTGTGTCTACCGGGCGCTTCGAGGAGCCAGCCTCGGGTCTTTCGGCGCCCGCGGCACGATGTGGCTCGTTGCCTCCTTCGTCGTCGTCCGGCCACCCCCGGACATCCCCTGCTCCGCCTCCTCCTGCAGCTCTGCCTGCGCGGCCGCCGCCTCCTCTGGTGGCGTCGTCCTCCTCCAACGCGGCCGCCGCCTCCTCTGGGTCACGCATGTCGTTGACCTCCCGGTCCTGCTTCCACTGGTGATTGGGGCTGACGCCATGCTACGCAGCACCCAGACGATTAGACCTGATGGTCGTCACAAAAACAGAAAGAACAAAGAAGAAGGCGGCCTGCTAACCCCAGGCGGCGGGTTGACCCGGCTTTAGGGCTCCTTGCCAAAGCTCCAGCTCCCCACTTCGAGCTGGCTACCGGAAATGAAGTTGACCCGATAGGCAACCTCGTCTGCTGACATCTCCTTGGTCGACGTCCGGCTCGGATCCCAGCGGCCGCCCATGTCGTAGATCAGGTGGGGCCGAAATTGGAGCGGCAGCACCCGGCGCTGGATGAAGGCGGCCACCAGGTCTGCCGCTCGAAGGCCCTCCACCTCTGTCAGCACCTCTAGGCGGTTGAGGACGCGAGTGACACCAGCCGGCAGCGGCCTCCCTGGCTGCTGGCCCCAGTTGCTCCTTGGCTCAGCAGGTGGGCCGAGCACGAAACCCGGCAAATTGATGAAGTTGCGAGTCGAATCCAAGTTGAGGACGTAGAAATACGTCTTCTGCCATAACTTGGCCGACTCCAGTGTAACCACATGTGGAAATAGGGTTCCACTACCGGAGCACCGCAAGGCGACGCAAGAGCCGCACTGAGCCGCCTCGCCCTTGGCCGCGGTGCCAAGCTTGAGGTAGAAGAAGCACCCCCGCAGCTCGAGCGTGGGCAGAGTTCCGAGATAACCTTCGTAGAAAGTAACGAAGGCAGAGAGAAGTACCACGGTGTTGGGCGTGAGGTGGTGTGGCTGCAGGCCGTAGTTGTTGAGGAAGGCATGGAAGAAGCCGCTCGCCGGCAAGCCGAAGCCACAGTGAAAGTGGCTATGGAAGAAGCAGCTCCAACGGAATCCTCACCCCTATGCACTCCTCTCCGGGCAGCCTCCGCATCGCACGGAGAGAGGTGATGTCCTTGTCTTGGACGTGGGAGCCTTCCCAATCGCCCCAGCGACCCTCCCGCGCCATGGTCGCGATGGCTCTATGGCGCGGCGGCACGACGAGGAAGGAGAAGACAAGCGCACGACGGCGACAAGAAGCAGAGGAAGAAGAAGACGAGCGGCGCGGCGGCGGCAAGAAGCAGAGGAAGAAGAAGACGTGGGGGGGGGGGGTGGGATTAACTGTGCCCACTCTCCCCATGACCCCGCATCTTCCGCGCCATAACGGCGTGTACTTAACGTGCCTGCGAAGCCCAACCGCCCGCCTCAGCCACAGCCGATCCGCGTGCGTGCCGAGGCCCTCTAGTGGTGGGCCCGGGCCTACGGCGACATCCCGTCGCGCGCGTGGTCTGGCAGGCTGGCCTGGTCTGCTGGCGCCGCACAACAGATAAACAACGGGCGGCGAGCTTACCACTCGGCTGGCGCGCCACCCGGCCTCTACCACGAGGATTAGAATTCGCCAGGCGGCCGGTCCGGCCTCGGCCGGCTCCTGGCAGTCGACTTCTCCCGAAGACGGACAAAGCAGGATTACCAAGACACTCAGAGTAGGAAGCCGCTGAGGCTCCTCGGTTTTTCAGGCGCGGTGCCCCACCAGCTTCGGGGACTACTGTCGGAGTAAAGGACCACAGCTAGCGTCATCGACCCCCCATGGTATTTCAAGACATCGGGGCTAGTTGCGCCCCTCATACCTCCCAGACGGACGACCGGCTGGTCTGGGGGGCCGGCTACTAGAAGACGGCAAGACATCAGAAGGCGGCCCCTCGTCCCCTCAAAGTTTGCACCCACATAACCGCGACGGGACGGGGCGTGGCTACAGTGCGACCTGCCACCCCCGAATCCAGGGCGGATCGTGGCCATAGTGCGGTGTACCAAGTGGACACCCATCGCCCGGTGCGACACTTTTGCCACGCAGCCCGTGACGTCACTTACATCAGAGGGAGCCATGCTCCCCATGACGGGCGGTAGGTACGGCCCGTAAGGGCGGGCCCTACCTGTCCGCAAGACACCAGAGGGCGGCGAACCCCAACCAGGCGGCAACGAGGGCGGGCCTAGCAGGCGGCCCTTCTCCCCCTTGGAGTCTACGCGCCATTAACCAGATGAGACGGGGTGTGGCTACAGTGAGGGCCCGCCAGGCGGCGGGACTGTAGCCATGCTCCCCCCGACAAAGTCTCCGTCATGAGGAGCAAGGCCACAGTGTAAAGCAGTCAACCTGGCTCGTAGGCGGCGGCCCCTACCTGTCGACCGAGATCATGGCAGCCGGCGGGACGCACCAAGCGGCGGGCCCTAGCAGCCGACGGAGAAGCCGACGTCCAGAGACACCGACGGTTGGGTCCTACACCCGGCCGGATTACCATTGTACCCCTGGGGGGTAGGCCTATATAAACCGCCCAGGCTTCCCCATACAAGGGGTTCAGAACCTTTGAGATCACACACACCCATATAGAGAGAGGAGTAGAGCTAGCCTTGCCCTTCTTCCTCCTCTAGCCGAACAGCTCAAGGAGCAATCTTGTAGCTACTCTATTGACGATAGTCATCATGCGGATATCCCGCAGAGCAGGACTAGGGGTGTTATCTCCATGGAGAGCCCCGAACCTGGGTAAGATTCGCAGGCGTATGCGGTCTCGGTCACTCCCGCTTCTAGAGCCCAGCGACGTACTCTTGTCCCCATCCACGATAAGCATCCCCCTGGCATATGTCGCTAGATATCCCCGACACTTGTTCTGGCTATCACTCTGATCTGACATGTCTGACACTGCAAACTGACAGCTGACCCTGTGAATAGTTATAGATGAGATAGAGTGGATGAGCATCACAAAGTGCAGATGTTTTGCAAAACAAATGAGTCAAAAACTTAGTTTTAGTTTTCCCCAGAAAGCATTTCGGAGCTACCGATTTGTTAAACTCGGTGACACCGAAGCAACTTTGGAGTCTAAACTAGTGGAATCGGTCAGACTGAGACACAGTTCGGTGACTCCGAGATTGCTAGGGTTTCACTGAGAGTTGAACTCGGTCACACTGATTTGCAAGTTTCGGTCAGACCGAAAGTTACAAGTGCTATGGCCTAAGCCAAATCCGTGAGACTGATTTCCATAATTTGGTCGGTCCGAGATGAGTTCGGCGGAAACCTAACTCTAAATTTTTGAATCAAAACTAATCTAAAGGAAGTTTTTGCTAGATAGGATGAACATGGTAAGAAACATGGCATTGACTTTGTGCTAAGAATCAGAGGTAAGGATTGCACAAAGGTTCGAACTCATACCCTAACTTGGCGATGAGCTCGCTACGGCAGCAATGGTGGTCAAGATTTCCGTTGACAGCGACGGAGACCAGCGGCGGGAGGTCGCTGGTGACGAGAGGATGATCTAGAGACCCGAGTCGGCAGAGCAAGACACGCGCGAGCGAAGAGGTTTTGGAGAAATTTCCAAAATTTGGCCCGTCGGTATATATATCCTGACCCTGTCGGTGTGACCGAGTGGAACAACTCGGTGGCACCGAGATGCAGAATCGCAAGCGGTTACTGCAACTCGGTGTGACTGAATGGTTCTAATCGGTTGCACCGAGATTGTAAACCTAGATCAACTCAGTGAACTCGGTATGACCAAAAAGGGATGAATCGGTCAGACCGAAATGCATAGAGAGGTTTTGGAAGTTTAAGTCTATGACGAATCGGTGACTCTGAGTGCTCCTCACCCAGAGGGTTCGAATCTGACTTGATCAAACTTTGTGATGTAGCATGAATAGAGTTTGAGACGAGAAAAGCATAGATAGCTAGAGGAAGTTCTTAGGCATTCTTGTCCATCCATTTGGCAAAAGAATAAGAGCCAAACATTCAAAGCAACAAATGGATGTCCTCGAATGGGAAAATATGCAATCAACATGCTCACACAATAAAATGGCAAATGAAATATGTGATAAAGCATGCACAAACACTCTAGCATCTATCAACCAATTGGCGATGACTATGTCATCTATATATGAGTATATTGACTTAGGAGTCAAATGAGAACATTTGATCATATGTTACTCATCGTTTAAGCACAAGTGGGGTTACCACTTTTACATAAAGCATTGTTTTGTTCACACCATTAGAGTTGCTTTAGCTCAATTCTTAGAGTAAAGCTCCCCTAGATGTGATATCCCCCCTAAGAGGGATGAACTAACCTCGGGTTTTGTCGATGATGACTTCATGTAGATGTTGAAGATGTGGATGCTCAATGTTGATGTAGATCATTTGAAGCAATCCATTGGAGTGAGTTGCACTTTCAATACCTACACGGGTTAGTCCCACAAGGAACAAACAAGGATATCCATAGACATAGAGTGAAGTTCACACAAGATGATGTCCATGAAAGCATTAGGTTACCTTGTCCCTTGTCTTACGAACAAGAGGGTTTGTGACTCCTTGAACTAGTGCAAGATGTGGAAGTTGTTTAAACTTGTTCTTGCCAAAATGATATGAGTGAATTATGTTAGCGGAGTCACCCTCAAGAACTCTCTAGTTCTTCTTCTTCGGGATCCACATCAACTTGATGGGAATCCTTGGAATTGTAGTCGTACTTGATGAAGTAGAACTTGATGTAGTCTTGGGAACCCACTTGACCAAGGCCTTGGGAGCTTCTTAAAATGCATCAATCTCCTCTTGAAGCTTGTCCTTGCCTTTTTGCTTGTGGTCTTGTGGTGGAAGATCATCTTGAGCTTGTGTTCCCTTGAAAGAAGTTGGATCATACTTCTCTTGTTGAGGAACAAACTACGTCTTGGGGTATTGATATTCTTCCCACTCCACTCCATTGGCATTGAACTTTCGTTCAAAACCAACACCTTGATTCTTCCAGTGCCTTCCTTCCTTGCGTACAATTTCCTCAAATTGCTTACTTCCGGCAAGACTCTTGTAAACACCTTTCTCTATAATTCCCTTCAATAAGCTATTTTATTGCTCAAGTGTAACTTGGCTAAGAGAATCATTAGTGGAATCAAGAGAACTACTAGAAGCAACAACATTGGATTTAGCATGATTATTTTTACTACTAGAAGAAGAATCTTTCTTGATCTTGTTACTAGATTTTACTTATGGCATGTAAGTAGACAAGAGTAAACTTTTCTTACGAAGATCATCATTGATTGCTTTTAAGAACCCATGTTCTTGCTCTAGATTGAGCTTTTCAAAGCGCTGAAAGGCAGTAGTCAGCTGTGCTACGGCAAGAAGCCGAAGGACTGAGGAAGTCCCTGCAGAATTCAGATGCATACTTTCTGGTGCAACAGCAAGCACTGGAGGATTTAAGCGCCAACCAAGAGAAAGTTAATAAGTTTGCTAAGCATCTTGCCAACATTATGGGTACCCAGGATATTGTTTCTTGAGCTCTTCTGAAGTGGTTTTAGTTCTGGACTTGTTTTGCTGCGGCGTTTATTTGCACTGGTCGCCAACTTTGACAACCAGTGTATGTGATATGCTGCTTTGTTCCCTATATTTGCACTGGTGGCAAACTTTGATGCCCAATGGATATAATATGTGTAATAGCCGTGATAGCCTAGCGTAAGTTACTTGCTTATTTATTTCCTTGTTGTCTTGTTTATTTGTTTGCTTGTAGTCAGTGCATTTTTTTCTGCGGTTTGCTAGTGTCCGCAATAACCTATTTTTTAAAACTAGGCCACAATGACCATGGGCTACATATTTACTATAGTGACCATGGGCCTCCTACGGGCCGTAGAAACAATGGGCCTTCTACGGGGTGTAGCATCAATGGGCCATCTACGGGCCGTATGATCGATTGGCCAAACATGGGCCAATAACAGACCGCATTATGGGTCATAAATGGGCTAAAGTTGGAATTGTTCGTTCATCGGCGGACCATAACGGGCCGTCGTTAATCGGCCGTATTTGATGATGCTATGAAAACGGCCCAATGGATTAACGGGCCACAAACGGGCCGAATGTAACCACGACTGAATTTGGCCCACAAGCAGAAAAGGTCAGTAATGGGCCGTAAGTAACGAAATGCTGGAAATGAGCCGAAGAATAAATGGGCCCTGAGAAGGCCGAAAAATAACACGGGCTAACAGCCCAATGGAATAATGGGCCGTTAATTGGTATAAAGTGATACACTGTTCATTTCGGGGCAGTTTCACCACGGGTCGTTAATGGGCCAAGGGTTACAATGGGCCTCATATGGGCCGAAAGACATCATGGGCCATACATCGGCCAGAAGTTACAACGGGCTGGAATCAAATTGGATGGCCCAGATGAAGCTACTGGTCCTAATTCGGATAGGCCGTAACAGGTCGTGAGTTAGCGGGCAGTATATGGGCTATATGCGAACAGGCCATTAACAGGCTTTCCGTGGGCCGGCCCGCTACCTTTTGACCAAGTCAAACGGGCCGGCCTTTTCACATGAATGGGTCTCTGTTGGGCCGTGCCACGTATCTACGTATCATAGGCGACTTCGGTCCAATGAGTGGATGACATCTGTCCCAATGGTGAGCCAACACGTGGTTCCTCTGGCCATTGAGAATTTTACACGTGGAAAATCCCCATTGGTCCGGGCTGTTAACGGGTTATCGGATCCAAACCGGAACCTGATAGCTTAACGGCGACCCGTTACTGTGGATGCCACGTGTCGGTTACCCTTGATAAAAGCAATTTTATGATGCGCGGTTTATCGCCATGGAAGTGGACACTTCCGTGATGATAATGTTGGTAATGTCATGGAACACTTCTACGACAGCACAAGTATGACTATCTTGATTCCGTCATAAAATCGTCATGGATGTATATGCATGAAAGAAAAAGTGGCCTACTGTGACAAACACGTATAATCACGGAAGTGTATCTTTTTGTAGTGATAGCTAGTAGCTAGATGGCTTCTTCTCTCTCTTTGATTCTCAATACCGCGTTCTCCTCGATGTTCTTGGAGATGTATCCGATGTAATCTTCTTTTGCGGTGTGTTTGTTGGGATTCGATGAATTGTGGATTTATGATCAGCTTATCTATGAATATTATTTGAATCTTCTCTGAATTCTTATATGCATGGTTTGATATCTTTGTAATTCTCTTCGAACTATCGGTTTGGTTTGGCCAACTAGATTGGTTTTTCTTGCAATGTGAGAAGTGCTTAGCTTTGGGTTCAATCTTGCAGTGTCCTCACCCAGTGACAAAGTAGGGATAGCGAGGCACATATTGTATTGTTGCCATCGAGGATAAAAAGATGTGGTTTACATCATATTGCTTGAGTTTATTAATCTACATCATGTCATCTTACTTAAGGCGTTACTCCGTTCTTTATGAACTTAATACTCTAGATGCATGCTGGATAGTGGTCGATGTGTGGAGTAATTGTAGTAGATGCAGGTAGGAGACGGTCTACTTGACACGGACGTGATGCCTATATTACATAATCATTGCCGTGGATATCGTCATAACTTTGCGCTTTTTTATCAATTGCTCGATAGTAATTTGTTCACCCACCGTATTATTTGCTATCATGAGAGAAGCCTCTAGTGAAACCTATGGACCCTGGGTCTATTTTCCATCATATTAGTTTCTGATCTACTATTTTGCAATCTTTTACTTTATGATCTATAAATCAAAAACCCAAAAATATTTTATCTTTTGTTTAGTTTTATTTATTTATCTCTATCAAATCTCACCTTTGCAAGTGACCATGAACGGATTGACAACCCCTTTATCGAGTTGGGTGCAAGTGTTTGATTGTTTGTGCAGGTATTGGTGATTTGTGCTTTGTCTCCTACTAGATTGATACCTTGGTTCTTAACAAAGGGAAATACTTATCTCTACTTTGCTGCATCACCCTTTCCTCTTCAAGGGAAAAACCAACGCAAGCTCAAGAAGTAGCATGCTGCCCCTGCACTACGATGGCGCCGCTAACCCCGAGGAGTTTCTCCGGCTATACACCCAGGGCATCCTGGTAGTGGGTGCCGACAGCAAGGCCATGGTGAACGGGTTTCTGAAGGAAATATGCCCTAGAGGCAATAATAAAGTTGTTATTTATTTCCTTATATCATGATAAATGTTTATTATTCATGCTAGAATTGTATTAACCGGAAACATAATACATGTGTGAATACATAGACAAACCGAGTGTCACTAGTATGCCTCTACTTGACTAGCTCGTTGATCAAAGATGGTTATGTTTCCTAGCCATAGACATGAGTTGTCATTTGATTAACGGGATCACATCATTAGGAGAATGATGTGATTGACTTGACCCATTCCATTAGCTTAGCACTCGATCGTTTAGTATGTTGCTATTGCTTTCTTCATGACTTATACATGTTCCTATGACTATGAGATTATGCAACTCCCGTTTACCAGAGGAACACTTTGTGTGCTACCAAACGTCACAACGTAACTGGGTGATTATAAAGGTGCTCTACAGGTGTCTCCAAAGGTACTTGTTGGGTTGGCGTATTTCGAGATTAGGATTTGTCACTCCGATTGTCGGAGAGGTATCTCTGGGCCCACCCAGTAATACACATCACTATAAGCCTTGCAAGCATTGTGACTAATGAGTTAGTTGCGGGATGATGTATTACGGAACGAGTAAAGAGACTTGCCGGTAACGAGATTGAACTAGGTATCGAGATACCGACGATCGAATCTCGGGCAAGTAACATACCGATGACAAAGGGAACAACGTATGTTGTTATGCGGTCTGACCGATAAAGATCTTCGTAGAATATGTGGGAACCGATATGAGCATCCAGGTTCCGCTATTGGTTATTGACCGGAGAGGTGTCTCGGTCATGTCTACATAGTTCTCGAACCCGTAGGGTCCGCACGCTTAACGTTACGATGACAGTTATATTATGAGTTTATATGTTTTGATGTACCGAAGGTTGTTCGGAGTCCCGGATGTGATCACGGACATGAGGAGGAGTCTCGAAATGGTCGAGACATAAAGATTGATATATTGGAAGCCTATGTTTGGATATCGGAAGTGTTCCGGGTGAAATCGGGATTTTTCCGGAGTACCGGGAGGTTACCGGAACCCCCCGGTAACTTAATGGGCCTTAGTGGGCCTAGGTGGAAGAGAGGAGAGGAGGCCAGGGCAGGGCCGCAAGCCCCTTCCCCCCAATCCGAATAGGACAAGGAGAGGGGGGCGGCGCCCCCCTTTCCTTCCTCCCCTCCACCTCTCCCCCCTCTCTCTCCTAGTCCAACATGGAAAAGGGGGGAGTCCTACTCCCGGTAGGAGTAGGACTCCTCCTGGCGCGCCTCTCCCCTTGGCCGGTCGAACCCCCCTTGCTCCTTTATATACGGGGGCAGGGGGCACCTCTAGACACACAATTGATCATTGATCTCTTAGCCGTGTGCGGTGCCCCCTCCACCACATTACACCTCGATAATATCGTAGCGGTGCTTAGGCGAAGCCCTGCGTCGGTAGAACATCAACATTGTCACCACGCCGTCGTGCTGACGAAACTCTCCCTCAACACTCGGCTGGATCGGAGTTCGAGGGACGTCATCGAGCTGAACGTGTGCTGAACTCGGAGGTGCCGTGCGTTCGGTACTTGATCGGTCGGATCGTGAAGACGTACGACTACATCAACCGCGTTGTGTTAACGCTTCCGCTTTCGGTCTACGAGGGTACGTGGACAACACTCTCCCCTCTCGTTGCTATGCATCACCATGATCTTGCGTGTGCGTAGAATTTTTTTGAAATTACGACGTTCCCCAACAGTTTCCCCTAGCCCTCGTGGGTGCCCCGCGTTCCTAGCTTCTCAGCCTCCCTAAGGCTTCACTCTCCTCCTGGAGCGAGCTTAGTCATCGGTTCGCTGCACGTTTTGCGCTTCCGGGGCCCCACACGGTTGCGTGTATCCTCGGCAAGTCCTAGGAGCCGGCGTCCAGTCGCCACTCCAAGCAGCTCTTCCGCGGGGCAAACGCCGCGCAGCCCTAGCCTGAGGTTTCACGGCCTCACGCGCGGCCTGAGTGCACCATCACCTTCGAATCCCGGGACCACCCCAAGTCCATGGCAGACGCCGACACGCTCCCCATGCTATGCACGCCCACCATCAGCAATGTCTCTATCACCAAGACCCTCATCGATGACGGCGCCAACCTTAATGTCCTCTCTGTCAAAACCTTCGAGACGCTTCAAGTGCCTTATGACCAGCTGATGCCCACCAGGTCATTCTCTGGGGTGACCGACGGTTCCACAGCTCCCCTGGGGCAGGTGCGCCTCCCAGTCACGTTTGGCACCCGCGACAACTACCACATCGAGCTCATCGACTTCGATATGGCCAACATTGGGCTCCTGTACAATGCCATCCTGGGGTATCTTGCTCTTGCCAAGTTCATGGCGGCAACCCACCATGGCTACAATGTCCTCAATATGCCAGGGTGCAACGGCATTATCATTGTCGCATGCGATGAAAAAGATGTGGTCTACTCCCTTGAGCACGCCTACCGGGCTGCGACGGTCAAGAACTCCAAGGGTTAGTGTGACATCGTGCCCCCTGAGGATGTACCCGCGAAGAAGAAGTAGTTCCTCCCCAAGAGTCATCCTAAGGCAAAGAAGGCACCCGCCTACAATACCTCGGGTGTTGCGCCTGTCACCGGGGCATGCCTTCCTCCCGCATAGGAAGGCGCGCCCGGCGCCTCCCTCTGGTTAGGCACGGGGGTTTCCACCTGGAGAGCATCTGACCTAACTGGTGTGGCAAGGAAGGTGCTCGGGAAGCACTTGGAGGATTGCTTCGATGTGCGCCCCCGCAAGCAAGGAACAGGGCATGAGGCGCCAGGAGCACAAGAATTCAACACCCAAGAGATCCGTGAACTTCAAGAGGTGCGGGCCCTGCGCGGTGAGCGTCGCCCCGCAGGCCCCACCGGCTCAGCTGCCGCTCCCGACGCATGCGGTGAGTAGCGCATGTGTGTAAACATCCCGGGCCTCAACAGGGCCACTTCCCAGGACCTCTTCTATCCTTCACGCATCAGCCAGAGAGGGGGTGTCCCCTGCAACTACAACTGCATGCCCTTCGGCCTGCTGAACGTGGGCGCCACGTACTAGCAGTTCGCGCAGCTCGCATTGGCGTCTCACGAGGTCCGGCGCATGGCGCTAGCGTCTCACGAGGCCATAGTGCATCACGAGCCACCAGGGCCTCAGGAGCCAACCAGCCCCTGAGGGGCAAACCTTCACAGCACACTTCGTCAGATACCTAGACATTCCGCATCAACATTGTCAGTGGACTTTTTGGTTTGTTCAATTGAGGGCGCCCCGCGGGCTGCATCACCCTCAGACTAGTTAGGGTCCACCCCTGTAGCCGCGTTGTCTTTTGCTCATGTATCAGATTTAGTTGTGCCTTGATAAAATCTTCCCAGTGTCTTAAATTGTGTGATCGGTGCTTTGACACCAAGGGAATCGCCATGCCCTCGTGAACCTGCTCTCGACCGCTTCATGACCAAGGATTGACACGGCATCTGTGCTCAGGTCCGTCCCTGTAGCGTTGTGAAATCCAAGCGACCTAGCTCTGTCTCACGGCCAGCTCCCGTGCACGTCACCTCCTGGGGTCCTTGGTGTATCGACCTCTCATGGGACTGCCGTGAGAAGGCAAGTAAGGGCGCTACCCGGTTTGTATGACCGCAATTGTGGTGCTTTGTAGTCGCGGTTGCCGCGCGCGAGGTGGTTCCTCCTCCCAGCATTACATGAGGAAGCTTGGCACGGTCTCTGTCCTTGGGTCTGTCCCTACAGCGTCGTTAAATCCAAGTGTCCGAGCTATGTCTGATGAGTCGAACCCATACACGTCACCTCCTTTGGGTCCTCGGTGCCTAACCTTCTCATGCGATAGCCTCAGGACTATCATTTGGCGCAGGTCACCCCCATGTCTCAGGTTACACGAGTGTGCATCCATGCCAGAAGCTAGGTGCAACCCGCTAGAGGAAAGAGGTAGGACCTCCTGAGCCCAGCGCTGGCTCACGAGCGTCTAACACCACCGCAAGTTCTGTCATGTTTGCCATGCGTACGAACGTGATACGGCTGTACACGCCCCAGAGATTCTTGAACAGAGCTCTTTTCCTACGCCCAGCAGAAGCCCCATGCTCCACGCTGACGGAACGGTCACAATACAACCATCCCCATGCCTAGTGGAAGCCCCAAGCTCTGGCTGGTGGATAATCAACTGAGGCGCCCCACGGGCCGCATCAACCTCAGGATGCCCATGCCTATCATGGCCGCCGTTCAACCCTTCAGCGACATCGTTCGTGGCTTCCCCCTAAGCCTCACGCGATCGGGGGCTAGACACGGAGCCTGTGGTCGGGTCAGTCCCAGCAGCGCTAAAAAACCCAAGGGACCGGGCTCTAGCTCACGGGCCTGCTCCCGTGCACGTCACACCACCAAGGCCCTTGGTGTCTAGTCTCCTCGGGTAACACCCAGGTGCAAGCAAATGAGCGCACGTCACCCAAGGTGAAGCTGTGCACATAGGTGTCCCCTCGGGACCGAGCACTCGAGGTACCTCACAAACACGCGCGCAACAAGTAAACCACCACCTGCACCATGTGAGCTAAGTATGAGAACTCACGGGATAGCCTCGCCATCGCCGATGTTTTCCTACATGCGGGCTGCTTGGGCGTCAAGGGGGGACTCCTAGGAATCACGCCTAAGGAGCCTTCACTAGTCCCATAGCCCCTCATCACCTGGCTTTGTCCAGGCATCGCGACCTGGCATTCCGGCGATGGTGGAGGTATGCACGGGGCTGGGCCCTGCCGATGCAGAGCACAAAGGCAAGCAAGGAAGAAATCGAGCACGGAAAGGAAACCGCAGATTACAAAATGTTACTACAAGCATCAAGCGTCTCACAAATTAAACCATTGTATTAGTCCTCTGTGAGGCAGGGTCAGTCTGTTCCAGGATAATAAAAGAAGTTTCAGGAAGAAGGGTTGTCGCCACCATTGTCATCGCCTACCTCGGCCTCAACGGGTCCTCCGTCGCCACTGCAGGAGGACCTCTCAAGCAGCGCGGTCACGTGGCCCGGACAGCTTCCACCAGGTCACCGCGGGATTCTTGGGGGACGAGGACTATAACCTCACCAAAGTCAAAGTCTGGATCACAAAGGAGGTGGCTGAAGACACATGTCACTGCCATAGAGAAGAGGTCGCGACATTCTTCTTCCAGGATACCATCCACCTTTTGGGCAGCGTCTTCAAGCTCTCCCATGCGCTTAGAGGAAAGCTCAGCATAACCGGCCTTGGGGACTGCGAGCGGAGCATCGAACTGCACTCTGCATATGGAGCTTAGCGCCTCGCGGGACCTGAGCTCGAGTCGAGAGAAAGTGGCGGGGTCTTGGGCGTTGGCCTCGGAGACGTGCTTGGCATGGGCCTCTTGGGCGTTGGCCTCGGAGACGTGCTTGGCATGGGCCTCTTGGGCGTTAGCCGCCAAACATTGCAACTCCTCCAGGCGCTTCTGCTCCGCGGCCTACTTGGTCGCCACCCTCGCCAAGTCAGAGTCGCAATCCGCAAGCGTCGCCTCGAGGTTCTTGAGGGCGTCCTCTCACAGTTGGAGTTGCTGCGCCTGCGCGGCCTGTTTTTCCTGGAGCTCTTTCAGGCTGCCTTCCGCCTCGCCGCAGTGCTTGGCGGCCTCCCCCACTTTGGCAAACGCACTATCCCGAGCTGCCTTAGCCTCGATGGCTTCCTTCTTGCTCTCCACAACGGCGGCGTCGGCCTGGACCTAGGCCTCCTTGGTGCCCGTGTTAAGGTGGCGCCACCCCAAGGCGAGCTTCAGGCGCTCCCGGACGCGGCTCTTTTCGGTGTCCAGAAGGTCTACACCGAGCCGGTCAGTTGTGACCTGAGCATCAGCCCATGCCCCTCGCCAAATCAGCCGGTCGTAGTTCATGAGAGAAAGAGCCTGATGAGGGGTCAGTGCCTCCGTACTCGTTATCACCACTGCCAAAAAGGCCCCAACATCTTTTACCTGGGGCGCCGGGGGCTCCGTACTTTTCCCCATGTTCGGCGTGCCTTGGGAGGCTAACACACCAGCCCGTTGAACTCCGAGAGGGGGCACGGTTGGCGGCCGCGCCATGGTGCGCCCTACGTCGCACTCGGCGGCAGGAATAAGGATGGCCACTGGTGGCTGAGGCACCCCATCCTTTCCCAAGGGCTGAGTCGTCGCAGTCTGGGTGGGCGGACCCTTCTGTGGCACCGGAGAGGCGCTGGGGGCCGTTGCTGTGCCCGTGCGCCCGAGCGTAGCACCGGGCAATGCAAGGCACCCCCGCGCCCGCCGAAGCAGCGGCCGATGGTGGACACCGCTTTTCTAGCAAAGGTCACCTTCACCCCAGGTGCCACGTTCTTCTTCTTCGCCTCCTCGCCGCCACGCAGACCTCTGCGCAGGCAAAGGGTTAGCACGGGAGAACCAATCGCGGGCGCCCTACGCGGGGATGGCCGGGGCATTTACTCGTCGGGCACGGTCCACTTCCTCCCTTTTCTCCATTCCAGAGACCGGGCCGCCGCCATCCTTCCCTGGCGCCGTGGCACCGCCTCCCGAGGAAGTGCAAGCATCCCCCTAAGGGGCCACGGCCAACGGGGGCTCGGTCGCTCCTACGGGGGCCACCGTGACTAGCGACCGTGCGACCGGCAGGGCAGGATCCATACCCCCGGCCGCCCCAGCAGGACGCGAGGAGTCCACAGGAGGAGGCTCATCAGCGGCATCATCGTCCCCGAGGTCGAGGAGGAGCTGATAGCGGGTGTGCCCTAGCGCCCTCCCATGGTCGTCCTCCTCTATCTCCTCTGAGTCCTCATCGCTAGCGCTTTCATCGGAGGATAGCACCATGGCCGGAGGGCCCCCATGCAGTAGGCGTCTCATCCCCAGGGAGGAGGGACTTGTCCTCATGAGGCTCCTCCCCACATGTGTCCGTCCACCCCGCCACGAAATCGGCAAGAGCTGTTCCCTTGATGACTCCGGTGGTGCATAACTCTATCTGGAATGCCTGCAACTCGAAGCTCCATTCAGCGACCCGTCCGCAGCATTATGGCTATGCAGCATTTTCTCTAGGGGTATGTAGAGACGACTGATACATCTCCAACATGCTGTTATATTATCAATCTTGGATGTTTATTATTCATTTTATAGAAACTTCATATCATTTTTTGGGACTAACCTATTGACATAGTGCCCAGTGCCGGTTGCTGTTTTTGCTTGTTTTTTTTACATCGCAGAATATCCCTACCAATGGAGTCCAAACGAAGTGAAATTTTTTGGAGATTTTTCTTGGACCAGAAGACAACTTGGGAGCCCAGGAACCACCTGGGGGGAGGCCCATGGGGCCCACAATAGACCAAGGCGAGCCACAGGCCCCTGGCGTGCCTTGATGGGTTTTGGGTCCCAGGGGGTTTCCTCCAACGCCTCTCAGCTCTATAAATACCCAAATATTCTATAAACCCTAGGAGAGTCAAGAAACACAATTCCATCTGCCACAATTTCCAGAACCACGAGATCCAATCTAGTTCCCTATTCTGGCACTCTACCGGAGGGGAAATTGATCACGGAGGGGTTCATCATCCTCATTGGTGCTCCTCCGACGATGTGTGAGTAGTTCACCATAGACCTACGGGTCTGTAGGCAGTAGCTAGATGGCTTCTTCTCTCTCTTTGATTCTCAATACAATGGTCTCTTGGAGATCTATGTGATGTAATGACTTTTTGCGGTGTGTTTGTTGGGATCCGATGAAGTTCCAGTTCATGATTAGATTTTTATCCATGAATATTATTTGAGTTTTCTTCTCTTATATGCATGATCTTTACAGCCTCGTATTTCTTCTCTGAATCTTTGGTTTAGTTAGGCCAACTAGATTGGTTTTTCTTGCAATGGGAAGTGGTGCTTTGTGATGGGCTCGATCTTGCGATGTCCTCGCCTAGTGACAGAAGGGGTAGCGAGGCACGCATGTATCGTTGCTATTAGTGATAAAAAGATTAGATCTATTCCTACATGAACAGATCTTTTCTAATAATGTTCTTATTCTTATTGTGTTACTCTATTTCTCCATGAACTTAATACAATATATGCATGCTGGATAGCGGTCGACGTGTGGAGTAATAGTAGTAGATGCAGGCAGGAGTCGGTATACTAATCTTGGACGTGATGCTTGTATATATGGTCACTGCCTTCGATATCGCCATAATTATTTGGTCTTCTATCAATTGCCCAACAGTAATTTGTTTACCCACCATGTGCTATTTTCTCGAGAGAAGCCACTAGTGAAATCTATGCCCCCCAGGTCTATCTTTTATCATATTTGCTTTCCGATCTATTTTTTGCCGTAGTTATTTTTGGATCTATTGTTCTGAAAACCCAAAAAAAATCCTTGCTGCACTTTTTTCTTTACTTATTTTATTTTGCATTTTATCCAGATCTATTTACCCAAACTCATACAAATTTATGTATCTGTTTACCGAGGAGGGATTGACATCCCCTCTTACGCGTCGGGTTTCAAGTATTTGTTCTTTGTGTGCATGTACCGTTTACATAGTATTGCTTGCTTCTCCTACTGGATTGATACCTTGGTTTCACAATTGAGGGAAATACTTACCGTAGCTATGCTGCATCATCCCTTCCTCTTTGGGGAAATAATGACGCAGTCTCTAGCCACACGAAAGGAATTTCTGGCACTGTTGCCGGGGAGACATCATCAACATATATTAGGTTCCTAATTACAATTCCCATCTCCTTGCAATTTACATTATTTGCCATTTGCCTCTCGTTTTCATCTCCCCCACTTCACAAAAACTTGCCTTTTTATTCGCCCTCTTTTTCATCGCCTTTTTCTCGTCAAATCTCTTGTGTGCATGAACTTATAAACATGAGTGACTTTGGTATGGCAGAAATAAATGATGGTCTGACTCCAAAAATTGGATGATCTGCCAATCTGGATGCTAAAACTTTTGTTTTGGGGCAAGGGAACATTATAGGGAAGGAAACTATCCAAGAATTGTTCAATTGTGTCAGGACTTTGACTTGTGATGATGCTCCTATACTTAAAAGAACTAAAACTTATGCGGATGCTATTTCAACGCTAGTTCTAAAACTTGAGAATAGATTTATCTGAACTTATCCTATTTTGCAAATATTGTTTTATGAGCTACCAGTTATAAAGGATCCAAAAGCAAAAAAGTTAGCTACCCTTTTCTCATGAATGAATTTGATCACATAGTACGGGAAGCTAGGGAATTTTTTTATTTTTATGGCATGAACCGGGCAAAACTGGTAAGTCGAGATCCTTTATAATAGTAACTATATGTTAAGACATTTTCTTGGAAATAATCAAAAAAATTATGAGAACTTTAAAAAGGAAATCCCAGTGTTAGATGTGATCCAACAAGTTTTTAATGATGTTAATCCACAGTACTCTTTGATTGTAGCCGGGAATCAAAGGGGACACAAACATGGACAACAAGATAATGGTAAAACTTCTATGCATAATTTGTTTGAAGTTATATTTGCAAAACCTCCTCAGAAAAACACATCTATGAAAACTAAAGATGACAATACTTGAATCTATGCATTATGCCTAGCTAGGGGCATAAAATGATAGCGCTTGATAGGAGGCAACCCAATAAATAATATTTTTTGCCCTTTTCTTTCTGTTCTTGACTGTTTGCACAATTATGCTACTGTTGTGATTGTGTTTTTATGTTTTAATTAGTGTTTGTGCCAAGTAAAGCCTTTAGGATAGATTTAGGTTATAGTTGATTTGATCTTGTTGAAAAACAGAAACTTTTGTGTCCAGTAACAGAGTTTCTTAAATTCACAAAAGTGACGAAAAATTCTGAGTTTTTTACACAAGATTGATATACAAATTTTCTACATTGTCCTAATTTTTTTTTAGAATTTTTGGCGTTACAGAAGTATGGTTAGAGTCCAGATTACTATAGACCGTTCTGTTTTTGACAGATTCTGTTTCTTTGCATTGTGTGCTTATTTTGATAAATCTATGGATTGTACTGGATGTTATAGTCCATGGAAAAGTTAGAATACAGTAGGTATAATGCAATAATAAAATATGAATGGGTTTGCAACAATACTTAGAGTGGTGATTTACTTTGTTATACTAACGGATCTCACAAAGGTTTTGTTAAGTTTGTGTGATTGAAGTTTTAATGTTTTGGGTGAGATCACGATGGACGAAGGAATAAGGAGTGAAAAGAGCCTAAGATTGGGGATGCCCATGGCACCCCAAGTTAACATTCAAGGATAACCAAGCAACTAAGATTGGGGATGCCCCGGAAGGCATCCCCTCTTTCTTCTAACAACCATTGGTAATTTTACTTGGAGCTATATTTTTATTCGTCGCATATCATGAGTTTTGCTTGGAGCGTCTTGTATTATATGAGTCTTTGCTTGTTTTGCTTTTTGTCACAATGATCCTTGCTGGCACACCTATTTTACAAAGCCAAAATTATGCTATGATTTGTTAGAATTACTGTATGTGCTTCACTTAAAAAAATTGTGAGCTAGGGAATTGCTCTAGTGCTTCACTTATATCTTTTTTAGCACGTTGAACTTTAATATTTTTGAAGAAATTCTCTCATGCTTCACTTAGATTTTTTGAGAGTTAGTTAACTTTTAAAGATATTCTCTTGTGCTTCACTTAAATTATTCTGAGAGATGAACATTTTTATGCTCATGTTCATCACTTAAATTTGTTGAGCTTATCAAAAGGAATTGCAACATATGAAATTAGTCCCGAAGTGATAGATATTCAAGAGGGATATTGTAAAAACTTTCATGAAGCTCATTGGACAAAATAAACTTGATTCTTTGTAATAGTTTTGAGATATGATGATAGTAATATGTGAGTCATGTTGGTGAGTAATTATGCTTTAGTAAGAATATTGGTGTTAAGGTTTATGACTCCCTATGCAAGCACGAAAGTCAATAGTTATACAATGAAATTACATCCTACTTATGGTGCATTATTTGGTGTTAGTTATGCTCAATGCTCACTTATGTGAATTTTTGTTTCTTGGTTGGATGCTTCTCAATCTATTTGCTAGCTAAGGGAGTCCTGGATTAGGGGGTCCCCGGGCGCCCGGGCTATGTGACATGGGCCAGACTGATGGGCTGTGAAGATATAAGATAAAAGGCCATCCCCCGTGTCCGGATGGGACTCTCCTTTGCGTGGATGGCAAGCTCGGCCTCCGGATGTGTAGTTTCCTTTCTTTGTGAACCGACTCTGTACAACCCTAGGGCCCTCTGGTGTCTATATAAACCGGAGGGTTTAGTCCGTAGAGGCTAAGACAAATCATACAGGCTAGACATCTAGGGTTTAGCCATTACGATCTTGAGGTAGATCAACTCTTGTAGCCCATATACTCATCAAAGTCAATCAAGCAGGAAGTAGGGTATTACCTCCATTAAGAGGGCCCGAACATGGGTAAACATCATGTCCCCTGCCTCCTGTTACCTTCGATCCTCAGACGCACAGTTCGGGACCCCCTACCCGAGATCGGCTGATTTTGACACCGACATTGGTGCTTTCATTGAGAGTTCCATAGTGCGGTCGACAGAAGGTTTGATGGCTCGATCGATCATCTACAATGATGCCGTTTAGGGGGAGACTTTCTTCCCTGGCCAAATTTTCGTATTCGACGGCTTTGCACTGCGCGCCAACTCGATTGGCCACCCTGAGCAGATCGACAGCTACGCCCCTGGTCATCAGATCAGTTTTGAAAATCTGAACTATGTCGCTGATATCTGAGGAGACTTGATCTTCGAAGGGTTCGCGGCCCCAACCACCGCTCTGGCCTTAGGTCCAGAGCAGACTACCAGGTCCGAAGATGGGAGTTTAGAGCCCGCCAGACTCTCTGCAATTATGAAGCTCGCTACCAGACATCCGGAGGGGACTGCGTCATCGGCAAACCCGGAGTCGAAATGGGCTCCCCTTGTCATTGAAAGGCCGAACTCGTCCCCGGACACCCGCTCCAAACTCTCGAGGTCCATGTGAAGTGAGCATAGCCAGGAGGCCCCTGCCCCGTCTAGCTCCATGGACTCTCGCTCCCCCGTCCAAACCTCGCTTTTGAACAAGGCCCTGGACCTAATGTGATCCCTCGCCATTATAGAGGAATCACCTCCGAACTACGCTCAGCCTGGACTAGGGGCTGAAAGCGGGGAATTTTACGTCCCACCCACCACCCACTTCATAGCCATTGTCGAGGACTTAACAGACATACTAGACTACGCCTTCGAAGACATCGACGGCTCAAACGACGATGCTGGAGATGAACAAGGCCAAGACCCGCCGTTTACCGGACGTTGGATGGCCACCTCCACATATGACGTGTATATGGTGGACACACCCAAAGAGGATGACGACAATGGCAGGAAGGATCGGGTTGAGGACAAGCCTGCTCATGCACCACCAAGGCATCGACGTCAGCGGAACCGCTCAAAATCGCGTCGTTATAAAAATAGAAATACCGGCACCAGAGATAATAACACTCCAGAGAACGCCGAAGACCCTGAAGCCCCCGCCGAACCCACATCCGAAAAGGATGATCAGGGGAAGGGGCAAGTCAACCCCGACGAGCTAGTCGGCAATGAGGATTCAGAGGATAGTAATTATCTACCACACTCCGAGGATGATGTGAGCATCGGCGACGAAGATTTCATCGTGCCAGAGGAACCCCTCGAGCAGGAACGCTTCAAGCGCCAGCTAATCGCAACAGTGAGAAGCCTAAAAAAGAAGCAGTATCAGCTTCAAGCCGAACATGATACGCTCAACGACAGATGGACTATAGTCCTGGCAACCGAAGAATACGGCCTCGAATGCCCAACAAAGAGCTACCCCAAGCGCAAGCTACTACCAAAATTTGACGATGAGGCTCTTGAGCCAATATCGCCAAAGTATAAAGCTGCAGACGAACCTGACCGACCACCATGTGGGCGGGGAAGAGTGGCTACTTACGCAGAACATCAGCCCGCACCTCCCCGCCATAGAGGCAAGGAGGTAGCAGCTACGGGCTACACCTACGACCTACATAAGGACCTGGACAATAGAGCCGGCCAGACCAGATCAATCTATGGATCAAAGGGGCGTGTTCCAACGCGAGAAGACGGTCATCAGGCCTGGCGTGACAAGCACAACCTCACCAGGGCCAAAAACCGCATACGGACTTCATCCGAACTGCGTCATGACATCGCCCGATACAGAGGCGCCGCACACCCCTTATGCTTCACTGATGAGGTAATGGAGCACCAGTTCCCAGAAGGGTTTAAACCCGTGAACATTGAATCACACGATGGAACGACATATCCTGCAGTATGGATTGAAGATTTTCTTCACCATATCCACATGGCTCGCGGTGATGATCTCCATGCCATCAAGTACCTCCTGCTAAAATTAAAGGGACCAGCTCGGCACTGGCTAAATAGCCTCCCAGAGAACTCCATTGGTAGCTGGGAAGACTTGGAAGATGCCTTTAGAGAAAACTTCCAAGGTACCTATGTTCGGCCCCCAGATATCGATGACCTCAATCACATAGTCCAGCAACTCGGAGAGTCAGCCCGGAAACTCTGGACCATGTTCTTAATTAAAAAGAACCAAATTGTCGATTGTCCGGATGCCGAAGCCCTTGCGGCCTTTAAACACAGCGTCCGTGACGAGTGGCTCGCCGGACACCTCGGCCAAGAAAAACCGAAGTCCATGGCAGCTCTTACTACACTAATGACCCGCTTTTGCGTAGGAGAAGATAGCTGGCTAGCTCGTAGAAGCAATAGCACCAGCAACCCTGGCACATCCGAAGCCAGAGATGGCAACGGCAAGCCACGACGCAACAAACACAAGCGTCGAAGCAATAACAGCGATACTGAAGACACGACGGTCAATGCCAGATTCAGTTGCTCTAAACCTGGTTAGCGGAAGAAGCCATTCAAAGGAAACAAAGATGGTCCATCCAGTTTGGACCGAATATTAGATCAGCCTTGCCAGATCCACGGCACCCCGGACAAACTTGCCAACCATACCAACAGAAATTGTTGGGTCTTTAAACAGGCCGGTAAAATAAACACCGAACACAAGGGGAAAGGGCCACCCAGCAAGGACGACGATGAAGAGCCTCGCCCAACGAACCCAGGGGGCAAAAGAAATTTCCCCCCGAGGTGAAAACAGTGAAAATGATCTATGCCACTCATATCCCCAAGTGGGAGCGCAAGCGTGCACTAAGGGTCGTCTATGCCATAGAGCCAGTCGCCCCAAAATTCAACCCATTGTCAGCCTGTCCGATCACTTTCGATCGCAGAGACCATCCGACCAGTATCCATCATGGAGGTTCAGCAGGATTGGTCCTCGATCCAATTATTGACGGATTCCATCTCACACGAGTCCTTATGGACGGTGGCAGCAGCCTTGACCTGCTTTATCAGGACACTGTTTGCAAAAGTGGCATCGATCCGTCAAGAATCAAGCCCACTAAAACCACCTTTAAAGGAGTAAACCTGGTGTAGAAGCCCGCTGCACGGACTCAATAACATTGGAAGTGGTCTTCGGTTCACCGGACAACTTCCGAAGCGAAGACTTGATCTTCGACGTCATCCCTTTCCGCAGTGGTTATCATGCACTGCTCGGGAGAACCGCCTTCGCCCGCTTCAACGCGGTCCCGCATTATGCTTACTTAAAGCTCAAAATGCCTGGACCCCGCAGCGTTATTACAGTTAATGGAAACATGGAGTGCTCCCTCCGTACTGAGGAGCATACCGTGGCCCTCGCAGCCGAAGTACAGGGTGGCCTTATTGAGCCGAATTCGAAAATCAGCAGTCAAGCCCTTGGACACTGTCAAACGAGTCTGGTCTACCCTACAGAATGGCAGTCCGGCTCGTCCAGAGCTAGATTAGCAATTCGGCCTCCGTCAAAGCCCCAACCTGATCGCGGCATACATACCGCGCGTACATAACTATGCACTAAAGATACCATGGGCAAGGACGGAGGCATATTAAAATTAAAAAGTCCACGGTACGGATTGACCCTATTCGGACCTTCATATTTTTCCACCTTTTTCTTCTTGTTTTTATTTTTCAGGTTCTTTACAACCCACATCACTTTCTGATGGTACCAAGGGCCCCTTTCCAGGCCCCTTATGTATAATTGATTATTCATCCTCTCAAAGGATCATACCAAGGTGAAAAGCGGTGCAGACGTGCGGCAGAGTGTCCAAAGGATCTTTAAGATCATCTTTCCTTTTTAGGACCTGTATACAACTTCCCCTTGTTCTCGGCATGTAAAATGGCCTGGATGCTTATGGTATCTTCTGTAAAAACACGTTTTGATGTACCAATCAGTCTATGATGGAAACAGTTTCGCCCAACCTTGTTCGGTGTTGGCTTATTTCTTAATCTGTCTTCCCCCTTTACGTCAAATTGGCATATCCACCTCGGCACGACTTAAATCGCCAGGGGCTCTATTTAGCCATATATATTTTCAAAAACAGAAAGTCCGAACACTCTCAGAGTAGACTTCGGCGTCCCGAGTACTGCACTATATGCATCGGCTCCGAATCATGTCTTTGGTCAATAGTTGGGTGGCCCAGCTCCTGTGTTTGCTACCTTACGTTCCGCTTGTTCGGCTAAGGTAGTAAAGGGAGAACTACTGCGATTGTGTGTCTGGTTCACCCGGTCAAGAACCTCAGTAGTGAAAGCCGAAAACTGATTGTCATGATGCGGCGAGAGCGGGTCAGCAATTCGGGGACTTACTAAATCTCTAGCGATTTCTTCCGTATTACACGAAGGACTGGCTTTTTCCAGTCACGCGCTTAAGGCATCCAAAGTTCAGATAGCCGCGTACGCACCAGGGGCTATTTTACAGTCCCATTGTCAAACTCCTATGGCTAAGTGAGAGTGATAAAACCCCATAGTCAGATTGCCTGGTTTGCCGCGCTGCCACCTCCTTTATGGACCAAGACGTTGGGTCAAGTGTGGTCATGTGCTATTCCGAACACCCCCGTAGTATCTACATGGGAGCTGAAGCCGACGACTGGTAAACTCTCAAGAATAAAAAAATGGCAGGAGGGAAGATACTTTAAGATAAAATTCACAAATATATTACAAAATCCTTGGTTTATAATACAACGTCCGGCAGTCCGGATACATTCATTCAAACATGATATCCTTCGAGCATTTACCCTCTATCAAACGGGCACCCTCTAGGACGTCTTCGAAATAGCGCTCCGTCTTGCGGTGGTCCTTGCCTCCTGGTGCATTGACCCTCGACTGCCACGACGGCGGCCTTCATTTTCACCCAGTGCATCTTGACACGGGCAAAGGCCATCCGCGCACCTTCTATACATGACGACTGCTTGACCGCGTCAATCCGGGGCAGCGCGTCGACGAGTCGCTGCACCAGGCCGAAATAGCTGCTTGGAATGGGATCGGTTGGCCACAGCCGGACTATGACGTCCCTCATGGCCAATCTAGACATCCTATGCAACTCGGCCCACTGCACCATCTGGTCATTCAACAATGCTGGGCGCTCCTGCGCCGCGAACTGTGACCAGAATAGCTTCTCCGTCGTGTGCCCCTCCTAGGCTCGGAACAACTTCGTGGCGTCGGCGGCACTCTTCAGAAGATTCGCAAAGGCGTCTGGAACACTCCATAGTCGAGTGAGCAAGGCATACTTCTTATTGCCGAATTTACTCTGTAGGAGAAAGGGCTTACCGGCCGCTATCTGTTTGGCCTGCTTGATCTCCTCGCGCGCTGCTCAGGATTCGGCACGCGCCTCCTTGGCCTCTTGAAAGGCCTTGGCAAGGTCGGTCGCCTGGGCTTTGTTCTTCTCCTCTAGGGAATCACACTTGCAGGCGACGTCCTTGAGAACTTGCTCCACTTCGGTCACCCGCTCCTCATATTGGCGACGGACGACTTGTTCGGACTTCATGTCCTAGGCTGCTTTATCAGCGGCCGCCTTGTTCACCCTTGCCTGCTCCTTGGCTTGGGCAAGTTCACTCGTGAGGGTCTCGGCCGCAGCACCACTGCCTGCAATCATACACATAGCAGCGCATGAGCTTCGACTCAGAGTCCGTATATTAATACAGGCATGAACGAGATATTCTGAAACATACCTTGCGCTTCATCAAACCTCTTGTTGATGCGGACGAGATCCTCATCTGCCAGCCCCAGCATACGCTTAAGCTCGGATACTTCGGTGGCACGGGCGGTTGCCGCTAAAAGTGAAGCCTGCTGCTCAACATAGAAAAGTACATTATCTCCTGCGAATATTATCGATCCTCTATTCGCCCTTTTTCAAAAGACGAACAGAGTCTCAGGGGCTACTATCTATATACAGGCATATTTTTCATATGAAAAGCGGTCAGGAATATTACATCGCATACCTCGAAGCCTGTTAGCGGGCTAGTGAAAGCTTCGTTCAACCCGCTCTTGGCGGACTGAACCTTTTCAACCACCACACCCATTAGGGTGCAGTCCTCCTCCACGATGGAAGTATTTTGTAGTGCCTCCATTAGTGTGTTCGGCGCCTCCGGATTAGTGGAGGTCGCCGCTGGAGTTGGCGCTCCCCCCTCCCTTGAAGGGGGTCGCTTATTCGGTTTCGGAGCCACTTCGGTTTCCGGAACGGTGTACGGCTAGGGGCCGGATTGGTCAAGGCCCCTGCTGTCAGTCTCCATGGGGATTACTCCCCCCGTATTCTCAGCAGCCAAGGCGTTATCTTCTGGCGCCGTTTTGGCGGCCTCCCGTACCGCTCCATTGCCCGGAGAGACCCTTCGAGAAAATACTTCGGTGTCGTCCGTGGCGATAGGTGGGGAGGCTCACGGAGGCGACTCGCTCTCCATCATCCCCGGATCCAAAGAGTTCCCCTCCAATGATTGTTGGGGGAGATCGCGGGCCGGACTGCACCATACAATGTGTTAGATTACAATCATAAAGATTGGGCATATGAAAGGCACCCTGGTATACTTACGATGCGGTGAGGGGCTTCGGCCGGGGGAGCCGCTCGGGGATGGTTTCAGCATCCGAATCCCAGCCATCCGGGAGGGATATTTCCCCCTCTTGGGCGCCTCCGCCTCTGGGTCCACAGAGGCCGCCCTTTCTTCCTGCTACCCTTAGGGGGAGAATTCCTTTCTTCCTCCTCCTCTTCATCTTCATCTTCCTCGTGGGAGGAATGAGTTTCGGTCTCTCCGGACACCACGTCCGAAGTTCCTTTACGGCGGAGACCACCTTTGGCCTCCTTGCTCTTCTTCTTGGCCTTTTTCTCCGGCGCCTGATAGGGTGCCAGTACCAGCATCCTCATTAACAGAGGATCAGCTGGGTTTTCGGGGAGTGGAGCCGGACACCTGATCCGCTCCGCCTTCTTTGTCCAGCTCTGTTTACATGATGGAATTCTTAGTGCACCGCCTTGATTGATGACCTAAGTTATGTTCGGAAATTTAGCACTTACCGGGGAGGCCGGATGATTGCAGTCGAGGCCGATGTCCTCGGACGTCTCTGCCCACGACTTTTGAGTCTTGAAGAGCAGCTTCCAGATCGCTTTGTGCGTCGTGCCAAAGAATAGTTGAAGAGTCGCGGCCCTTCCGAATTGAACTCCCACATGCGGAGAGGCCGATGTTGGCAGGGAAGGGTTCCGCGGATGAGCATCACCTGGATCACGTCAGTGAGGCTGGTGTCCTTCTCTATGATACTTTTGATGCGCTTTTGCAGCATCAACACCTCGTCGGATGATGCCCAGTCCAAACCCTTGTTGGTCCACGATGCAAGCCGCAGCGGGGGTCCGGATCTGAAAGCAGGAGCGGCCTTCCACTTGGTGCTGCGGGGTTTGGTGATGTAGAACCACTCCTTCTACCATGTCTTGACGGTCTCCACAAAGGCCCCTCTGGGCCAGATAACATTGGGGAGTTTGCTCACCATGGCGCCGCCGCAATCCGCGTGCTGCCCGTCGACCACCTTCGGCTCCATGTTGAAAGCCTTGAGCCACAGGCCGAAGTGTGGGGGTATGCGGAGGAATGCCTCACACACGACGATGAGTGCCGAGATGTGGAGGAAGGAGTTCGGGGCTAGATCATGAAAATCTAGCCCGTAATAGAACATGAGACCACGAACAAAGGGGTGGAGGGGAAACCCTAGTCCGCGGAGGAAGTGAGGGATGAACACAACCCTCTCACCAGGCTCTGGAGTGGGGATGACTTGCGCTTTTCTAGGGAGCCTGTGTGTGATTTCCGTTGTCAAGTACCTCACCTCGCGGAGGTCCTTGATGTCCTTCTCCATCACGGAGGCGTCCACCCACTTGCCTTGAGAGCCGGATCCGGACATGGCTAGAGTGTTTGGTGGTGATGGAAAAGATTGAAGCTTGAGCGCTAGAGCTCAAGGATGGGAAGGCTGAGGAAGAAAAAGGCGTGGGCTAAAAACATGGGTCCTTATCCTCTTATAAAGGCAGTGAATATCAAGCGCCCCCTGACGAGCCTTAAAACTTGCCTATTTCCAAGGGGTCGTGCAAACATCATGGTTGGATTACCCAAACCCGTATTGATGAGCATCCCACAATAAGGGGACACGGTCTCCGCTTTGACAAGACGTGTCAATGAAGACCGCGCCTCGAAACACGAAGCGTGTCGGCATTCTGGGAACGGGGGTCCCCAGACTTGCCTGCCTGCGGCCCACAGCATGACTCCACTCGCGGCCCAGCATGACCCGTCTTCACCAGGAAACACTCAAGACCCTCGCGAGGGGCCAAGCCTCGCGAGACGGACGACATGAGACCTCCTCGGGAGCGGCCTCACCAGGCTGGCTCGTGAGGGGCGGAGAGATCAAGGCAAGGCGAACCTCGCGAGGTCCCTACAACATCAGCCATGACGACCAAGATCAGGCGGGCGCCAGCGTGTGCAGTGTCCTCGTTTCCTCTTCAGTGCTAAGGGGGCAAGCGTAGGCGACGAGTACCGAGGCATTAGGCAAAGGTTTCCCTATCGGTGCAACGAGACCGAGACCAGCCGGACGGTAGGACGGAGGTCACCGTGGAGCCCAAGACGGCGTCACCACGAGAGCCTTTGGCAGGTGAAGACCACCTTTAGTCGGGATAGCTTGTACTGGCTTTCCCCCTTCGAATTTGGCCGTTGTTGGATCCCTTCCCGCTCAATATTTGGGGAGAGGACCAGGGCCTCTATAAATAGGACTAGCCACCACAGCAGGAGGCAACTCAGCTAGAACGAGACTCATCTCACCTTGGACTAGATCCATCCCATCCTTACACACACCGAGCACAAGAACACCTCTCCTCAGGAGGCTGTTCTTCCTTTGTACTGTTCATCCTCAGCCCAAGAGGCAATCCACCACACCACACTGGAGTAGGGTATTACACCACAACGGTGGCCCGAACCAGTATAAATCTTGTCTCTTGTGTTGCGAGTTCGTCGAGCTAGCCTTTGAGATCGTGGCGAGGTTGAGGGCGTGATTAGGTAGGGGGAGATCTTCGTGCGCACCCCAGTGTTCGAACCTCAAGGGTTTTGCCGGAACCTGAAATCCGACATTTGGCGCGCCAGGTAGGGGTGCGCTGAAGCTTTCCTTCCGTCGATCCGCGTCCCATCGCTTCATCGTCTCCATGGCGGATGCTCGCCGAGCTCGCGCCGTTCAGACGGCTCCCATCGGCAGACCTTCCCATCATTCTTCGTCGCCTGCCGCCAACACCGTCACCGGCCTAGCGGGGAACGAGCAGCAAGCGTCCTCGCTGCACCCCTCGGTGCGGCGGGACGGTCGCACCGCCACTCCGTCGCTGACCCCGGCCGGCTCATCGTGTCACGCTCGTCGTGCTCCCACGGATGCGCAGGCCGCGCTGTGCATGGCACGCGAACTCCTGTGCTACCGCCCCATCCACGACCTCTACGAAGACTGGCTGGACTGCATCACCGAGCTCGTCAGCGCCGCAGGGGGCTCCCTCGCACCATCCCTCTCGCTGCCTCACCCAACGCCAACTGCGGGTGACGTGGCCCATGGAGCGCCACCGCCACCACCTCTGCACCAAGACGGCGTCCTGGCGCCAAGGCGTGTGGCCCCCCGACACGACCCACCGCGTCGGGCGCCCGTGCGCGAAGAAGGAAGCTGCCAAGAAGTTCCTCGTCCGCAAGAAAACGCTCCCGCTGTCGGTGTCAAAAACGGCGGATCTCGGGTAGGGGGTCCCGAACTGTGCGTCTAGGATCAATGGTAACAGGAGACGGGGGACACGATGTTTACCCAGGTTCGGGCCCTCTCTATGGAGGTAATACCCTACTTCCTGCTTGATTGATCTTGATGAATATGAGTATTACAAGAGTTGATCTACCACGAGATCATAATGGCTAAACCCTGGAAGTCTAGGCTATGGGAATATGGTAATGAGTATATATGGTGTCCTTTCCGGACTATCCCCTTCGGTTTATATAGACACCGAGGAGATCTAGGGTTTACATGGAGTCGGTTACATAAGAAGGAATCTTCATAGTTGGTCGCCAAGCTTGCCCTCCACGCCAAGTAGAGTCCAATCCAGACACGGTGCGGTCTTCGGTCTTCACGTCTTCACAGCCCATCAGTCCGGCCCACGGATAACAGGCCGGACGCCCGAGGACCCCTTAGTCCAGGACTCTCTCAGTAGCCCCCGAACCAGTCTTCAATAGCGAGGTGCTCGGCACACATATTGTCTACGGCATTGCAAGGCGGGTTCCTCCTTCAATGATCTCCAAGTAATGTATTCGGCCATTGATCCAATGCCGCCTCCTTGGCTCCTGCGCGTTTTAAATAATCTTCGTCCTCCACGTGTCGAGCGAATGTGGAAAGTCAGGGTATTCTGGCGAATAACACCCCGTCTATGCAAGGAAGAGCGCCTATTTAAAGAGATTGGATCCTAGATCCATTCAGCGCTACGCAGAAGAAATCCCCAGAGACTGCTTAGGAGAGACCATTCCAGCATGGCCAGCATTCCCAGCTCCTCCGCTCGTCCCGGCCCAGAGAAAGGCGAGTGGGAGAGGTGTTCTGTGTCTCATAGCCAATTGACGAAGTTGCAAACGCAGAGATTCCTTCCCCCTGCAGATCTAGTCCCTGTTCGGACGGGGCTAGCTTCCTTCAATGAGGGGACTCAGGCAGAGGACTTTCCCAATCCATCCGGGGAGAGCGACTGTGTTTTGACCCCTACCTGCTAAGAGGCGTTGGGTTTCCAATCCATCCGTTCCTCCAAGGGCTTCCGGAGTACAACGGCCTCCAGCTGCACAACTTCACTCCGGCCTCTATACTGCACATTGCGGGTTACGTCGCTTTGTGCGAACTATTCCTGGGCGTCGAGGCTCATTTCGAGTTGTGGAGGATGTTGTTCTGTCTCGTCCCGCGCAATCATGAACGGTCAATATTTGAAGTGGGCTGAGCCGAAGTATGGCGCGTCGCCGATACCGGATATCCATCCGGCACACCAAGGAAGTCGCCTGATGGATGGCCCTCCGAATGGTTCTATATTGAGGACGTCCCGCTTCCCGACCCGGTTCGAATGGGTCTTCCCGAATTTGCCGGCGTCCCACCGAAGAAACGCCACAGTTGGCGTCCCCGGAGTTTTGAAGAGGAAGATGGTGCGGAGGTTCATCAGCTGATGAGCAAGATAAAAGAGCTCACTCAGTCCGGACTCACAATAATCAAGGTTATGACGATCTCCATAGTGCGAGGGGTTCAGCCGCTCCAATACAGAGGGCTTCCAATGTGGCACTACAATGGGGAGGACGACGCCTCCCGCTGCGGCCGGAAAGGTCCGGATACCCCTGCCGCTTTGGCTAAGAAATTAGCCGAACTGTTCAAAGGGGAGGAAAAGGAATTTCTTCGCATCAAACTCAGAGACGGGTACTCTATGTATAACCCTCCCAGTTGGGTAAGGCCCGACCCCTCTGTTTTTACTCCGTCCATCTCCGAATTCCCTTTGATAAATTTCTAGTTTGTTTGCTTATGATAGCACTGGCGAAAGGTCAGCGAGGGATTTTATAGTCCCGCCCCACAGCCGGAGGACCACAACCGGGAGCTTGATCCCAGGTTTGAAGAGGATCCGGATATATTTGTAGTGCTCGCGGACGGGGTGTTTTACCAGACGAGCTATGATGGCACAGAAGTGGCCATCATCGTCGACTACCCCGGTCTTCTTCCTGCTTCACAGGTAAGTAATCAAGAAACACCTCCTTTGAAAGGGTGCTCGTACTCTGCCTCACCCACCGCATTGTCACGCTTTCTATAGGGGAGGCGTTTGACGATACCGAGGAAATCGGTTCCTGCGTCGGGCAGGCCTTTGAAGGGGAGGGCCGGTGAAAGCACCGTCGAGCCTTCATCGAGGAGGTACGGATAAATATATTTTTCAGTGGCCGGATCCCACTGTGACCTGTGCTCCTGTTTGATTACAGGAAAAAGGTTCGCCGAACTATGTCCGGGGGTCCGGCCGGCCGCGCTCCCAACAACCAAGATTTAGATCCAGTCGGGGAGACGGGGGCTGATGTAGGAACAAAGCCGGACTGCCCTTCGGCCGATGGTTCGGACAATATGTCCGTTACCAACTCGGAAGTAGAGAGCACCATGAATCATCGGCGCTGCAGAGCTGTTTTACGAGACCCGAAGTTCTTGGTCGAGGCATTTAATGCTTTTAGCTCGGGCGACGCATACATCCGAGCTGCTCGAGACGGGCTTAGAAAAGCCACGAGGCAATATCTGACAGATGTGAAGGTAAGCTTTCTTTGTCCAAAAAGGATAGCCATATACCCACAGCCCCCAAGACTGAAAGCAGCTGGCGCAACTGATTTGAGGATTGTTAAACAACCAGGTCCTCGCAGAGAAGAATAGTCTGTAGCCCAAGAGCTGGAGCAGTGTCAGGCGCAGCTAAAAGCTGCTACCGCCGAACTGGGAGACTTGAAGAAGTTGTCCGCTGGTAATGTTCCCCTCCTTCGAGGAACAGTAAATGTAGACCAACTGTGCTAATACTGCCACTGATCGTATAATAGGGTCGCCTGATCAACTTGAAGAGAAGTTGAAGACCGCCCAAGAGGGAGAAAGAGTTGCAAAGAGGCATCACGCCGCAGGCGAGCGTGTGCTGACCCGCGTCAGGGACGAGAAAAACAAGCTACAGGATTCCAACACTAAGTTGGGTGAAGAGTTGAAGGATGTGCGGGCCCAGCTAGCCGACTCCGTAAAGGAGAACAAAAACCTGCGGGGCGGTATCTTCAGTATGTGTCCGAACTATTTGTGGATTAGCTCAGAAAATAGATGGGACTGATATAGTCATGTTTGCAGGTGTACTGGCGGGCCGTCCTGAAGAGGAGGTGTCCTTATCATCAAGTGATCTGCTGCAGAGGCTGTCACAGGTGCATGAGCATGCTCGGCTAGCCATGCGGAGCGTGCTAAGGCCTTATGGCCGTCCGACTCCCCTCCAGGAAGTATGGAGGAGCTTGTAGAGCTGTTCAAGGGAGCACGACGGCGTATCCGACTATGGAAGATATCGGCCTGCCGAGAGGGTGTGCGGGAAGCCTGGACCATGGTGAAAATGCGATATACCAAGCTGGACCCGAATCACATGGCCAGGGTTGGACCACTAGGGTCAAATGGGGAAGAAATTCCCGTTAGTTTAGTGTATGACCAAGTAGAGGTGGCCGCCAAGTATTCCCAACAGGATTGTAAGTTAGACCGCCTGTTGAACGGTATAGAGAAGGAAGTGTTTGAGTCCCAGTGACCATGTAGTTTCCTTCCCCCATGTAATTCTAGCTGAATTGTATAGCATTTGTCATGGCAGACCTTTTCGCTTCAACCTCCAGACCCGATGGTGCAGAGTGTTTCCGAATACCCTCGCGGCCGAATAGACCGGGGTATGCTTGGAAAACTAGGCGTAGGGGTCATAGTTGCTTGAATAGACAAGTTGTATCCGGCTAGTTATGTTATATCACATTGAGATTGTAAGAAACATCTTCCAGGGAGAATAGTCCCGTTAAGGGTTCCTTTCCCTGGGTCTGCTTGCATTAGTAGACATGTCCAAATTGTGATGTGAAAATCACAGTGTGTATAGCTTCTGGGGGTTCACAATAGAGTGAGTGCAAAGAGTATTTCTCATCCACCGACCGAATATTCCCTAAAGAACGCTAGCTTTCGGCTTCACCCAGTCAGAGGTACACATCCGGATAACCCGGCCGTAACAATTGCAGAGGTGCTCCCTTTACCACCTAGCCGAACAATCGGGAACGTAGGGGTAAGCACAGGAGCCAGGCAACCCAGCTTGGCCAAAACTTAAGTCATATCGATGCATATCATGGTGAAGAAAAGACATACGGGAAGAACGCGTATGTATGATGAGCTTGATCTTCGGAAAATAGTATTATCAAGCTTCTATTAAAGAAGCCCCCAAGTATGATGGGCATACATATGTAAAAATGTGTACGTCAGCAGTGTTCGGTCAAGCCGAATGAGAGCTTTAAAGCGAAAAAGGAATTGTGTAAAATGGAGAAAAAGTAATGGAAACTATAGGGGAGAAGGGGACTAACAAAGAGTTCGGCGCTAGGCATAGAACCTTCGGAGTCTGGCCGCGTTCCAGGGGTTCGGCTCTAGGCGATTGTCTGATGCGTCACGAAGACGGTACGCTCCTCCGGTAAGAACTTCGTCAATTATGAAGGGACCCTCCCATTTGGGTTTGAGTTTGTCCTTTTTCTTCTCCGGCAAGCGTAGACCGAGTTCGCCAACATTGTAAATCTTGGCCCGTACTTCTCTGCTTTGATATCTTCGAGCCTGCTGCTGATAAAATGCTGAACGGGCTTTGGTGACGTCGCGCTCCTCCTCCAGGGTGTCTAGGCTGTCCTGCCAATCCAACTCGGCCTCTTTCTCTTCGTACATACGCACTCGAGGTGAGTCATGTATAATATCGCAGGGCAATACAGGCTCTGCACCATACACCATGAAGAAAGGTGTGTATCCGGTAGTATGGTTGGGTGTGGTCCGCAGCCCCCAGAGTACAAAGTCAAGCTCCTCGACCCAGTGTTTGTCTGATTCTTTCAAAGATCACACCAGCCTGGGTTTGATGACCCTCATAATAAGACCATTAGCCCGCTCGACTTGACCGTTTGTTTGCGGGTGGTAGACAGAGGCGTAATCAAGCTTAATGCCCAGATTGGCACACCAGGTTTTCACCTCATCAGCTGTGAAATTGGAACCGTTATCAGTGATGATGTTGTGCGGTTCACCATAACGGTGCACCACATCGGATATAAATGCCATCACCGGTCCGGACTCGGCCGTTTTGACTGGTCTAGCCTCTATCCACTTGGTGAATTTTCCACCACGACCAGAAGATATTTTTTCTTATGGCTACCCCTTTAAGGGGTCCAACCATGTCCAAGCCCCAGACCGCAAAGGGCCATGTAATGGGGATTGTTTGTAGGGTGGTTGGGGGCATACGGCTTTGGTTGGCGAAGAGTTAGCATCCAACGTAGCGCTGGATGAGGTCTTGTGCGTCTGCCCGGGCCGTAGGCCAATAAAATCCTGTCCGGAAGGCCTTGCTGACAAGTGCCCGGGCTGCGGCGTGGTGCCCACCGAGACCGGCGTGAATTTCTGCCAAGAGTTGCCGCCCCTCCTCCTCGGAGATACACCTTTGAAGGACTCCGGTAGTGCTTTTCTTGTAGAGCTCTCCCTCGTGAACTTTATAGGCATCGAACGCCGGGCGATGCGGCAAGCCTCGTTCTGATCTTCTGGGAGATCCTTCATATTAAAGTAGGCCGAGAATGGTTCGGTCCACGGGGCAATTACTGCCATGATGAGGTGGGCTGATGGTGTCATTTCCGTGGCTGAGCCTCCGATGATATCGGCGTGTGCGCTATCTGTGTTTGTGTTCGGAACGGGACGGTCATTGCTGTCTCCCCCTTGCCACACCATGGATGGCTTAAAGAGCCTTTCAAGGAAGATGTTAGGTGGGATGGGGTCGCGCTTAGCGCCGATGCGAGCAAGAACGTATGCCGCCTGATTACTTTCGCGGGTTCGAGCCCCTCGAACCAAGCCGACATCTTCAAGACGGCATTGCGATAAGCTGCCATCTTCGGATCTTTGGCATCAAAGTCTCCATTAATTTGGGATATTGCAAGGTTTGAGTCCCCACGCACCTCCAGGCGCTGTATGCACATTGATACGGCCATCCGAAGGCCATGTAGCAAGGCCTCGTATTCGGCTGCGTTGTTGGAGTCTGTGTATAATATTTGGAGTACGTACTGGACGATATCTCCTGTGGGGGACATTAATACGACGCCCGCCCCTAGCCCTGCCAACATTTTGGAGCCGTCAAAATGAATGACCTAGTAGGAATATGCGCCGTACTCTTTAGGGAGTTCGGCCTCTGTCCATTCGGCGACAAAGTCAGCCAGTACCTGGGATTTGATGGCTCGACGTGATTTGTACGTGATGTCGAATGGCAGGAGCTTGATGGCCCATTTGGCAATCCGGCCCGTTGCATCCCGGTTGTTGATTGTATCATTGAGGGGCACTTCGGAAACCACCGTGATCGAGCACTCCTGAAAGTAGTGTCGCAATTTTTGAGATGCCATGAAGACTGCATACGCTATCTTTTGATAGTGTGGGTACCGGGATTTGCATGGTGTGAGGACGGTGCATACGTAGTATACCGGCTTTTGGAGCGGGAATTTGTGTTCGTTCTGTTCTCGTTTGACGACGAGCACGGCGCTCACCACTTGATGTGTTGCCGATATGTATAGCAACATGGGTTCGCCTGCGTTTGGTGCAGCCAGGATTGGATTGCTTGCTAGGAGGGTTTTTATTTCCTCCAGTCCGGCAGTCGCCGAGTCTGTTCATTCGAAGTTATCTGTGCGCCGTAAGAGGCGATAGAGTGGGAGTGCCTTTTCTCCTAGCCTGGAGATAAAGTGGCTTAGTGCTGCCACGCATCCTGCCAGTTTTTGGACCTGTTTGAGGTCTGTTGGTGTAGCTGTGACAGAGCTCGGATTTTAGCCGGATTTGCTTCGATTCCTCTATTGGAAACTATGAAGCCCAACAGTTTTCCAGCGGGGACGCTGAAAACGCACTTCTCCAGGTTGAGCTTAATGTCATATGCCCGGAGGTTGTCAAATGTGAGACGTAAGTCGTCTATTAGTGTTTCGACGTGCCTAGTCTTAATTGCGACGTCATCAACGTAAGATTCTACCGTTTTGCCGATCTGTTTCTCTAGGCATGTTTGGATCATGCGTTGGTATGTCACGCCGGCGTTCTTGAGCCCGAAGGGCATAGTATTGAAGCAGAATGGCCCATATGGGGTAATAAATGCTGTTGCAGCTTGACCGGATTCCTTCATTTTGATTTGATGGTATCCAGAATATGCATCGAGGAAACACAGTGAGTCATGTCCTGCGGTGGCGTCAATGATTCGAACAATGCGGGGAAGGGGGAAAGGATCCTTAGGGCAAGCCTTGTTGAGATCCTTGAAATCGACACACAGGCGCCAGGATTTATCTTTCTTTGGTACCATCACCAGGTTTGCCAGCCAGTCCGGATGCTTGATTTCTCTAATGAATCCGGCCTCGATGAGCTTGGCCAGCTCCTCCCCCATGGCTTGTCGCTTGGGTTCGGAAAAGCGCCGCAGTGTTTCCTTGACTGGTTTAAATCCTTTTAATATGTTGAGGCTATGTTCGGCCAACTTGCGTGGGATCCCTAGCATATCTGAAGGGTGCCAGGCAAATATGTCCCAGTTTTCACGCAGGAACCTCATAGTGCGGCGTCAACTGTTGGTGTCAGTTGAGCTCCGATAGATGCTGTCTTCTTGGGGTCCGTTGGGTGGACCGGGAATTTGACGATTTCTTCTGCTGGTTTGAATGAGGTGGATTTGGGGCGTTTGTCGAGGATCACGTCGTCCTTGTCCACTGTGGAGCGTAGTGTAGTTAATTATTCGGCCGCGAGGGCTTCGGATAGCGCTTCTAGGGCCAGGGATGCGGTTTTGTTTTCAGCGCGGAGTGCTATGTCCGAATCACTGACGAGAGTGATTATACCGTTTGGTCCGGGCATTTTGAGCTTCATATATCCGTAGTGAGGTATAGCTTGGAAGCGTGTGAAAGCTTCCCGCCCCAATAGGGCGTGATATCCGCTGCTGAAAGGGGCCACTTGGAAGGTTATTTCTTCGGACCGATAGTTCTCCGGCGTGCCGAATACCACGTCAAGTGTAATTTTGCCCGTGCACCGCGCCTCCCGACTAGGAATAATTCCTCGGAAGGTTGTGTTACTTTGTTTGATGCGGCTCCTGTCTATTTCCATTTTATGGAGTGTGTCCTCATAAATGAGATTTAGTCCGTTGCCACCGTCCATGAGGACCTTGGTGAGTCGAAACCCATCCATGATGGGGCTGAGGACTAACGCGGCTAGTGCTTGTACTATTCTGTACTTTGGTTCGTCACCGGCGTTAAATGTTATAGCCGTGTCATTCCATGGGTTTATTACAGCAATTTGGCATACTTCGTTGAGCTCGCGAAGTGCCCTTTTGCGCTTGTTATTTGAAGCGAATGTCTCGAAGACTGTCAATACTCTTGGGTCGTCATCTTATGGGGGTACTGTTCCGGGGCGTCCTTTGTAAGGATGTCCTCGCCGCTCTTGGCTACCTGACGTAGTATCCAACATGCTCTAAGGCTGTGGGTTGCCATGGTATCTATTGTTGCATGTATTTTGCATGGCCCATCGAGGCATCCCTCCAGAACGGTGCCGTGCCGTATGGTGGCTTTGTGTTTTTTGACTATTGGACTGGGTGTGCCACGAGGGTATGCCCTTTTCGCTTGTAGGGGGAGTTGGGTTGGGGCTGGTGGTTCCCAGCGAGCAATACTTTTGTACTATGGTTGGTAAGTCAACAAATTTCAGTATGCGGCGGCGATTGATGGCGTTGAGGATACCTTTGTCCGCGCAGTTGTTGCGGAATGCCGCTATCACGTTTTCGTCGCGATAATCTTTTACCTTATTTTTGACAAGGAGGAATCTGGCCCAGAAGTGGTGGACCATTTCCTGAGACTTTTGTTTGATGCTCATGAGAGCGTCTATGTCCGGGTGGGTGGGTGGAGCGAAATCCGAACCCTGACCCAATTTTGGATCCGGAGTTTGAAGATCTACCAGACCTGGCAGTTCGGGCTCTGGGATATCGACTGATTATTTAGGCTCATCGTCCGACTCCATGTTCGGGGGACGGGACACGTCTTTCGGCTGGAGAATATCCAGCCCTTCAAGATCAGAGATCCGAACATAGTTCGTCTTCAATATAGTAGAAGAGTTGCTCCACTCGTCGACTACCGCTATCTGATGGGTGATTGGCGGAGTTTTGATTTCTCTCTGGTCGGGTTTAAGCCCAACCCGATCATAGTCTGTAGCGACCCCCAAGGCGGCCATGCGATCCAGGAGTTCGTTTAACGACGACAACTCCATTGGATCCATGGGGGCGGAGAATTCGGGATCGACGCGGAGGCGATTTTCTATGACTTGACAGGTCATCGTCGGCTTAAGGGCCGACTCGGCGGTCATGACGAATCCGCCCAGCCAGAGAGTTTGGCCTCGGGCCAGGACTCCTTCGGAGATGATATTATCCTTGAAAACAAGGCGAGCCATCAATCCTCTTGGCGACGGCACAGCAAAACTCTCAATGAAAGCACTAATGTCGGTGTCAAAACTGGCGGATCTCGGGTAGGGGGTCCCGAACTGTGCGTCTAGGATCGATGGTAACAGGAGACGGGGGACACGATGTTTTCCCAGGTTCGGGCCCTCTCTATGGAGGTAATACCCTACTTTCTGCTTGATTGATCTTGATGAATATGAGTATTACAAGAGTTGATCTACCACGAGATCGTAATGGCTAAACCCTAAAAGTCTAGCCTATGGGAATATGGTAATGAGTATATATGGTGTCCTTTCCGGACTATCCCCTTTGGTTTATATAGACACCGAGGAGATCTAGGGTTTACATGGAGTCGGTTACATAAGAAGGAATCTTCATAGTTGGTCGCCAAGCTTGCCCTCCACGCCAAGTAGAGTCCAATCCGGACACAGTGCAGTCTTCGGTCTTCACGTCTTCACAGCCCATCAGTTCGGCCCATGGATAACAGGCCGGACGCCCAAGGACCCCTTAGTCCAGGACTCCCTCACCCGCGCTCCCAGCACCACTACGACAAGACCGTGCGCCGCCTGCGGTGGTGGTGCGCGGGCATCAAGGGCAGGCCCCACATCAGCAAAGGGTCCTGGTGGCCACCGCGGGCTGCCGCGCCTTCACTCCTGAGCTGCGTAGTGTCGCATGGCCGGGCAAGTTCAAGCCAGACCTTCCTCCATGCTACGACGGCACCCCCGACCCCGCGGAGTTCCTGCAGCTCTACGAGCTGAGCATCGAGGCAGCCAACGGCGACCAAAAAGTCATGGTGAACTGGTTCCCCATGGCTCTCAAGGATGGCGCAGCTCATGGCTCCTGAACCTGCCTCCAGGCTCTATCTCCTCCTGGAACGAGATGCGTGACCGCTTCGTCGCCAACTTCCAGGGCACTCGCGACCGCCCTCCGACCGCGGGTGACCTGCGCCGTGTCAAGCAGCAGCCAGGGGAGACCCTCGAGAAGTACATCCAGCCTTTCAACAACGTTCGCCTCAAGATCCCCAAGGTGACGGACGAGGCCATCATCTCCGCGTTTTCTGATGGCGTCCGTGACATCAAGATGATGGAGGAGCTCACCATCCATGAGGAGCTGTGCACGTCCCTGGAATTGTTCAACCTGGCGACCAAGTGCGCGAGGGCTGAGGAAGGGCGCCTTTCCCTCCTCGAGCTCCCAGCTGCCGACCTGGAGGAGAAGAAAGCCAAGGTCAAGGATGTGAAGTGTAAGGGAGTGGCCGTACTTGCGGCGGTGCCAGACACGAAGTGCGGCCGCGACTCATCCAAGAGCAGCCGGCCGTTCTGTGCCTTCCACAACATTCACATCCACAACACTAACGACTGTCAAGAGCTCAGGTCCATTCGAGATAGATGCCTCGAGCGCAACGACCGGGACTACGACCGAGGAGGAGGACGTGGCGGAGGATGCTGGGACGACTGTGGCCCTCGTCAGTTGTGGCGTGACCGGCCTCGTGAGGACCGCTGGCAGGACCAGCCTCGCGAGGGCGCCTGGAGGAATCAGCCTCGCGAGGACCGTCCTCAGGGCAATACTGGGCTTCCTCCGCTACCGCCACCACCAAGAAGAACGACGACCACCATCAGGACGAGGGGCTGGGGGCTTCCAGGAGCCGCGGGCTATCGCCTGTATCCTGGGCGGAGCTCAAGCCCCAGCCTCTCAGCGAATCTTCAAGCAGTTTGTTCGTCAGGTGAACGCAGTCCTCCCCAGGCTCGAGGCCACACGCCCGCTTAGGTGGTCCAAGTGCGCCATCACTTTCAGTTCGGCAGATCAGCTCAAGTGCGCGGCCACCGCTGGCGCTCTCCCAATGCTTTGCTCACCCGTCATCAGCAACGTGCAAGTTATGAAGACACTCATCAACGGCGGCGCAGGGCTCAACGTCCTATCCGTCGAGACATTCGACAGCCTTCAAGTGCCCTATGTTCAGCTTCAGCCTACCAAGCCCTTCTCAGGAGTGACCAACGGTTCCACCACGCCGATAGGGCAGGTCCGCCTCCTTGTCACCTTCGGACAGCGCAACAACTACCGCACCAAGCTCATTGACTTCGACGTCTCCCACATCCGTCTGTCGTACAATGCCATCCTCGGGTACCCGGCCCTGGCCAAGTTCATGGCAGTGACACACCATGGCTACAACGTCCTCAAGATGCCAGGAAGCGGCGGGATCATCACAGTCCCCTGCGAGGAGAGAGATGCGGTGTGCTCCCTCGAGCGCGCCTTCCAAGCAGCGTCAATCGAAGACCCCGATAGCAATGCAGCACAGTACCCTCCTGAGGTCGTCCCCAAGAAGAAGCAGCTACTCCGCACTGGGCCTCTGGAGAGCGGCGCCGCAAGTGGAGCCACGTCAGGATCAGTGCCCGCACCTAGGGCGCCTCCCTCCCTCGCATAGGAAGGCGCGCCTGGCGCCCTCCTCGGGCAGGGCTCAGGGGCTCTCTTCTGGAGGGCCACAGACCTTGCCAACATCACGAGGGAGGCGTTCGGGCACAACATGGAGGCGTGCTTCGCAGCACGTTTCCCTCAGGAGGACACCGGGCGAGGAGCGCCCGACGCTCAGGAGTTCATCACCAAGACCACTCAGGAACTGCAGGATGCAAGAGCCATGCACGGTGATCGCCGCTCACCTGGCGCAGCTCCCCATCCGGGCGAGGAGGGCGGGCTGCGCGTCTGCATCGATGTCCCAGGGCCCAACAGGGCCGCGTCTCCGGAGCTTTTCTGGCCTTCACGCGTGGGACGTGCGAGGGCCCGCCTCACAACTACGTTCGCATGCCCCTCGGCCTGCCGAGCATGGCGACCGCCTTCCAGCGCAGCCTGCGGAGCATCCTGACAGCTCAGGAGACCAGGCACCATGCCGTCCTGGCGGAGATGGAGACGGTCCTCAAGGAACCACCGGGACTCCAGAGCCTCCTGAGGCTCAAGGCCTCGGTGGCTCGTGAGGAGCAGCCCCTTCGCTACGCATCTTCAGCTGCCCCAACATTCCTTCGACAACAGAACCAGGTGACATTTTCCAAGTTTATTTAGCTGGGAGCGCCCCTCGGGCTGCATCATTCCCAGGCCGCGTGGGTTCGTCCCTGTGGCATGTATCCCTTTACATCTTTAGCTTACTTTGCTGGGGGCGACCCTCGGGATGCATCATCCCCAAGCCACTCGGGCCTGACCCAGTGGCGTGTATCGTTCCTGCATTTACCTAAGCTAGTCTGCTTTTCATGCTTAGCCTATCTGTGATTATCACCTGCTTGATCGTCACCTACCACAGGAGCTGTTCACACTGGCACGGCGCTTGTGCTTGGGTCCGTCCCTGCAATGTCGATAAATCTGAGCGGTCGAGCTCTGGTCCGCGGCACGCCCCACGCGCGTCACCTCACCAGGCCCTCGGTGTCTTCATTCTCTTATGGAGCGACCAGGGACCGACCGGCAATCATAATGGCAATCTGTGCCCCTCCTCGCGCTAACTTGCAGGAACCTCCCAAGGGCAACGGCAGGCAGTACCGCGGGCTCCTTCTTCTCCCATGCGATTCGCTTGCGCGTTCAAAGGGGGGCTCCTGAGCATCGTGACTCAGGAGCTCCTACTGGCTCTCCAGCCCTCACCCCCTGGCCTTGACCACGGCATCGCGACCTGGCATACCAGCGGCGGCTGAGCTCACTCGAGGGCTGGGACCTGAGGACGTAGAGCCCAAAGGAGAGCATGGAGAGGAAGGGAAGCACGCACGAGCCTAACCTAGCCGCGCCACGGCCACCAGCGCACAAGTCTGGTGGAACGCAAGGAAACGACTCCCGACTGCCAAGATAAGTTTCGCGCTCTGACCAACTGATCGCTACGACACGGGATCCTCACTTGCTGCAGCTCCTGCCACGGCAACATCGCCTCCCTTTCTTACCTCTCGATGGTCACTTGCGCGCTAAAGGGGTTCTCCTGAACATCGATTCTCAGGAACTCTTACTGGAACTCGGGCCGCTCACCTCCTGGCCTTGACCACGGCATCGCGACCTGGCATACCAACAACGGCTGCAGCCTGCCTGGGGACCGGGACCTGTCAGCGTAGAGCACCAAGCCGTCGTGAGGGTAGAAAGGGGAGACTGAGCCGAATCCGGACGCGCACTCGCACAGTTTCATAATAAGGATGTGTAGTTTACTTTCTTTGTGAACCGACTCTGTACAACCCTAGGCCCCTACGGTGTCTATATAAACCAGAGGGTTTAGTCCATAGAGGCTAAGACAAATCATACAGGCTAGACATCTAGGGTTTAGCCATTACGATCTCGAGGTAGATCAACTCTTGTAACCCCTATACTCGTCAAAGTCAATCAAGAAGGAAGTAGGGTATTACCTCCATTAAGAGAGCTCGAACCTGGGTAAACATCGTGTCCCCTGCCTCCTGTTACCTTCGATCCTCGGACGCACAGTTCGGGACCCCCTACCCGAGATCGGCCAGTTTTGACACCAACACTAGCCTTTCCCTGTACTAAGTGGGATTACTAATTGTGCATCCAAAATTCTTAAACCCGGGTTTGCCTTATGAGTCCACCATACCTACCTATATGGAGTATTTACATGCTGTTCTAAGTAAATTTGGATGTTCCATCTCTAATTTTCAAAATGAATTTCCTCTTTGTGTGCCCATACCGCTCATGAAGCAGCAGAGGGTGGCAAATATTTTTCCATGCTAGATGTGTTATTCTCAAGATGAGTGTTTGTTCACTTGTCATTGCACGAGAGTACAACGGTAATAGGGATGCCTAGTCCCGAAATGAAAAAAAAGTTTACTTTATGTTGTCAAATAATAAATTCCTGGAAAGTGTTGTATGGACGGTACCCGTGGATACAGCTAGCCTTGGAGTGTCAAAGTATGCTGGAAAAAGGAATAAACTTTATTTTTTGTTTGGGAACCGCCTATGATGTATCTAGCATGGAAAGTATTGGGAACTACACGGTCGTTTTCATTGACGGGAAAAGTATGCCTCCCAAAATATTTTTATCTCTCAATTTAAGCTTTGAGCTCTGGCACCTCTACAAATCTCTGCTTCCCACTGCGAAGGGCCTATATATTTACTTTTATGCAATTTTTATTTTTATTTGAGTCTCCATCTTCTCTTATAAAGCACCAACTGAGGAGCACTATGATCATACTTGAGCATTGGATGTAGCTAATATTCGAGTTTGTTTCGTGAATGGATCAATGATTGAGCATGATGGGCTAGGGATAACTTTGTTTAGTGTTGATATTTCGAAAGACATGGTTGCTTGTTGATATGCTTGAGTAGTGAAGTCTTGATGTCAAAACTAGACTATTGCTTTCAACCATCTAAAAGTCCAAATTCCCATGCTACAAAAGAAAAGAATATGTGATGAACATGTTGGACAACATTCCACATCAAAAATTCTGTATTTATCATTTACCTAGTCGAGGACAAGTAGGAATTAATCTTGGGGATGCTGATACGTCCCCAGGGTGTCTGTAATTTTTGCTTGTTCCATGTTGTTATATTATGAATCTTGGATGTTTTATATTTATTTGATGGCAACTTTGTATCATTTTTTGGGACTAACCTATTGACATAGTAAAAAGTGTCAGTTGTTGTTTTTTGCTTGTTTTTTACTTTGCAGAATATCCCTACCAAACAGAGGCCAAACGCACCGAAACATTCTGGAGATTTTTTTGGACCAGAAGACAACTTGGGAGCCAAGGAAGCACCTCAGGGGAGGCCCGTGGGGCCCACAAGATACCACGACATGCCAGAGGCCCCTGGCGCGCCCTGATGGGTTCTAGGGCCCACGGGGGTCTCCTCCACTACCTCTCAGTGGTATAAATACCCAAATGTTCCAGAAACCCTAGGGAGTCGATGAAACACAATTCAAGCTGCCGCAAGTTCCAGAACCATGAGATCCAATCTAGAGTCCTATTCCAGCACTGTGCTAGAGGGGAACACGATCATAGAGGGGTTCATCATCCTCATTGGTGCTCCCCCGATGATGCGAGAGTAGTTCACCATAGACCTATGGGTCCGTAGGAAGTAGCTAGATGGCTTCTTCTCTCTCTTTGATTATCAATACAATGGTCTCGGGGATATCTATTTGATGTAATGACTTTTTGCGGTGTTTTGTTGGGATCCAGTGAAGTTCGAGTTGACGATAGATTTTTATCCATGAATATTATTTTAGTTTTCTTCTCTTATATGAATGGTCTTTATAGCCTCGTATTTCTTCTTCAAATCTTTGGTTTAGTTAGGCCAACTAGATTGATTTTTCTTGCAATGGGAAGAGGTGCTTTGTGATGGGTTTGATCTTGTGGTTTCCGCACCTAGTGACAGAAGGGGTAGCGAGGCACACATTTATCGTTGCTATTAAGGATAAAGAGATGGGATCTATTCCTACATGAATAGATATTGTCTACATCATGTCATTGTTTTATTGCATTACTCTGTTTCTCCATGAACTTAATACACTAGCTGCATGCTGGATATCGGTCGATGTGTGGAGTAATAGTAGTAGATGCAGGCAGGAGTCGGTCTACTAATCTTGGACGTGATGCCTATATATATGATCATTGCCTTGGATATCTTCATAATTATTTGTTCTTCTATCAATTGCCCAACACTAATTTGTTTACTCACTGTGTGCTATTTTCTCGAGAGAAGCCACTAGTGAAATCTATGGTCCTCGGGTCTATCTTTTATCATATTTGCTTTCTAATCTATTTTTTGCTGTATTTAATTTCAGATATATTATTCCAATAACCCAAAAATACCTTGCTACACTTTTTTATTAATTATTTTATTTTGCATTTTATCCAGATCTATGTACCCAAACTCATACAAATTTATCTAACTTTTTACCGAGGAGGGACTGACAACCCCTCTTACGCGCCAGGTTGCAAGTATTTGTTCTTTGTGTGCAGGTAGCATTTACATAGTATTTCTTAGCTCTCCTACTGGATTGATACCTTGTTTTCACAACTGAGGGGAATACTTACCGTGGCTGTGCTGCATCATACCTTCCTCTTTGGGGAAATACCGACGCAGGAATTTCTGGCGCCGTTGCCGGGGAGACATGATCAACATCTATCAAGTTCCAAATCACAAATCTCATCTCCTTGCAATTTACATTATTAGCCATTTGGTAAAAAAATTCCTTTTTATTCGCCCTCATTTTCGTTCGCCTTTTTCTCATCATATCTCTTGTTTGCTTGAACTTATCAACATGAGTGACTTTGGTATGGCAGAAACCAATGATGGCCAGACTCCAAAAATTGGACGATCTGGCAATCTAGATGCTAAAAGTTTTTTATTGGGGCAAGGGAACATTATAGGACACTATACTATCCAAGAATTCTTCAATTGTGTCAGAACTTTGACTTGTGATGATGCTCCTATACTTAAAAGAACTAAAACTTATGCAGAAGCTATTTCAACACTAGTTCTAAAACTTGAGAATAGATTTATCCGAACTCATCCTACTTGCAAAGAATGTTTTATGAGTTACCAGTTATAAAGGATCCAAAAGCTAAAAAAGTTAGATACCCTTGTTCTCATGAATGAATTTGATCACATAGTACGGGAAGCTAGGGAAATTTTTAATTTTTATGGCATGAACCGTGAAAAACCGGTAATAGATGGGATCCTTTATAATATTGACTATATTTTAAGACATTTGCTTGGAAATAATCAAATTTTTTATGGGAACCTTAAAAAGGAAATCCCATTTTTAGATGTGATCCAACAAGTTTTTAATGATGTTAATCAACAATACTCTTGGATTGTAGCCGGGAATCAAAGGGGATACAAAGATGGACAACTTGATAATGCTAAAATTTCTATGGATAATGTGTTTCAAGTTATATTTGCAAAATCTCCTGACAAAAACACATCTATGAAAACTAAAGATGACAATACTTGAATCTATGCATTATGCCTAGCTAGGGGCATAAAACGATAGCGCTTGTTGGGAGGCAACCCAATAAAAAAAATTATTTTTACCTCTTTCTTTCTGCTCTTGGGTGTTTGCACAATTATGCTACAGTTATGATTGTGTTTTCTATGTTTTATTTACTATTTGTGCGAAGTAAAGCCCTTCGGATAGCTTTCGGTGATAGTCAATTTGATCTTATTGAAAAACAGAAACTTTTGCGTCTAGTAACAGAATTGTTAAATTCACATAAGTGACTAAGAATTCTGATTTTTTTACACAAGATTGATATACAAATTGCGTATGCTTTCCCAAGTTTTCAGAATTTTTGGAGTTACATAAGTATGGTTCGAGTCCGGATTACTACAGACTGTTTTGTTTTTGAAAGATCCTGTTATCTTTCCATTGTGTGCTTATTTTGATGAATCTATGAACTGTATTGGGGTATTTTGATGAATCTATGAACTGTATTGGGGGGTATAAGCCATGGAAAAGTTATAATACACTAGGTATAATGCAGTAATAAAATATGAATGGATTTACAACCATACTTAGATTGGTGATTTACTTTATTATACTAACGGAGCCCACGGGGGTCTCCTCCATTGCCTCTTAGCTCTATAAATACCCGATTGTTCCAAAAAACCTAGGGGAGTCGACGAAGCACAATTCCAGCCACCGCAAGTTCCAGACGCACAAGATCCAATCTAGAGCCCTATTCCGGCACTCTGCCGGAGGGGAACACGATCATGGAGGGGTTCATCATGCTCATTGGAGCTCCTCCGAAGATGCGTGAGTAGTTCACCATAGACCTATGGGTCCGTAGGAAGTAGCTAGATGGCTTCTTCTCTATCTTTGATTATTAATATAATGGTCTCGGGGAGATCTCTTTGATGTAATGGCTTTTTTCGGTGTGTTTGTTGGGATCCGATGAAGTTCGAGTTGATGATCAGATTTTTATCGATGAATATTATTTTAATTTTCTTCTCTTATATGCATGATCTTTATAGCCTCGTATTTCTTCTTAGAATCTTTGGTTTATTAGGCCAACTAGATTGATTTTTCTTGCAACGGGAAGAGGTGCTTTGTGATGGGTTCGATCTTGCGGTTTCCTCACCTAGTGACAGAAGGGGTAGCGAGGCACGCATTTATCGTTGTTGTTAAGGATAAAAAGATGGGATCTATTCGTACATGAATAGATCTTGTCTACATCATGTCATTGTTCTTATTGCATTACTCCGTTTTTCCTTCAACTAAATACACTAGATGCATGCTGGATAGCGATCGATGTGTGGAGTAATAGTAGTAGATGCGGGCAGGAGTCGGTCTACTAATCTTGGACATGATGCCTATATATATGATCATTGCCTTGGATATCTTCATAATAATTTGTTCTTCTATCAATTGCCCAACAGTAATTTGTTTACCCACCATGTGCTATTTTCTCCAGAGAAGCCACTAGTGAAATGTACGGCCCCTGGGTCTATCTTTTCTGATATGTGCTTTCCGATCTATTTTTTTGCCGTATTTATTTTCAGATCTATTATTCAACAAACCCAAAAATACCTTGCTAAACTTTTTTATTTAATTAATTTATTTTGTGTTTTATCCAGATCTATTTACCCAAACTCATACAAATTTATCTATGTTTTTACCGAGGAGGGATTGACAACCCCTCTTATGCGTCAGGTTGCAAGTATTTGTTCTTTCTGTGTAGGTACCATTTACATAGTATTCTTGGCTCTTCTACTGGATTGATACCTTGGGTTTCACAACCGAGGGGAATACTTACCGTAGATGTGTTGCATCATCCCTTCCTCTTTGGGGAAATACCGACGCATTCTCTAGCCACGTCAAAGGAATTTCTGGCGCCGTTGTGAGGGAGACATCATCAACATCTATCAGGTTCCTAATCACAAATCTCATCACCATGCAATTTACATTATTTGCCATTTGCCTCTCATTTTCATCTCCCCCACTTCACCAAAAAATGCCTTTTTATTCGCTGTCGGGGCTCAGGGACGACACCTATGGGATCACGGGGAATCTCTACTACGGTTGGCGGGGCGTGGGGCTGCGCAAAGAGTGGGTCGAGAAGATCAACACGGGGGAATTTTTACCCAGGCTCGGGCCGCAGACGATGCGTAAAACCGTAGTCCTGCTTTGTGTGTATTTAGTGTTCTTGAGTTCTTGAACTAGCTGTAGTGCATGCCCAATCCAAAAAGTCCGAATCCTCTCCCAGTACACCTCGGGCCTCCTTTTATATGCCAAAGGGGTTACCACAGTGACACACAGGAGGTGGAAAGTGTCTACAGTGTACAAGTTTATCTCCTGACAACGTAGGACAAACGCATTTAATGCGCTGCCGAAGTGCCCTCTTGCCTTATCGGGGACGGCAAAGAAGCTCGTCCCATCCATCGCCGCCTCGCCTTGCTTCGACGCGCGTCTAGGGTGACGAGGCATGCAGCGCCATGCTGGCTGGCTGGCTGCTGAGCTGGTGTGATGGCAAGGTCTTCAAGAAGATCTGCATGCCACCACGCAGGTGCTTGGCTAGTTGGCCTAGAAGCAGCATGCTGCCATGCAGGCGCTTGCCTAGTTGGCGGGCTAGCCGCCATGCCGGAACGGGTACGGGGTAGCGAAACTCTGGCGAGTGCGGGCCTGGCCTCGGCCTCGCAGACGTCCCCGGCAAGGGCCTTGCCAGGGTCCCGACAAGGGTCTTGCTGGGGTCTCGTGGGCGTACCGGGCAAGGGTCTTGCCGGGGGTCTTCGTATTTTGGTTCTCATCTAGTCTTGCAGGCCTCTAGTCTTCACAAAGATCTGCATGCCACCATGCAGGCGCCTCCCGAGCCTTGGTTCTGATGTTGTTGACGGTGCCAGAACTCTTAGGCTCAAGGGTGGCGGTCTTGCGTGTGTTGGGCAAGTTGCCCCGGCAAGGCTCTTGCCGGGGCAGCGTAGGTCACCCCCGGCAAGGCTCTTGCCGGGGGAAAACCCATCTTGTCCCTTTGCTCTTCGCGCCTCTGGCTTCAGCACTGCCCTGGTAGTCTTGTATCTTTGCTTCCTCCGCCCTGCCAAGCGTGGCCGCAGGTGCGGCTACAACTGCCCGTGCATAAGTAAAGGGGTACAGAAAGGCCCCTACTTTTGTACACCGACAGGAGCCCCCAGGCCTGGGCCACACATCAGTGCGAAGCATTGTTGGGCTAGGCCCAGAACAGTGAGCGGGCACGCGTGGTAGAGTTTTAACTGCAGTAAGTCTTTCGCCAGTTGCGCTTCCCCACGACGTGCATTGAGTGCGTTACGTGGGGGTCGTGCGTGGAACGGCTGCAACGTGCTTGTGTCACCTCGCGGTGAATAGTAAAGAGGGGGCCTGCGTCTTCCCCATAAAAAAAGCCGCAGGGGCGCGGCTCATTTACTAAGTGGACTCGGGTCATGGCCATCATGGCGCCCGCGCCCTACGATCATGGGGCGGGAAACGACCGTTCCACCTTCCTCTGGAGTCCTGGCTCGCCCGCCACGTGTCCTCCATGCCTCGGGGAGGGTAGATGGCGGACACGGAGGGCACGGGCTTTAATCCCGAGGCAGGAGGCCGGGCGCCACTGATTGGAACAGCGGGTCGGTCCTGACTCCTTGCGCCCCTGGCGGCTGGATTGGTCGATTGGGGCGGCCACCCTCAGGTTGGGGGCCGAGCCCGGGCCGAGCCCCTCTATAAAGAGGGGAGAGGGACGACGTCTTTCTGCATTCGTCTCATCCTCGCCTGGTCTCTTTCTTCCCTTTTTCATGGCGAATGGACGCGCCGGTGCTCCAGTAGCGGCGACGAGAGCCTCTACTCGACAGCGTGTCCTCCCTCCTCCGGAGCCCGTGGCAGCTGAGCCTGTTGCGAGAGGAGGAGGAGGAAGGGGGCAAGGCCGGGGTCGTCGTGGTGCTCGGGGGAGAGGAGGACGGGGCGGTGAACCAGCCGCGCCTCCGGCAGCGGCTCCTCCCCCAATAGAGGGCCATGTCAGAGACCAGCCCTGCGAGTTCTTCATCAGGTTGTACAAGCCGGTGTGCGGTCACCTCCGCCTCCCCACTCCGTTTGCTCAGGTAATGGAGCTTGACCCGCCGCAGGCTTTGAAGCTGCATACGAGGGGCTGCGGGAATTGTAGCATGCAGGTCGACGTCGAATTCCCTGCTCCTCATGTCATGTATCTCCGCCGTGGGTGGAAAACCTTCGCCCGCGCCCATGACCTGTCGGAGGGGCTCGTCCTCCACTTCAAATTGATGGAGAACGTCCTGCTCTCGGTCAAGGTCTTCAGGCACTTGGGAACTCGCCTAAGGTGTTGCGCGGAGAGCTCCACCGACGACGAAACCTCCTCCTCGGGCGAGAGTGGCGAGGACGACAGCGACGACGAGGGCGTCAAGTGGGAGGATGCTGACTCCGACTCCAGCTGACCGTCGGCGGCAGCTCCTTCATCTGCGTCGCCCCCTCCCTCGGACACGCTCCTTGCCGAGGGTCGTCCCCGTCAAGCTCTCCATCGACGCATTCCCCATTGCCCCTTCTTTGCCTTCATCTGTCGCATCTGGGACGAAAGGGGCAAGAACGGGGATCACAGGGCACTTATCTTTCTTTTAAACTTGTAGGCATTTGCCGAACTTTTTCATTTCTATGTAATGTAATCTCTCGAGCCCATGCCTATGTTTTGCAACATCCGTACTTGTATCAGCATGTTAATGAAAAAAACTAGCCTTGCCGGGAACCCGTGCACGCGTATGTTCGTGCAGAGGCAAAACGCCTCCTTAATGTAAATAAACGGGTTCTCCCGGCAAGCCGTCCCGCCGGTGCCTTCTGTGCCTGCCGGAGAATCACATCTGCCAGGTCATAGACAAAGGGTCCAGCCCCCCGCCCATCTCCTTTTAGCAAGGGCTACTACGACCACTCCGACCAAAGCAGCATTCGGGCTAGGAATGGGAGCACCCGATTTTCAAAAGAGAGTGGCGAGGTTTTCTAACGCACAAGTTACATGTTGCGAACATGGATGGGCAAGAGGTAAACTTTATCTGTTTGGTTTGCGGGGGGTCGCCGTGCCGGGCGGTCTTCTCAACTTCTTGCCGGATCCGGGTCCTTGGCGGGATCGAGCGCCCTTGTCGGAGCTGGAAGAAGAGAGGGCAAGAGCAAGGAACCTTGGCGGTCCCCTAACATTTATTGGAATCAAAAAGCAGTACGATATCCTGGACAAGCATGCATATACGTATACACGTAAACATGGAAATCAACAGGAAACTATACATACTAAGGGATTTCTCTCCCTGAGTGCGCACATGGTCTGTGCCTGGCTCTGTACGTAGGGTTACATGCCTTGCCAGCAAGGCTAGTACAAAAGGGGGTTGCCGGGGCTCCCGGCAACCGTGCCTTAGGGGTAAAACTTGCGAAGATGTTCGATATTCTAGGAATTGCTCACCGGAATGCCATCTTCGGTCTCCAGGCGGACTACGCCAGGCCTGGTGACTCGTATTACCCGATAAGGGCCTTCCCACTTTGGCGTCAACTTGTTTGAATTCTTGGCGGATTGGATTCACCGACGAACAAGGTCGCCTTCCTCAAGGCTTCGGGCGTGAACCTTGCAGCCATGATAGGGGCGCAAGGCTTGCTGGTAGCGAGCGGCTCGCACAGCAGCCTAAAGACGATCTTCCTCAAGGAGCGTCGCATCATCTTGGCGCAACTGCTCTTGCTCAAGCTCATCACAAGCGAGCACTCGAGGTGACCCGTATATGAGTTCCGTGGGGAGAACTGCTTCTGCCCCGTATACCAGGGCAAAGGGTGTCTGGCTAGTGGCTCGATTCAGTGTCGTTCTGATCGACCAAAGAACCGTTGGCAATTCATCAATCCAGTGCCTTCTGCACTTGTGTAGCCTATCAAAAGTTCTGGTCTTGAGGCCTCGCAACACTTCTGCGTTCTCCCTCTCAGCTTGGTCGTTACTTCTGGGATGAACAACAGAAGCAGCACAAACCTTGCCACCAAGGTCTTGTATGTATTGCATGAAGGTGTAGCTCGTGAACTGCGTGCCGTTGTCGGTGATGACTCTGTTCGGCACACCAAAATGGAAGACTAGTCCCTTGAAGAACTCGATGGCTGACTGTGTTGTCACCTTCCTCACCGGCTCCACCTCCGGCCACTTTGTGAACTTGTCGATTGCGACGTACAAGTACTCAAAGCCCCCGATAGCACGGGGAAAGGGGCCCAGTATGTCGAGCCCACATACCGAAAATGGCCAGGAGAGAGGGATTCTCTAAAGAGCTTGAGCTGGTTGATGAAGCTTCTTCGAATGGAACTGGCACGCTTCACACTTGGTTACTAGTGTAGTTGCATCCTGGAGAGCGGTGGGCCAGAAGAAACCTTGCCAGAACGCTTTGCCGGCAAGGGCTCTTGACCCTATGTGGGAGCCACACAAGAGTCCATGTATCTCTGCCAACAGCTCCAGTCCATCCTCCCGAGGAATGCACTTCAATTTCGCGCCGTTCGGTCTCCTTATGTATAGGGCATCATCCATAAACTGGTACATGATGGACCGACGGGCTACTTTCTCTGCTTCTTCCGGTTCGTCAAGGAGTTCCCCCGTTTGGAGGAAACATACGGTGTGCTGCTCCCATGCTAGAGCCTGGGGCTCGACGGCAAGGACTGAAGGCTCATCTTCGGCCATAGGGGCAGCTGCCTCTACGGCCAGGGCTTGGGGCCCTGCCGGAGGTTGCTGCCCCTCGGCAAGCTTGGGGCACCCGGCAACGTCCTTGCCGGCGGCTCCTGGGAGCTCAGCGGGAAAGTACTTGCCGGGGCCCGCCTTCCTTCGTTTGTTCTGTCCTACTGACGGCTCAACGAACGGCTAGGTTAATTGAAGCACAAAGGTACCTGGTTCCACAGGCAACTTGAGGGCAGCGCGCTTTGACAAGTCATCGGCAATGCTGTTCTCTGCTCGGGGAACATGCTCTGCTTGTAGACCGTCAAAACGCTCCACCAATTTCCTCACCTCATCCACATAGGCCTCCATCAATGAGCTCTGGTAATCCTTGTTAACTTTCTTGACGACAAGCTGCGAATCACCTCTGATGATGAGCTTCCTGATTCCGAGGTCTGCCGCGATCCTGAGACCGGCAAGCAACCCCTTGTATTCTGCCGTGTTGTTCGTTGATTTTTCCCAGGGAAAGTGCATCTGGACTACATACTTGAGGCGCTCTCCGGTGGGCGCGACGAGTAGCACGCCGGCACCAGCACCTTGCAGTGAGAAAGCTCCATCAAAGTACATAATCCAATTGCGGCATGTCTCCTTGTCAGGAAGGGTAGTCTCTTGAATTTCTTCATCGGGCGTTGCAGTCCATTCTGCTATGAACTCTGCCAAGGCTCGGCTCTTGATCGTTGAAGTACTTCCAAACTTGAGGCCAAAGCTCGACAGCTCCAATTACCTTTCCACAATCCTCCCAATCACATCTGGGTTGTGCAAGATTCCTTGCAGAGGAAGGCGGGTGACGACAGCGATCTCGTGCGCTTAGAAATAGTGACGCAGCTTTCTCGAGGCCATGAGGAGGCCGAAAAGCAGTTTCTGCATACCAGAATACCTTTGACCTAGCCCCCTGTAAGAGGGAACTGACAAAATAGACCGGGTGCTGCACCACCTTCTTCTTCTGTTCAACGTCGCCCATTTGCACAGACTCTGTCTTGCCGGGACCAGGCCCTGCCTGGGGTTCCGCCTTGCCGGTGTCAGACCCTGCCGGGGAGAGCTCTGGCCCATCATCCGACGGCTCCGCTGCCACTGCTGCTTCTTCCTCAAGTTCCCTCTGTGCTACTAGCGCAACACTGACCACTTGATTCGTTGCCACTAGATATAGCAGCAACGGCTCTTGTGGCTTGGGCGCGACTAGTATTGGCATGGAGGAGAGGTACCTCTTCAAATCTTGTAGTGCTGTCTCTACCTCCGGAGTCCATTTCATTGGACCCGCCTTCTTCAAAACTTTGAAGAAGGGGATGGTGCGCTTAGCAGATTTGGAGATGAACCTACTTAGAGCAGCAACACAGCCGGCAAGCCTATGGATGTCTTTAACTCGCTTTGGCGACTCAATCTGCTCAATTGCTTTGATCTTGTCGGGATTTGCTTCGATTCCGCGGTGAGACACAAAGAACCCAAGAAGTTTGCCGGATGGGACGCCGAACACACACTTCTCTGGGTTGAGCTTGAGGCTGATCTTGCGTAGGTTTGCAAATGTTTCCTCTAGATCCTGCACGAGCGTGGCCTTGTCCTTGGTTTTGACTAATATATCATCCATATAGGCTTCCATATTCCTATGTAGGTGGGGCTCAAAACCAATTTGGACTGCTCGTGCAAATGTCGAACCAGCGCTTTTCAACCCAAAAGGCATCCGTGCAAAATAGTACGTACCACATGGGGTGATGAATGCAGTCTTCTCTTCGTCTTCCTTCCTCATGAAGATCTGGTGGTACCCTGAGTAGGCGTCGAGGAATGACAGCAGGTCACACCCGGCAGTGGAATCCACTGTCTGGTCAATGCGTGGCAAAGGGAAATGATCCTTTGGACAGGCCTTATTGATATCTGTGTAGTCAATACACAGCCTCCACTTCCTATTTTCCTTACGCACTACCACTGGATTGGCCAACCACGCGGAGTGGAGCACTCCTATGACCAAGCCAGCCGCCTCCAACTTCCTGATCCCTTGTATGATGAACTCTTGTCGCTCCAAATCTTGCTTTCTGACCTTCTGCTTGACAGACCGTGCACGAGGACAGACAGCAAGGTGGTGCTCAATCACCTCCCTGGGAACGCCGGGGATGTCGGATGCTTGCATGCAAACACATCGACATTCGCCCGCAGGAAGGCGACGAGCGTGCTTTCCTATTTGCTGTCAAGGGTGGAGCTTATGGTAAAAGCTCCCCCCGTGCCATCCTCCTTGACGGGCACCTTCTTGGTTTCTGGTGGGGCCACCTTGGACATCTTTCTCCCGCTGGCGGAGCTCTGTGGCACGTCCTCAATGGTAGCGCGGCACTCCATAGAGGTGCGTTTGCCGGAGGAGGTGCAGGAGTCCTTGCCGGGGTCGGGAGTCTTGCCGGAAGGGGCCTTGCCGGTTTTCTTCCCTCCCCGGGCCTCCACGGCAGGAACAAGTACCTTGGCGGCTGCCGAAGCAACTGCCTCCCGGTAGAGTTGGTCGGCGCAGATGAGCGCGTCCTTCTTGTCGGAGGGGACGGTGATGATGCTCATCGGCCCGGGCATCTTCAACGTATTGTAAGCATAATGTGATGCTCCCATAAACTTGGCCAGCGCTGGGCGGCCGAGGATCCCATTATATGGCAAGGGGATCTTGGCAACATCAAAAATGATCTTCTCCGTCCGATAATTTAGCTCGCCCCCAAATGTGACGGGCAACATGACCTTACCCTTCGGCTGGCTCCTCCCCGGGTTGACCCCTTGAAACGTGTCGGTCTCCTCAAGATCTCCATCGGGGATTTGCAGCCTCTCGATCACAGCGGGCGAGATCAAGTTCAGACCGGCCGCGTCGTCAACTAGCACTTTTGTCAACTTGAGGTTGCGTGTCGTTGGTGAAACCAACAATGGCAAACACCCGACCGCAGTCCTGCGGTCGGGGTGATCCTCGGTGTCAAAAATGATAGGCGTGCTGGACCACTTCAGTGGCCTCTGGGCATCGAACGATGGCTCCGCCGTAGTGACGTCGCGCGCCCACTGCTTCAGTTGGCGGTGAGAGGTGTGCAACGAGGCGGCACCGTCGACGCACATGGCCTCCGTAGCTTTCTGGAACTCATGCTCGCCGGACTCGTCGTCCTTATCATGATCATCATCTTCCTCCTTCTTGTCGCGGCACCGAGCGGGCCTCTCTTGTTGATTATCCTTGTCGCAGCGGCCTCCTCGACTGCCACGCTTCTTGCCGACCCCTCAGCACCATCCTGGCCCTTCTCCTTGTCGCGGCGCTCGTATTCAGCTTTCTGCTTCTCTACAAGCAGCTCAACCTGCCGGCAATTCTGGAGGTCATGGCCTTTGGTGCGGTGGATCTTGCAGTACTGCTTGTCGGAGCCTCCTGGCTTGTCGGCAGCCGCCAAGGCCCGACAGGTGGTGCACCCGGCAACTTCCTTGCCGGGTTCATCAACCTTGGCCTTCTTGGCTGCGCCGGGGTCGCTGGATGCCTCGACGGCAAGCACTGTCTTGCCCTTACGCTTCCTGTTGTGGCGTCGGCCCTTCTTTGCCGGGGGGACAGCGTCTTTGTCCGTTGAGTCGGTTTCCGTGTCGGCATCTTCGCCGGGGTACTTCCTTCCTTCTTCAGCCTGAGCGCACCTCTCGGCCAGAACATACAGCTCGGCTACATCCTTAACCTTGTTCATCGCCAGCTCCTCGCGCATCTTGCGGTTGCGCACATTCTGGTGGAATGCACTGATGACAGCAGCGGGATGAACATCTGGGATGTTGTACTGCACATGGCTGAACCTTTGTATGTACTTGCGCAGGGACTCGCCGTCCTTCTGGGGAATGACATGCAAATCGCTCGCCTGGCCAGGAGCCTGGTGGCCTCCGGTAAAGGCGCCAACAAACTCGTGGCTTAGATCCGACCAAGAAGAGATGGAATATACTGGAAGGTGCATCAACCATGACATGATGTTGGGCTTAGGTGCCAACGGGAAATAATTGGCAAGCACCTTATCGTCGTGAGCCCCAGCAGCTTGCATTGCGACGGTGTAGATGTTGAGGAACTCCGACGGGTGAGTCTTGCCATTGTATCTTTCTCTGACCTCAGGCTTGAACGTGCGGTGGGTGGGCCACTAGAACTGCCGCAGCTCACGGGTAAAGGCTGGACAACCCAACTCGCAAGGCATGTCACCGGTGCCCCGGCGCTGGGCGGTCCATAGTGTGTCCCGCACGCATATCTGACTGATGGCGTGCGTCCTGCCGCCGCTCGATAGTGGTCCGAGCGTCTTCCTGAGCTAGCTCCCGAAGGACTTGACGTTGGTCGCAGCGGGCTCGCGGGTCAGACGACGCCGTAGAAACATTGTCACGGGCGTCGGCCCGGCGAGCCGGCGGCTGCTACCTCTTGAGCACTGCGTTGGTTTTTCCTTGAAGAGGAAAGGGTGATGCAGTAAAGTAGCATAAGTATTTCCCTCAGTTTTTGAGAACCAAGGTATCAATCCAGTAGGAGGCCACGCTCAAGTCCCTCGCACCTACACAAACAAATAAAAACCTCGCAACCAACGCAATAAAGGGGTTGTCAATCCCTTCACGGTCACTTACGAAAGTGAGATCTGATAGATATGATAAGATAATATTTTTGGTATTTTTATAATAAAGATGCAAAGTAAAATAAAAGGCAATAAAAATAGCTAAGTGTTGGAAGATTAATATGATGGAAAATAGACCCGGGGGCCATAGGTTTCACTAGTGGCTTCTCTCAGGAGCATAAGTATTACGGTGGGTGAACAAATTACTGTTGAGCAATTGATAGAATTGAGCATAGTTATGAGAATATCTAGGTATGATCATGTATATAGGCACCACGTCCGTGACAAGTAGACCGACTCCTGCCTGCATCTACTACTATTACTCCACACATCGACCGCTATCCAGCATGCATCTAGAGTATTAAGTTCAAAAGAACAGAGTAACACTTTAAGTAAGATGACATGATGTAGAGGGATAAACTCATGCAATATGATATAAACCCCATCTTGTTATCCTCGATGGCAACAATACAATACATGCCTTGCTGCCCCTGCTGTCACTGGGAAAGGACACCGCAAGATTGAACCCAAAGCTAAGCACTTCTCCTATTGCAAGAAAGATCAATCTAGTAGGCCAAACCAAACTGATAATTCGAAGAGACTTGCAAACATAACCAATCATACATAAAAGAATTCATAGGAGATTCAAATATTGTTCATAGATAAACTTGATCATAAACCCACAATTCATCGGTCTCAACAAACACACCGCAAAAGAAGATTACATCGAATAGATCTCCACAAGAATCGTGGAGAACTTTGTATTGAGATCCAAAAAGATAGAAGAAGCCATCTAGCTAATAACTATGGACCCGAACGTCTGAGGTAAACTACTCACACATCATCGGAGAGGCTATGGTGTTGATGTAGAAGCCCTCCGTGATCAATGCCCCCTCCGCCAGGACGCCGGAAAAGGCCCCAAGATGGGATCTCACGGGTATAGAAGGTTGCGGCGGTGGAATTAGGTTTTCATGGATGCTTCTGTTGGTTTGGGGGTACGTAGGTATATATAGGAGGAAGAAGTACATCGGTGGAGCAACGTGGGCCCCACGAGGGTGGAGGGTGTGCCCAGGGGGTAGGCGCGCCCCCTGCCTTGTGCTCTCCTGGTTGATTTCTTGACGTAGACTCCAAGTCCTCTGGATCACGTTTGTTCCGAAAATCACGTTCCCGAAGGTTTCATTCCGTTTGGACTCCGTTTGATATTCTTTTTCTGCGAAACTCTGAAATAGGCAAAAAAACAGCAATTTGGGCTGGGCCTCCGGTTAATAGGTTAGTCCAAAAAATAATATAAAAGTTATAACAAAGCCCATTAATCATCCAAAATAGAATATAATATAGCATGAAGCAATCAAAAATTATAGATACGTTGGAGACATATCAAGCATCCCCAAGCTTAATTCCTGCTCGTCCTCGAGTAGGTAAATGATAAAAACAGAATTTTTGATGCGGAATGCTACTTGGCATAATTTTTTAATGTAACCCTCTTAATTGTGGTATGAATATTCAGATCCGAAAGATTCAAGATAAAAGTTTAATATTGACATAAAAGCAATAATACTTCAAGCATACTAACTAAGCAATTATGTCTTCTCAAAATAACATGGCCAAAGAAAGTTCATCCCTACAAAACCATATAGTTTAGTCATGCTCCATTTTCGTCACACAAGAATGTTCTCATCATGCAAAACCCCGATGACAAGCCAAGCAATTGTTTCATACTTTAGTAATCTCAAACTTTTTCAACCTTCACGCAATACATGAGCGTGAGCCATGGATATAGCACTATGGGTGGAATAGAATATAATGATGGGGGTTATGTGGGGAAGACAAAAAAGGAGAAAGTCTCACATCAACACAGCTAATCAACGGGCTATGGAGATGCCCATCGATTGATGTTAATGCAAGGAGTAGGGATTGCCATGCAACGGATGCACTAGAGCTATAAATGCATGAAAGCTCAACAAAAGAAACTAAGTGGGTGTGCATCCAACTTGCTTGCTCACGAAGACCTAGGGCATTTGAGGAAGCCCATTGTTGGAATATACAAGCCAAGTTCTATAATGAAAAATTCCCACTAGTATATGAAAGTGACAAAACAAGAGACTCTCTATCATGAAGATCATGGTGCTACTTTGAAGCACAAGTGTGGAAAAAAAAGATAGTAGCATTGTCCCTTTTATATATTTTTTGGGCCTCCCTTTTTTTATTTGGCCTTTGTTTTTTTGGGGACAATGCTCTATGAATGATGATCATCACACTTCTATTTATTTACAACTCAATGATTACAACTCGATACTAGAACAAGGTATGACTCTATGTGAATGCCTCCGGCGGTATACCGGGATAGGCAATGAATCAAGAGTGACATGTATGAACAATTATGAACGGTGGCTTTGCCACAAATACGATGTCAACTACATGATCATGCAAAGCAATATGACAATGATGAACGTGTCATGATAAATGGAATGGTGGAAAGTTGCATGGCAATATATCTCGGAATGGCTATGGAAATGCCATAATAGGTAGGTATGGTGGCTGTTTTGAGGAAGATATAAGGAGGTTAATGTGTGACAGAGCGTATCATATCACGGGGTTCGGATGCACCGGCGAAGTATGCACCAACTCTCAATGTGATAAAGGGCAATGCACGGTACCAAAGAGGCTAGCAATGATCGAAGGGTAAGAGTGCGTATAATCCATGGAATCAACATTAGTCATAAAGGACTCACATACTTATTGCAAAAATCTACAAGTCATCAAAAACCAAGCACTACGCGCATGCTCCTAGCGGGATATATTGGTAGGAAAAGACCATCGCTCGTCCCCGACCGCCACTCATAAGGAAGACAATCAAAGAACACCTCATGTTTCAAATTTGTTACATAACGTTTACCATACGTGCATGCTACGGGACTTGCAAACTTCAACACAAGTATTTCTCAATTTCTCAACTACTCAACTACAACTTTAATATCACTACCTCCATATCTCAAAACAATCATCAAGCATCAAACTTCTCATATCGTACAAGACGCTCCAAGCAAAACACATACCATGTGGTGAATAAAAATATAGCTCCAAGTAAAGTTACCGATGGAAGTAGACGAAAGAGGGGATGCCTTCCGGGGCATCCCAAAGCTTTGGCTTTTTGGTGTCCTTAGATTATCTTGGGGTGCCATGGGAATCCCCAAGCTTAGGCTCTTGCCACTCCTTGTTCCATAATCCATCAAATCTTTTACCCAAAACATGAAAACTTCAACACAAAACTTAACAGAAAATCTCGTGAGCTCCGTTAGCGAAAGAAAACAAAACACCACTTCAAGGTACTGTAATGAACTCATTCTTTATTTATATTGGTGTTAAACCTACTTTATTACAACTTCTCTATGGTTTATAAACTATTTTACTAGCCATAGATTCATCAAAATAAGCAAACAACACACGAAAAACAGAATCTGTCAAAAACAGAACAGTCTGGAGTAATCTGTAACTAACGCAAACTTCTGGAACTCCAAAAATCCAGCCAAAATAGGAAGACCTAGACAATTTGTTTATTGATCAGCAGCAATTGGAATCAGTATTTTATCACGTTCTGGTGATTTGTAATAATTTTTTTCCTTAACAGAAAGTTTCTGGAATTTTCAGCAAGATCAAATAACTATCATCCAAGAAGATCCTATAGGTTTAACTTGACACAAACACTAATTAAAACATAAAAACAAATCTAACCAGAGGCTAGATCAAAAATTTATTCCTAAACAGAAGCAAAAAGCAAAAAACTAAAAATAAAATTGGGTTGCCTCCCAACAAGCGCTATCGTTTAACGCCCCTAGCTAGGCATAAAAGCAAGGATAGATCTAGGTATTGCCATCTTTGGTAGGCAATCCATAAGTGGATCTCATAATAGATTCATATGGTAGTTTAATTTTCTTTCTAGGAAATTGTTCCATGCCTTTCTTTAACAGAAATTGGAATCTAATATTTCCTTCCTTCATATCAATAATTGCACCAATCGTTCAAAGGAAAGGTCTACCAAGAATAATAGGACATGAAGGATTGCAATCTATGTCAAGAACAATAAAATCTACGGGCACATAGTTCCTATTTACAACAATAAGAACATCATTAATTCTTCCCATGGGTTTCTTAATGGTGGAACCCGCAAGGTGCAAGTTCAAAGAACAATCATGAAATTCACGGAAACCTAGCAAATCACACAAAGTTTTTGGAATCGTGGAATCACTAGCACCCAAATCACACAAAGCATAGCATTCATGATCTTTAATTTTATTTTTAATAGTAGGTTCCCACTCATCATAAAGTTTTCTCGGGATAGAAACTTCCAACTCAAGTTTTTCTTCATAAGATTGCATCAAAGCATCAACGATATGTTTAGTAAAAGATTTATGTTGACTATAAGCATGTGGAGAATTTAACACGGATTGCAACAAGGAAATAAAATCTATCAAAGAGCAATTATCATAATTAAATTCCTTGAAATCCAAAATAGTGGGTTCATTAATATCTAGAGTTTTGATCTCTTCAATCCCACTTTTACGAGTTTTTGCATCAAGATCTAAAAACTCCGAATTTTTGGAACGCCTTCTAGGTAAAGGTGGCTCATATTCAGTCCCATCATTATTAAGATTCATATTGGAAAAAAATATTTAATAGGGGACACATCAATAACTTTTAGATCTTCATCTTTATTCTCACAAAAAATTTCCGGCTTAGCGGCCATCTTATTAACTAAGGTGGCCTGCTTATCCGAAACTTCAGCTATTAATTTTTCGAGATGAGCAATCTGAGATTTCAAACCATAAAATTCTTTAGACATATCATCAAGATCTTTATTCATATAACCCATAAAGCTTTTTTGTTCCTTAAGCTCGTTCCTAAAGAAATTATTATGCTCAAATTGTAAAGTCATAAAACTCATGACGTTGCTTTCGATCTCTTCCAACCTTTTAAGGTGAAGATCACCAAATCTAGGTAGAGCCAACTTGACAAGCGAGCAATCCAACACACGAGCAAGCAAGAAGCGAGCGAAAAAGAGGCGAACGGAGAGAGGGCAAATAAAACGGCAAGGGTGAAGTGGGGGAGAGGAAAACGAGAGGCAAATGGAAAATAATGTAATGCGGGAGATAAGAGTTTGTGATGGGTACTTGGTATGTTGACATTTGCGTAGACTCCCCTGCAACGGCGCCAGAAATCCTTTTTTCTACCTCTTGAGCACTGCGTTGGTTTTCCCTTGAAGAGGAAAGGGTGATGCAGTAAAGTAGCGTAAGTATTTCCCTCAGTTTTTGAGAACCAAGGTATCAATCCAGTAGGAGGCCACGCTCAAGTCCCTCGCACCTACACAAACAAATAAAAACCTCGCAACCAACGCAATAAAGGGGTTGTCAATCCCTTCACGGTCACTTACGAAAGTGAGATCTGATAGCTATGATAAGATAATATTTTTGGTATTTTTATAATAAAGATGCAAAGTAAAATAAAAGGCAATAAAAATAGCTAAGTGTTGGAAGATTAATATGATGGAAAATAGACCCGGGGGCCATAGGTTTCACTAGTGGCTTCTCTCAAGAGCATAAGTATTATGGTGGTGAACAAATTACTGTTGAGCAATTGATAGAATTGAGCATAGTTATGAGAATATCTAGGTTTGATCATGTATATAGGCATCACGTCCATGACAAGTAGACCGACTCCTGCCCGCATCTACTACTATTACTCCACACATCGACCTCTATCCAGCATGCATCTAGAGTATTAAGTTCAAAAGAACAGAGTAACGATTTAGGTAAGATGACATGATGTAGAGGGATAAACTCATGCAATATGATATAAATCCCATCTTGTTATCCTCGATGGCAACAATACAATACGTGCCTTGCTGCCCATGCTGTCACTGGGAAAGGACACCGCAAGATTGAGCCCAAAGCTAAGCACTTCTCCCATTGCAAGAATGATCGATCTAGTAGGCCAAACAAAACTGATAATTTGAAGAGACTTGCAAAGATAACCAATCATACATAAAAGAATTCAGAGGAGATTCAAATATTGTTCATAGATAAACCTGATCATAAACCCACAATTTATCGGTCTCAACAAACACACCGCAAAAGAAGATTACATCGAATAGATCTCCACGAGAATTGTGGAGAACTTTGTATTGAGATCCAAAAAGAGAGAAAATCCATCTAGCTAATAACTATGGACCCGAAGGTCTGAGGTAAACTACTCACACATCATCGGAGGGGCTCTGGTGTTGATGTAGAAGCCCTCCGGGATCAATGCCCCCTCCGGCAGGACGCCGGAAAAGGCCCAAGATGGGATCTCACGGGTACAGAATGTTGCGGCGGTGGAATTAGGTTTTTGTGGATGCTTCTGTTGGTTTGGGGGGACGTAGGTATATATAGGAGGAAGAAGTACGTCGGTGGAGCAACGTGGGCCCCACGAGGGTGGAGGGCGCACCCAGGGGGTAGGCGCGCCCCCTGCCTCGTGCTCTCCTGGTTGATTTCTTGATGTAGACTCCAAGTCCTCTGTATCACGTGTGTTCCGAAAATCACGTTCCCGAAGGTTTCACTCCGTTTGGACTCCGTCTGATATTCTTTTTCTGCGAAACTCTGAAATGGGCAAAAAAACAGCAATTTGGGCTGGGCCTCCGGTTAATAGGTTAGTCCCAAAAATAATATAAAAGTGTATAACAAAGCCCATTAATCATCCAAAACAGAATATAATATCATGAAGCAATCAAAAATTATAGATACGTTGGAGACGTATCAGCGGCTGCTGTCGCGGTCGTGGGGGAGGAGAGTGCACCGTGGTCGCGGTGTCTCCGGTCCGGCACCGCCAGCAGGCCCCGGCTCGACAGAACGCCGGCACGAGGATCCCGCTGGGCGCGGCTCATCTTTGTTGGTGAAGCTGATGAGGCTTCAAGTGGTGGCCCTCCACTCGTCGAGCTTCTCCGCTGCTAGAGGGAAGTCGAGGAGTAATTGCACGCGTGCCAACGCTTCCGCTGGCATGGCTGGCGGCGAAAGCTGCGTGGATCGTGACGCGCTCCGACTTCTAACCACATTAGAAGGAGCTCTATCACAGTCTTGCTATCGCGCGCCGTTTCCGCCAGCATTTGGGTGCGCATGCCGGCCCGGTGCGTCATGAGAGTGACGCAAAGGGCTCTTCCCGCGGCGGTGCCCGGAGGCACCAACATCGCGGCGTTGCTCGTCACGCGCGGCCTGGGAGGGTCGCGGCGCGGGCGCTGGCTGGGGTGTCCTGGAGGCCGCTGCGCCGCCCGTGGGCAGCATGGCCCTGCCCCCGGGCCCAGAGGTGCGCGGCTCGTCGTCTCGGTCACGCACGATGCTGCTCGCTTGGCTCCGTTGCTAGAGTGTCGTGGATGTTTGCGGACCACGCCACCGCCATCATCCGCGACCGCTCCGTCGCCCGCCCGCGCTGGGACGGGTGGTTCGGCCCTGGACGAGCCGATCGACGTGATTGCCTTCTTCTTGGGAGCCATCGCGATGAAGGAGTCAATGAGTTGACATCAAAACCAGATTTTCACAGCCTCAGTGCCCCCTACCTGGCGCACCAAAGATGTCGGGGCTCAGGGACGACACCTCTGGGATCACGGGGAATCGCTACTACGGTTGGCGGGGCGTGGGGCTGCGCAAAGTGGGTCGAGAAGATCATAACGGGGGAATTTTTACCCAGGTTCGGGCCGCAGATGATGCGTAAAACCCTAGTCCTGCTTTGTGTGTATTTAGTGTTCTTGAGTTCTTGAACTAGCCGTGGTGCATGCCCAGTCCAAAAAGTCCGAATCCTCTCTCCGTACGCCTCTGGCCTCCTTTTATATGCCAAAGGGGTTGCCACAGCGGCACACAGGAGGTGGAAAGTGTCTACAGTGTACAAGTTTATCTCCTGACACCGTAGGACAAACGCATTTAATGCGATGCGACGTGCCCTCTTGCTTTATCGGGGACGGCAAAGAAGCTCGTCCCCTCCGCCTCGCCTTGCTTTGATGCGCGTCTAGGGTGACGAGGCATGCAGCGCCACACTGGCTGGCTGGCTGGCTGCTGAGCTGGTGCGGTGGCAGGGTCTTCACGAAGATCTGCATGCCACCACGCAGGTGCTTGGCTAGTTGGCCTAGAAGCGGCATGCTGCCACGCAGGCGCTTGCCTAGTTGGCAGGCTGGCCGCCACGCTGAAACGGGTGCTAGGCGGCGAAACTCTGGCGAGTGCGGGCCTGGCCTCGGCCCCGCAGACGTCCCCTCCAAGGGCCTTGCCGGGGTTGCGGCAAAGGTCTTGCCGGGGTCTCGTGGGCGTCCCCGACAAGGGTCTTGCCGGGGGTCTTCGTCTTCTAGTTCTCATCTAGTCTTGCAGGCCTCTGGTCTTCACAAAGATTTGCATGCCACAATGCAGGCACCTCCCGAGCCTTGGTTCTGATATTGTTGACGGTGCCAGAACTCTTAGGCTCAAGGGTGGCGGTCTTGCTGGTGTTGGGCAAGTTGCCCCGGCAAGGCTCTTGCCGGGGCAGCGTAGGTCGCCCCCGGCAAGGCTCTTGCCGGGGGAAAACCTATCTTGTCCCTTTGCTCTTCGCGCCTCTGGCTTCAGCACTGCCCTGGTAGTCTTGTATCTTTGCTTCCTCCGCCCTGCCAAGCGTGGCCGCAGGTGTGGCTACAACTGCCCATTCACAAGTAAAGGGGTACAGAAAGGCCCCTACTTTTGTACACTGACATTCGTCCTCGTTTTAATTCGCCTTTTTCTCGTCAGATCTCTTGTTTGCTTGAACTTACAAACATGAGTGACTTCGGTCTGGCAGAAATAGATGATGGCCAGACTCCAAAAATTGGACGATCTGGCAATCTGGATACTAAAATATTTTGGGGCAAGGGAACATTATAGGAAATGAAACTACCCAAGAATTCTTCAATTGTGTGGGAACTTTGACTTGTGATGATGCCCCCATACTTAAAAGAACTAAA